>NC_077229.1:401066309-401394122 GCF_027887165.1 Monodelphis domestica | reverse complement strand
CTCCACCCCTTTTATCCTCCCTATTCCTTTCCCCTGCTTCCTTTCCCCTTCTGTCCTTTCTCCTACTGTTATCTCTTGGGTGTGATAGAAAGCTTCTTGGCTCTGGAGTTAGAGGAACTGGGTTCTAATCTCAACTCTGATAGTTAACTACCTGAAATGAGAAACTTGTATTATAGATAGTCTCTAATGCTCCTTCCAGCTCTAAAATGCAGAACTATGAACCTTGCTGTAATTGGACTGCACCACACCAATTTTTCCCTGGAGAAAGTACTCAAGTTTGTTGTGATTTTCCCCCCTCTATTCTCACTTCTCCTGCTTTCTAATAGTAGCACAAAACCATTATTTAGGAACTTATAGTAATAATTCAAAAGAAGTTAAACTGAGAGGTAATGCTGGACCTATCAGCCAATTGGAACTGATTTTTTTTTGTTCCTCCTTTTAGATTTACTGACTAGCTCTTGTATTTGCATCAACTCGTTTCTTTCTTTTCTGGATACTAAATCCTCTAGATTTCTGGATACCAATCAGTTAACATTTATTAAGCACCTACTATATGCTACTCGCTGTGTTAAATGCTGAAACTACAGGGAAAACTAGACTGTCCCTGCCCCCACTCTCATTAGGAGAGCAGAAAAAAAACCAGTTAGATCAGTAATGTCAAACTCAATGGCTCCCTAGGCCCAATATTGACTTAGAAAATCACAAATTGACATTATATGTGCTATCATTTATTTTGTTAAACATTTCCCAATTACATTTTAAAGTAGTTCAGTTTAATCTGGCACCCAAGAGTTTTGAAACAGGTTGCTGGCCAGTGAATTTGGACTAGTTAATACATTAGAAGCAATGAATAACGGGCAGTCAATAAAATGCACCTGCAATATACTAGACAGTGTATTATACTAGAGATACAAATTCCAAAAAGAAAGACAGTCTCTGCCTTCAAGGAACTTGCAATCTTAACAAGAGTAAGAAAGAGTGCAAAAGTAAACTGAAAAGGGGGCAGAGCTAAGAGAAGGTACCCAACAAGAAGGCAGGATGGAGAATTCCAAAGGAATGCTGCTAAATGGAAAATTGGCAGCCATATTATTCCAGCTATTACCTTATTTTTAAGATGATGATATAGTGAAGTGCTAGACATGAAACCAGAAAGACCTAGTTTCGAGATTCTACAGATATAGTGACTTTGGAAATTTTATTTAATATTTCTTGGTTTCATTTCCTTATCTGTAAAATAAAGGAGTTGAACTAGATGGCCTCTAAAGTTCCCCCAATTCTAAATTTATGATCCTCTGATTATGGCTCATAGCCTCTCCATTCCCCCAACCCCCTCCAAAAAG
The DNA here is from genome assembly GCF_027887165.1 of Monodelphis domestica. Classification (NCBI taxonomy): domain Eukaryota; kingdom Metazoa; phylum Chordata; class Mammalia; order Didelphimorphia; family Didelphidae; genus Monodelphis; species Monodelphis domestica. Next base: position 401,392,782 of record NC_077229.1, on the reverse strand, counting down.
AGATAGCATTTTGGTTCACATCTAGAGAAATACCTTAAGGCTATGATAGCAATACTCTCAACTCTCCTTATCCTCACTTCTCTACTTGCCAACCCACATAAAAACTGATAAGGGCAGGAATAAAGTACTACAGTGATGTCAGCCTCTGTGAAATGTGGATGTTTAATTAAGTAGCAAAATATCATCTTCCATTCTTTTTTCCCTCTTATTCAAGACCAGGTCTTCTAAGACATTTTGGGCAGAAGACACAAAAAGTTAAGGAGAAAGTCATGAAAAGAGAAGAAAAGAAAGGAGAAAGAAATTAGGACAAAGAGAAAGAATAAGGAGAGAAAAGCATATGTGGTAAAAAGTTGGTAGCATAAAATAATGGAGTTGAACTAATTCTTATATTTGAGGGGTACCATTATATATTACTCATGTACTCTTTAGTTGCATTGTATTTAGCCATGTTCCAGATCAAAAGAGGTATAATATAATCAATTAAATTCTTCTAAAAGTCCTGCCTGATCTAGTTTGGGAGAAACAGCCTAAGCCTTCTGCCTAAAATAGGCCTAGAACAGATCCTGAACTGTGAAAAGAGAAAGAAAGGGCATAATCTGGGCATTAGAGCCTTACCTTCACATACATACACCATAGATTGTCTTCAAATCACCCCCCTCCTCACCCTTCTTGGTGCAGGCTAGGTTGATTAATGTATTCAGACCTAAATCTAAAGAGGTGCTAGAGAAGTATTGACTAGCCTGGAGCAGCAAATGAAACTTCAAGAAGTAAATAAAACTGTGTGGGCATAGGGAAGAATGACAGAATGAGCTTATAGCTAAAGGAGAAGTAATAGCAGCTGTGATTTAAGAGGCCTATGGCCTGGAAAACATTTCAGTGGTACCAAATGTGAATGAAATCAAGGGATATGAAATCTGTAAATGTGGTTTAGACCTAAACCTGTTTTGTTTCCACTGGACATATAAAGAAAAACCATTCTTAACTATTTACTCAAGTGATGAAGGAGTCTCAACACAAGTGGGGAAATGCCAGACCAGTTAACACCAAGATGACAGACCTAGAAAATTACAAAAGACTGTGATGTTAATTTTTCTGAGCCAAAGAAAGATTCATAACTTTCTTTTGTTCTCAACTCTGACTAATTCACCCTTTCTTTTTACTCACACCACCACATCAGAATGTCAGTACTAGAATGAGTAGCAACCAGACTAGTCAAACCAAGAGAAGCCAGAAATGAAAACCTAATAGATACCAAGTTTCCAGACAGCATGGAATAAAAGCCAAGGAGTTCATTAATAAAAAAGAAGCTAAGTCCAGCCCAAGAAACTGGCATAGATGGAGAGATAAAAATTGGAAAAAAGAATTCAAGCCAACTCAGAACATGATGGAGTAACACTCCACCATGAGAAACAATGTGTATGAAGAATACAAAGATGCATGGGAAGACACATACTATTATTAAAGGGAGGTAAGGAGAACCAGAAAGACTACAACAATATAAAAAGAAATAACAAAAATGGAAATTGAATGCCATATAATTATAATAAGCTTGGCTCAAAAGAAAAGAGGAGAAAATAACCCTTCTTTGCAGATCTAGGGAACTTTTGGTGTGAAATTATTTCTAGTATGAGATTTGGTTAATGTATTCGGTTGTTTTGCTGAGCTGCTTTTTTACTCTTTATTCTTTGTTACAAGGTACAGCTCTCTGAGGAGGAAAGGGCAGAGGGATATATTTGGAAGTGAAAGTGATATAAAAACCAAAGATACCAATACATTTTAAAAAGAAATATTTACAAAGATTCAAGAATTTAATGTATAAATTTGTTTTGCACTATACATATTTGTAACAGGTTTTTCTTCTCTTCTCCTTGGGTGGGAGAGAGTTTAGAACTGAAAAAAGTCTCTGTGCTTTAAATCTCTCTCTCTCTCTCTCTCTCTCTCTCTCTCTCTCTCTCTCTCTCTCTCTCTCTCTCCATATATATATGTGTATATATATATACACACACATACATACACATATGTATACACACACACACATAAATGATTACAAACAAACCAATGCCCCAGGTATGGTGTTGGGCAACACCATCAGAGTCTGAGTATGATTCTAGACAACAAATAAAAGGGAATGGCCACAAGACTGATGTGTTGACCCTGATCCAATGTCTGCTGAGCTCTTTATGTCTGTTCTATTTGCAAGGCCAGAACAGGGGTCATGTTGTGGACAAAACTGAGTCAGTAGTGGGGATCAGATGATATATCTGATGGCCACAGTAGAGAGTCTAGAGGGAAAGTAGTAAGAACAGAGAAAAATCAGTCCCAGAAAAAAACAGTTCAGCTCATGTAGAGAAAAGGAATTCCCTCCTTAACTTCTTCACCACTCCCAACAGGTCCTTTATGACCCATGGGAAAGTTACCAGATTGGGCTGTTTCATATGACCATACCCTCTCCTACGTAGTCCAAAATGGAAACATGCTTGCTCCATCTTTCATATTCAGAAGAATAGAAAGAGAAAATTTGATCTCTTTTTGTCAGCTGTTTGTGAGTTGCAACACTCCCTATTTATTCCTGTCATACCTAAGCCTCTAGTCTCCCTACAATAAGAGTTTCAGGACATTCAGTGACCAGAGCCATTGTTCTGGCCTACCCAAAGTGATATCTTATTTCTTTAATTTTCTTAGGTTACTTTATTTGAACTTTTTAAAATCATTTTCTGATTGTGCAATTTATCTTGCTTCTCTGCCCATTATGTTTTAGAAAGATTATAAACTCCTTGAGGACAGGGACCATTTTGTTTTTCACATGTACATAGGAAAAAACAATATTGTTCATTGTAGTTGGACTGTAATAAATGCATGTAGATGAATATTTCTTCACCAAAGATTTTAATTTTTTATTCAAGAGGCAGTTAACTCAATCTAAGAATTCAGAACCCACTTCTTCAAGGAAATGACTTCATTAAAGAAGTGGATCCAAAATTCACCAGTAACTAATTGTATACTTTAGGTGCCCATCAGCTAGGGATCAACTGTGACAAGTGGAAAAGATGAGAAAAAAGACATGCGTATTGTATACCTTCAAAATTTAAAAAGTTGAAACAGACTAGAAATGACAATTAAAATAATTATCAAGTTATCAAAAATGCTGCATCAACACCAAGCCAAAAGATCTTTCTATAACAGAACCTCAGAACTAACCTATTAACTTTATCAAAGGCATTCACCACTAAGTAATATGCATATCACTTCCAGGATAAGGAAAAACTGTTGATCTAAAATTATAAGACCATCAATTATATTAAGGCACTTTATATATATGTATATAATATAAAATATATGTATAAAATATAATATAATATAATATATATAAATATATATATTTAAAATCTGATAGGGTATTACAACATACACATGACTAAATATGACATAAAGTATAAAGTTTATATAAAATGGAAGGAACAAGAAAAGCTTCTTAGAAGAAGTATTCCCTAAGATGGCTCTATAGGTTAATAATGTACCAATTACTTGAATAGGTCATAAGTTCAACCTACTCTTCTACCCAGTAACTGTAAGTGGTAGATCAAGCTCACCAATATATTCTGATGAAGTAGAAGTCAAACTAAAAATAGCATTGTTATCATTCTTGGCCATTTGGTATGCAAACTCAAGTTTTTAAATGACTAGAAAGTTTTCCAGGAAGAATAAGTTAATTTATAAGACCATAGACTTTAGAGTTGGAAGGAATCTCAACTGTCTTCTAGTCCAAGTCTCTCAGTTTTCTTTTCACCTTTCTTTGTGTCTTTACTAGTAATAAATCTAAGACAGCAGGGCAAGGACTAAACCATCTGCTCCTAAGCTCTTTATTTTCATATCAGTGGTTAAGTAATTTGCCTGTTATACAGGTAGGTAGACAGTGGCAAAGTCAAGATTAAAACCCTGGTCTTTGGACTCTTACCATACCATGCTACCTCCAATGAATATTCAAATATTATGTCTATGGGCACAGCATCCTACAAGGTGCTGACCAGGACATAAAAGAAATACAGACTTTGCTTGAATTATCATTTTAGTGCATTGAAAATAAGGACTGAATTAACAATTCTGTAATCACTTTATATATCAAAGCTAACTTTATTAGAAAGCAAAATAGACAGCTTCCTCAGCTATGTAGGAAGACTAATGTTTTTAAATAGCACAAAGCATTCAGTCTTTGCTGTTGAAAGACATACATTGTAAAGATAGAAATGTGGGCTAGATAGGCAGAGAACAATAAATTTGCCTCTTTAGCTTGCCTTTTGTTCTGATTCAAATCAATTTGCATGCCAAACCATAGGACCACGATGGCAAATCTATAACATGTGTCAGCACTGACACACATGGCCATTTTCAATGACACGAGGCAGCATTGGGCTCAGAACCCCTGGGGAGCCTCGTGCCCTCAGCTATGGCCATAGACATGCCCTGGCCTGGCCTGGGGGGGAGGCCTGCTCCATATGCTGGTAGCAGGAGCAGGGGGTAAGCAGTGGGCAGTGTGCACCAGTGACTGGGGTGCATGGGACTCTGGTTGGGACAGGGAGGGGAAGCTCTTGCCAGCCAGCTAGGGAGGGGTGGGGCCAGGCTGGTGGAAGACTGGGCGGGGCTCTGGCTCACCTGCAATGGAGGAGTGCCTGGAACCAATTACCAGACACTTTTAGCACCCTGAAAAATATAGCAATGGCTTTACTCACAATTTTTCCTTCTATGTGCTTTTGTGAGACCTTATTCTCAGCATTAAATAATATCAAAATCAACAAAAGAAACAGATTGACAGATGAAGTTAGTAGCACTTGCTTGGGCTTGAAGTGTACAAAATACCAACCTTTACTTGAAGATTTAGCCAATGAAATTCAGCAACAAAAAAGTCACTAATTGGCAGGTTAGTTAAAGAATTCCCCCTCCCCCCTCACTTATCTTAGTTCACAGCTCCTCATACAAGTTAAATAATATCAAGGCCAACAAAAGAAACCAACTGACAGATGAACAAAGAAGTCACTAAGCAGGTAAGTTAAATAATTAGTTTTTGGTTTATTAAATAGTTATGCATTACAATTATAAATTTTTGTTATTTAAACTATATCATTAAATTATGTTTTTTTCTAGAAGTGACACACCACCCGATTTATGTTTAGTTTTTTGGCGAATTTTGACACACCAAGCTCAAAAGGTTGCCCATCACTACCATAGGGAGTCTTGGAAGTATACAAGTATTGAACTTTCAAGTTAGATAGTTATATGTAACAGACAGCTTTGAGCTTTCCTAGTTGCAGAGGAAAGATCTAGTCTTAAAGTGGAGTTATTCTTCTAGTAGAATGTCATGGCTACAACTCAAGAGGAATGAGCCTGTCTTTTTTCTGTCAGAGGTTCTATCCACGAAGTCCTAGCCGACTGAAGATAATTATAGCTTGGATGACCCTGAAGAGACAGAGGACAGTAGGAGGGAGAAATGCCCAACCAAATAGTCCACTAGCATTTTTTAAGCACCTCCTATGTGCTCACTATGCTAACTATGCTAAGCACTATGCTAAGCACTGGGAATACAAAGAAAGGTCAAAGACAATCCCTGATCTCAAGGAGCTCAAAGTCTAATGTTAAACAAAGACTAGACTAAGTAACTTAGTGCTATTCTGGTAACACTTAGCTGAGACTTTGGGACTTCTAGAACAAATGGACCAACCAGTCTTTAAAAGATGACAGGGGAACAGCAAAGCAATGTTTCCAAAACACAAGACCACAAGACTAGAAATATACCAAGAAAGACTTCCTGGGGCAGCTAAATGGCTCAGTGGATAGAGTACTAGACTTGGAGACCAAAGGTCTTGAGAATAAATCTGGCCTCAGACACTTCCAAATGTAAAAAATGGAGACCTGAACCTAGGACTCCAGTCCCCAGAAGTCCTTGCTCACTTCCCAGAATGCTTTATAATCGCACTGAATTCTCACCTGGGCGAGATCACAAATTATTATTTAAAGAAGTTCTCCACCTACTGAGGCGTTTTTTCCTACTTCTGCTTCCCAGCAGATGCCTCTCTCATGATGTAAGTGAAATTGAATGGGCCTCTCTGGGCCTAGATGCTTGCTTTCTTATTCTGTATTTTCTTTAATCCTTAACCTTTAATAAACTTCATAAAATATAATACTCCTTGACAGAGAGAAACTAATTTTAACTGTTACACAAACTCCATGACCAAGTCACTTAACTTGAATTGCCTAGCCCTTACCATTCCTCTGCCTTGAAACAATACTTAGTATCAATTTTAAGACAGAAAGTAAGTTGGGGTTTTTTGAGAGAGAGAGAGAGAGAGAGAGAGAGAGAGAGAGAGAGAGAGAGAGAGAGAGAGAGAGAGAGAGAGAGAAAGGAAAGAAAGAAAGAAAGAAAGAAAGAAAGAAAGAAAGAAAGAAAGAAAGAAAGAAAGAAAGAAAGAAAGAAAGAGAAAGAAAGAAAGAAACTTAGTTATGTTATTTAATAATTAATTAAAGGCCTTTCTAGGCCTCACTTTCTCATTTGTAAAATGAGAGAGTTGGACCAGATGATCTTTCAGTTCCTTTTAAGCTCTAAATCTCTGATCTTAGGATACGGAACCAGCTATCATCATAAGGCTATTGGAGAACCTCAGAGTATGCTGGCCCAGGGAGAGCAGTATGACAAAGCTGGTTCTGAGAATGAGAGGTAGGAATTACCCCACCACATATATTTTCCAACTTGAGGGCTCCTCAGGTGTCATCCTTATGCATGCTAACTCTTCCCATTGATTGTATATGTAGAAGGTATGCCCTTGGTTTGCAGTTAGAATGTTCTATTGCAAATCTTATGATATTATTTTATTAAGTATCTTTGCTTTAAATCATATATATCCTCTGACATATCAGAGAAAAAGTCAACATGTTAGTGGACATTCAGAGCCCTAAGTGTAAAAGGGGGATGGTACAGGTGCTATCTTCTTCAAGTGCTTTGATTGGCCAGTAAGTAGTGTTGGATGCAGTAGTAGTCAACTGACTTTTTTATTTTCTTTTTTTAATATATAACATAATATGTAACAATAATATAATACATATGCTTTGTTATGAATAAATTATAACAAATATGCTTATCCAAGGGAAACAAACTCTCATATTAGCTATGGCCCAAAATCCATGTCTCATTCTTATTTTCTCTCACTCCTGTTCCTTTCTAAGAAGGCAGGTAACTGGCATTTAAAGTTCCCTGGTTTTGTTCTACTCCCTAAAGTGCCCAGAACCCCTCTTTTGTTGTTATGACGTTCTTGCTTCCAAATTTCTTCTTATTCTGTCAATAAAATGTTTTGCAAAGGATTATTTTAATCTTTGTGGTAGCACAGTGCCTAAAACATAGTAAGCACTTATTTGCTTACTGATTAAGCTTTGTTCCAGCAACATACAAGCCATCCATTTTGAAGGCAATAAATTTAGTACAGGAAATGAAGTTAGTATAGGTATTACTCATTCACAAGTGAGAGAATAACAAGTATATACAGTTGGCAATAACCAATTTCATAGACTGTTCTTCCTAGTTTGCTCATTCAGTAAAAACTAATCTTCCCAGCTCCATAAAGCCAATGTTCCTTTTATTTAAGATCTTTGATTTGGCTCTCTGAGTATTTATCGAATGTTCCTCCCTTTGCTTCAGGTCCTACTTTTTTGGCTGACAAGTATGTGGTGTTTGGCATCAAACCTCCACTCCACCTTTTACTAGCTGCATGGCCTTAGGCCAAGTCCTTAAGCTCTTTAAGTCTTAACTTTTCCCATTTTTAAGAGAAGGATAATAGCACCTATGCCCTAGAACTGTGGTGAGGATCAAATGAGATAATGTATATAATGAGATAAAGCACTTTATATAATGTATATAAAGCAATAGAAATGTGAGTTATTATTGAAAGAAATGAGGAACAGCTAAGTTGTTCAGTGGATAGAGAGCCCAGTCCTAAAGTTGGGAGTTTTCTAGGTTCTAATTTGACCTCAGATTCTTCCTAGCTGTGTGATCTTGAGCAATCCATTTAACCTCAATTGCCTAGCCCTTACCACTCTTCTGCTTTGGAACTGATAATTAGTATTGATTCTAAGATAAAAGGTAAGGGAGAGAGAAAGAGAAGGAGAGATGGAGGGAGGGAGGAAGGAAGGAAGGAAGGAAGGAAGGAAGGAAGGAAGGAAGGAAGGAAGATGAAAGATGAAAGTAGAAGCTTGTTTTTAGAGGGAAGATGAGTTCAGTTGAGGATTAGATGACAGATGAAAAGCAATATGAGTAGAAATGTTATGTCCACAGATGGAGATGCAGGACTAGACTTCATAAAGAGTCAGATGAAGTTATGGGTTTGAGAATTGAGAGTACAAAGGTACCTGATGAAGCTTCGAGACAGGATTCATTCACCAGAACAAAAAGGACAAGAAAAAAGAACAGAGGGCCAAGGATTGATCTTTGGGAGAACCTCAACTTTAAGGACAAGAAGAGAATGGGGTACTAACAAAGAAGAAAAGGACATGCCAGAAGTAGAAGAAGAATCAGGAAACTGAAGTGTCAAGGAAGCTAAAGGATAAGAGCATTTCCAGGAGGTAATGATTAATAGTATCAAATGGTAAAGGAAGATGAAAACGGAAAAAAAGCAGAGCCATGCACAATATAGGAATCAATGGATTTGGTGATCAGGAAATAAGTGGTGATTTTCAAGAATTCAGTTTCAGGAGAGCAATATGAACAGAAATTGAAGTACAGGACATGAATGAGGATAGACTTGTCATTTAAGAGGTTTGGTTGTGAAAATGAAGTATAGAAATAGGTTGGTTGTTAAAAGGGGAATAAAGTTTAAATAAAAAATTTCACCCCCATATTGGAAAAGTTCTATGCTTGTTTGAAGGAAAGTGGAATGGAGTCAGAGAAGTGACTAAAAACGTTGGAGAGCAAGAAATAGACTCTAGCACACAGGGAGAGGGGCAGGGGCTTAGCCTTAGCAAGGGAGAAAGATACCTATACCTTAGAGACTAGAATAATAATAATATTTATATATTGTTTTAAGGTTTGTCACTTGCTTTGTAAATATTTTTTACAACAACTCTGGGAAGTGAATGTTACTATTATCTCTATTTTACAGATGGGAAAACAGGTTAAAAGAGATTAAGTAACATGCCCAGGTTCATAAGACTAATGTTTGAGGCAAGATTTTAATTCAGGAATGCCCAGTTCTAGATCTAGGATTTTATTCATTGTTCCACTTAGCTACCTAGAGGAGAAGAAAGGTAAGAAGAATGCTGGTGAGACATGCCAATTAACCTGGATCTTCTTAGTAAAATAGAAAACTGACTTAATTGTTGAGAGTACAGAAGAAGGGTGGTGTTTCTCCCCTGACCTCTGTCACTGATGATGAAAATATGACATTATAAAAATGTTAAATAACCTGTTCCAATCTTCATCTATTTGTTATTCTCTTAGCAGTTTAATTTATAAATATTTATTTCCAAGATAATGTAGCTCAGTTGACTTTAACCCCTTTTCCACAACTACTTTTGAAATAGACGGGGGCTGCATAGATAGGACTTAGTGCCATTTTTACCTTTTTTCTATATCGTGGGTTATTATGGCTAAAGATTTTTATCACCAACCCACAGGTGATAAATCTTTCTCTTTACTTCAGATTACTACCAAGTCTATCACTGGAATCAGCAGGACTGAATTTATAACTCTAAAATTTGTGATCAACAGACTCAAGGGTAAGACGAAAAATAGAAATAAAGACGAAAGAAATGTTATGACCATTTGAAAGCTAACCATGAAACTAAAAACAAATTGAAAATTTTAATTCAAAAGGTAACTTTAGTAATTTTTATAAAACTGAAGAACTAAAAACAAAAGTAAAATTTTCAATGTCATCTATGTGGTAGTTCAGCAACTATAATCTTTGGGACATGGGACATGGGAAATCTTTAGGCCCAAAACCTTTGATAAAACTTTCTCCCTTGTCCTAGGAAAAAAACTATGGGTCAAGTCAAACCTGCAGCTTTGGTTTTTACATCTACAATTTTTAAAGGGATAAAAAGAAAGAATAGCTGCTCCTACCAATAAATGTTGGAATAAATCTATGGTTATAGGAATGGCATTTCTTCCAATGCTTGCTTGTTTTAAAGAGCCTTATTTTTTCTCAGCAGCAAGTTAAGCCTTTTACAGGATATGACTCTCCCTGCTATGTGAGTTACTGTAAAAACATTCTCACTGTTAACACTTCTTTCAGCAGTCTTGTTTGATATCTAGAAATCTTCTCATGTGAAGCTAGTATGCTATGGAAATTTTAATTTAAAGCAGCTCTTTTCACAGGCAAGTCAAAATTTTAAAATAAAATAAATTCCTTGACAAAAAGATTTTGTCCCAAGTGTTATACTATTATCATAATAACCTAATTTTAAGGCTTTCGGTAGAATTATGAAACTGATATTTTCAAAAACTTTAAATTAGGTTAAAAAAATCCCTGGCTCCTAACTTACATCTTGAGTCTTGGATCCATTTTTTTGATAGTCTTTGGCCCTGGTTACTGGCTGTTCTCCTAGGTTTCTGTTGAAAGTTTCCTGGGTATCATTATCCAGAAGTCATTCCATGGCTTTGGTGCCTTAACTTTGGTATTGTCTTATAGTCCTCCATAACCCTGAGTAATATTGTTCATCTCCAAATAAACTCAGGTTCCAGAAATATAGGTCACCAATTTTCTGTCACCCACTGAATTGTGTTTCTTAATAGCTTGAACTTTTATTTGACCTTTTATCATCCTTTCTATGAATTAAGATCTTATTATAACTGGCTTATAAAAACAAAACAAGCTAAGAAAACAAAAGGAAGTTTCAGGTAATACCATAGGTGCCAAGTTTGAAGGAGAAAAGGAATAAGAAAATGAAGATTCATCTATAAAATAGGGAAGGGGTAGGAGTGACTTTGATAAAAACAGGTACTGTCAGCTGCTGGCCCCCATGAAAATAGAGATGAATTCGGGTCCTAATTGGAGAGAAAATACTATAGGTTTAGATCAGTCAAGGAAATAAACCTCCTATAGGTCTCTACTTCCCCCATCTCTCTCTCTCTCTCTCTCACCTGCACATATATCTTTTCTTCTCACTAAGTAACAGGCAGTTTGACAGTGGATAGATGGTACTACTTGAAGTCAGGAAAATTGCATTTGAATCTTGCCTTATATGCTTGTAATAATGGGCAATCTACTTAACCCCTCAGAGCTTCAGTTTTCTCATCTGTAAAATAATTTAGTAATAATAATCCTACTTCACTAGGTTGTTTTGAGGAAAGCACTTTCCAAAACCCTCAGTACTTCCTCTCTTCTCATTCATTTCTCATTTCCTGGCAATATGGCTCCCAGCCTCACCAATCAACTGAAACTGGCCTTACCAATGGTATCAAGGATGTCATAAATACTGGACTCAATGCCCTTTTCTAAGTCCTCATTTTCTTTGACTTCTCTGAAGCATTTGATTCTGTTGATCACCCTCTCCTCTTGGACACTCTCCTCTCTCTGAGTTTTCATGGCAAAGATAACAGCCAGATCTATATATTCAAATCTAGTCCCTTTCCTTGAAATTGAAATTAGCATCACTAACTGCATGCTGGACATTTTGAAGTAAATGCCCTATAAATATCTCAAAATCAACATATCTTTAAAAAAAAAAGAACTCTTTCCCCTCAAAACCACCTTTCTTTCTAATGTCTCAATTTTTATTAGGAATACCTTGATACTTTTGTCTTTTTGTGTCCAGTACCTGACACAGTTCTTGGCACAAATTGGATGCTCAACTAATGCTTACTAAATGATTAATTTGAAGGGTAGAATCAAGGAGAGATATGCCTCAGGTAAGGTCATCCTCCCTTGACCTTGCAAGCCAATTTCAAATAAAGGTATTAACTAAACATCCAGGGTAACTATCTAATTAAAGGCTTGATATCTTGAAAGACTAGATCAAAGGAAAAAAAAAACACAGAGGAGTGTTGATGTTTCAAAGTCTTCAAGAGCTAAAATAACTTGAAGACATCTCTAATCAAAACTTACATTTCAGAAAACTTCAAATGCCCGACTAAGGACTTTATTTGTCATTCTGTAGTACACAGCCCAAATGATAAAAACCAACTTAGAACTCCCCTGTCTTTGCTGATTATCTTATACTAGTCCACCCTCACCTTTTCAAAGGTCATTTTCAGAAAGGTTTGTTTTCTGGGTTAAACATGTATTATTATGAAAAAACATTTCCATATTGTTCATTTTTGTGAGTAATCTTATAATACCCAAACTCCAAAACATAAACCCAAATAAACAACTGAAAAATCATATACTTTTATCTGCATTCTGACTCCAATTCTTCCTCTGGAAATGGATAACATTCTTTATCATAAGTACCTCAGAATTGTCTTGGACCATTGAATTGCCTGCCAATTATAGCTTAGTGTTACAGTTGATCGTTCCACAATATTGCTGTTACCATGTACAATATTTTCCTGGTTTTGCTTATTTCACTCTGAATCAGCTCATGGAGGTCTTTCTAGCTCTTTCTGAAATCATCCTGTTTGTCATTCCTTACAGCACAATAGCATGCCATCACCACAGTTTGTTCAACCATTCCCCAGTTGATGAACATCCCTTTCATTTCCAATCCAGAAAGTAAGTTGTAAGAAGACATTGTATTTCTAGAAACCTGGCCTCCTCAATGTACAAAAGTGAGAAATAATGGGCTTGGAGTGCTTTGGCTAGGAAGTCCATGAAAAGGGGAAAATCTTCTCACAGGAGGGAAGCTCCCATTACCCATGGATGGTCTGAAACAGAAGACATACCATTTTATTCAAGTTGTCTACCACCATAGTTACACCCTCTCATCCTGGCACAGACTAATTCATGATAATATTCACTGAGAGAGCCAAACAAGGGCACACCAGTGTGGAAAGAGGTGGAAGGAATAATGGGACTTTCCCAAAAGAGACATTCATTTGGGTACAGACAGGTTACACATGTGAGAGTTCTGCATGATGTCATGGTCAAGCTAGGACCACCAAAATACTTGACCTGTTACTGGATTTTCCAAATACTGCAATTTCTACATGCTATAAAACAATATTCTTTGTTCCTTTCCCAGGGGTACATATAAATTTGAGTGAAAGTGTAATGCCCTCTCTATGATTGCTTGATTTCTCTCAGTCTTCATAAAATAAGAAGGTTTATTGGACTGGATGACCAGTAAGTTTTCTTCTAACTTTAAATGTATGGCCCTATTGATCCCCAACCAAATAAGGCAGCCTTGTGCTAAAGGATAAAGGGATCTTGGTGGAGTTTCCTCAGTAAAATCAGCACAATAACCACAAAGTGATTAAGTCTGGTCCAAAACACTATTAATTAGAGAAATGCAAATTAAAGCAGCTCTGACTTTTATGCTTGTTAAATTGCTTTAAGTGCCTTATTCTATTTAAGTCTCACAACACTCTGTAATGTCAGTGCTCCTGGGATTATTACTGCCATTTTATAGAGAGTTTAAGTTAAGTACCCAGGAAGAATCAATGATGGGATTTGAACCTTGATCTTCCTGGTACCAAGTCTAGCATGCTATCCATTATGTTTGCTTTACTATTTCTCATTTAGAGACTATATAGCAATGAGATTTATGTTCCTATTAGGTAATAGTACTAGGTTTGCAATGTACTTTTAGGACTAGGAACTCATAAGCTGTTCAACAACGTTGGAGGATCAGGCTTACTAAAATATAGTTACCACTTACCAGTGGAACCATCCACTCCTTTGCTGTAGAGTAGCCTGCTTATCCCTCACCCTTCCATCCCCTTCCTCAGGTTATCAACTTTTAATTGAAACTGCAGCAGCTGTACATTATCAACACTATATTGTATCATACAGGCACCAATTCTGTCCATAGTGCAAGGTCCCTGACCATGACCATCCTGAGAGTAACAATAAGCAACATCAGGAATCAGTATTATCATTCCATTTCATTCCAAAGAAGTCCTAATTGACCTATGGAAACAAATTTATATTCGTCAATAAGTAAAGAACTGATTGTGTTATGAAATGATACTAGGTCACCTCAAGGATCAGTGCATAGGGGCAGAGAGCCAGGTCTGGAGATGGGAAGTCCCGAGTTCAAATTTGACCTCAGACATTGAGCAAGTCACTTAACCCCAATTGTGTAGTTCTTACCACTCTTCTGCCTTGTAACATACTTAGGGAATCAATGCATCACAAGACTTGGTGATATATGCTTGTAATCTATGTTGCCAGGGAGGCTAAGGCTGAGCTTGGAAGTTCTGAGCAATAGTAGGCTAAACAGCGACTCTACTAAATCTAGCACCAACACGGTGAGCTCCTGAGAGTGGATTCATCAGCCTTCTTAAGGAGGAGAGAACTAGCCTAAGCTGAAAATGGAGCAGATCAAAGCTCCTGTTTAGATTGGTAATGGTATTGAACCCATGAATGACCACTGTACTTCCAGCTCATGTGAGATAGGGACATTCACTAAAAAAACAAAACAAAAAAAAAATAACAAGCAGGATATGAAAAGAATGGTGGATTTCAGATTTTGTTATGCTGAAAGTAGTTCTGTGAAAGTCCATCAGTGGGGCTGGAGCTGGGAACTTGGTGAAGTTGGAATTTGGCAATATAGAAACAAGAATGAGGTACACAGAGGACTGGGGATTGGAACTGAGATAACAGGATTAGCAAACCTCCTGGGGTCCAGTTGCATTCTAATTTTTAATTCTTTACTCAACCTCCTCTGGTGCAATCTCCTCTGGAGAGATTGTGCCTGTGCATAGAACAGAAATTTTTCTTTTATTTCCTTGAGTCGAAAGGCCCCCAGAGTGAAGAAGGTAGAACAATAATGGTTATGATGGCATTGAAACCCAAGATAAGTGAAAGATGGCAGGAGAGTACCTGGTGGCTTTAAAGGAGTTCAAGGCACCTGGCCCAGGCAGATTCCTCCCCAGGGGAACCGAATGTACTTTCAGATGTGATTACTGAACCACATCGGTGATCATTAAGAAACTGTGATGAATGAGAGCAAAGCCTCAGGACAGGGCACAGGCAAATGTCCTGGTTTCCAAAGAGAGGAAGAAGGCAAATTCCATATAATATGAACTAGTGAATAGGACATCCGTCCCCAACAAAATTAAATGGATTGTGAGCACCAGAGGGAAAAGTAATAATCACTGAGAGACAGCATGTGTTCACTAGGACAAAGTCATGCCACATTAGCCTCATTTCCTTCTTTGACAGGGTTACAAGGCTGGGAAACCTGTGAACTGCTATAGACGTTGTATTTCTGCATGTCAGTAAGCCGTATGACAAAGACTCTCACAATATCCTTATGTGAGAGACATGAGGTGGAAAGGTGTGGGCTGGATAACAATAGAGTTAGGTATATTAGAATTGGTTGAATGACTAGACCCAAAGGATGTTAATTAATGCTTCACTCTAGTAGTAGAGAGGAAGGTGTCTTATGTAGGTTTGGGGGCCCTCTCCTTATTACCTTCCATTTACCACTTTAATTAATGACTTGAATGGAGATATAAGTGATAAATTTACCAAATTTGTTAATGACACAAAGCTGGGAGAGAGTTAATGCTAAATGGTAGAATCTAGATACTTAAAGGTCTTGATAGGCTGGAATAAAGGTTTAATTTAACAAGATTATATTGAATAAGGATAAGGACAAAATTCTGCAACTTTGGTTAAAAAAATCCAACTCCATAAATAAAGGATAGGGAGGCTATAACTTCATGAAAATTTTTGTGAAGAATTTTAGCTGATAGCAAGACCAATAAGTTAACAGAGTTACAAAATATATAAAGTGCTAAAAAATCATAATGTGATCTTTTCTTCAAATACATCTAGAAATCTATGATTTTACTTGAGTAGGTAGTTCTTACAAAATTCAATTATATTCTATTCATAATTATTATTAAGTGTCTACTATGTGCCAGACTTGGTGCTGAGTACTAGATTCATAAGGAAAAAAAATATGTGCTCTCTAAAAGCTTATAGTCTACTGATGTAGATATAAATGGGAATACTGTCCATTTTATTACTTAGCAGACAGTCTTTATGCGTTCCTGTGGCCAAAAGAAAATCTATCAGGAGTTGCTATAGTTAACTTTATTGTTACTAACCTCTTTATATTAAGTAAGATATAAATGTAGACTACTTCTGGGCTTGTATTTGAATTACTTATAGATAATTAAGACCTTTCTAAGCTTCTTCCTACAACAGCCTTTGAGAACCCTTTGTCACTCCCACATGATAGACACTGGAGCAGATTTTTGGAGGGAAAAGAAATATCAGGTTGCTTTAAGATGAAGGCACATACCATCCACACTGTACTTTGCTCTGGTCAGACCAGTTCATCATGACCAGTTCCACATTCCAGGTAGAATTTTGACAAACTGGTTCATACCCAGAAGAGGATGAAAACATAAAACTATGTTATATGAGGAGAATTAGAAAGAACTGGGACTGTTTATCCAGGAGAAAAGATGTGATCATTACTTCCTAGTTATTTAAAAAATTGTTTTGTGGAACAAGAGATTATTGATTCTACATGGATTATAAGAGGAGTAAAGAACCAAAGGTCAGAAATTGTGAGATAGTGAGATAGTGTGAATAGTAAGAAACAGTGAGATAGATTTTGACTCTATATAAGGGAAAACTTCCTAAAAATCAGAATTGACTAAAAAATTCCAATGTGTTAGAACTGTTACAAGCCACAGTAGGTTCTTGCAAAGATGTTAAAAAGATTCATGGGCCTGGGAGCAACTGTAAAACTTCATAAGCACAAGTATATAATATCATCTATAACCCGTAACTATATCTAAACAGTGAGAAAACTTACCCTGCCTGTTCTAGAACTAATAATACAGCAAGTAGAGTAATCAGTCTTGCTTTGTTTTTGTTTCTTGATTTCTCATGAAATCATTTGTTTCTAGATGCTTAATTCTCATTTTTAAGGCCTGATTTTCCTCCATCTGCTTTTGGGTCTCCTTTTTCATTTCTTCCATTTCTCTTACCCACTTTTCCTCTGCCTCTTTTAGTTGGTTTTTGAAATCTTTTTTTTTTTTTGCACTCTTCCAGAATCTGTGTCCAATCCATATTTTTCTTCTGGACCTGGCACATATTTGCTTTGCTTTCATTGTCCCTTTCTGTATCTGTACCTTGCTCTTTGTCTCCATAAAAATTCTTTCAAGTTTGTTTTTTTTTGTTGTTGTTCTTTGCTCATTTTCCTTAACTTTTTATAGGTAGGCTCTATTTTTGGGGAGGTTAGGGTCTCACTATGCACTCGATACAATCAGGAACACAGCTGATTGCCCTGTCCTGGAGCTCTACCCTGAGCCTCTGGCCAAAAGATCTGGATCCCTCTCTTGTGTCAATCAACTGCCCCAAATTGGAATCTATACTTTCACCACAGGCCCAGACTGGGACTCCTGGCTTCCTCTGAGCCCACACAGATCAGCCCACTTCAGGACAGACTGCCCTGGGCTGGGATTCTGGACTTTGCCACAGGTTTGAAACCTCAAGGGATGTGCATTGGCTTGGACCTATTTGCCCAGGCAGGGTCTCAAGGTCTGAATATTGGCTTGGGCTTATTGACTTGCTCTTTACTTCTTACTATAGTCTTGCTGACTGTACTCCCTCTCTACCCAGTGCCCCAGATGTTCTCTGCCTATCTTTAAAGTCTTTATTTTCTTTAAAGTTGTTTCATTCTGTCTTCTTCTTGGTTCTTTCACTCCTGTTTTAGTTTTGTGAGTATTTTTAATGTTGGTTGGAAAAGATTCTGATCGTGACCTTGAGCTTCTCTGCTCTACTCCGCCATCTTGGCTCCGCCCCTGGAAGTGATCAAGTAACCAGTCTTGTGACTTTCAGTGCTGTTTATAAAGAATGCTGTGTCTTTTGCCCAGTAGAGATTTTTATCATTGAATTATGCCTTTAAAAGATAGAGTATAATGAAAGCTCCTCTTAGTAATATGGAACTCTAGTACCTGGTAGGCTGTTCCTTAGTCTATTCCTTATCCATTCTCTTTTAACGCTGTATGTTTCTATGTAGACCAGTATCTTAGGTTTAGGTCAAGGAGTAATGAGTCTGGCACTTAGTGTCCCTGGGAGAGCAGAGTTCTTGTGTATGAATTTTAGATTTTCTCTACCCTGATTAAATCTTTAAAATACTAACAAACAGGAATGTCTACAACTCTACTTAAGGATTAAGTGTTGAGGAGGATGGCCTATGTGCTAGCAAGTAACAAATAAGAAACAACTGACAGACCCCTTGGGCTGTCCTAAGTCAAGCTTAAGCTACCATTGGTACATGTGGGACACAGGAAGTGATGCAAAAAAAATGTTATATATTCGTGTCACTTCCTCTTGCCATGTGCTTTTGCGGTGGAGATGTGACTGGTGGCAGTGTGCTGAGCTTCTTGGTGTCTTGGTCTGCCTGCAACTCTTGTCTGGGTTTGGCGGTGAGCTTCCTTGGTGCAGTTATTGGGAGAAGATCAATAGCGTGGGTCAGGTGAGGCGTCTTCCCTGAGCCCTCTCGGAGTTTAGGCTGATTCCTTTTTTTTTCCCTTTGCCTTTCCTAAAAAGCTATCCTCCTAGGAGGGCCCTCATCTTGGAGGAGGACTCATGGCTGGAAATTGAGCTAGATTAAATCTTGGAGGAGGCCTCGTGGCAGAGGTCTCTGAACTCCCGTTGGTTTAGGCTAGGCCGGAGAAATCTTATACCCCTTTCTTTCTCTTCTTCTTCTTAATTCCTTCCCTTTATATTAATTAAACCACCATAAAAATACCAAACTGACTTGAATATTTTTATTGGGATTTGAATTAACCCCTGGTGACCATTAGTATAATATATTGGTCAAAAACCTCTAAATTTACCCCTTACATGTGTAACTTTCCACTTACTGGCATTCACATGGACCTAGAACAATCTGGTGAGTAGCTCCTAAGATGGGCAATTTTCTTGGGGTTGGTTAGAAGAAACTGATTAAAAGTTGCTCTTAGTTTGGGTTGTTAATTTGCATTGAGATTGTATTATCCCTTGTCTGTCTATAGACTATCATAAAAAGATTGTATTCTGAGGTTATGGAGTTTTCCTTCTCTGAAGGTGTTTAAGAAGAATCTGCATAATCACTTGTTCAATATGCTATAGGAAAGAATCCTATGAAGAGTTAGACAAGATGAAGTTTCAGATCCCTTCCAACTCTATTCTGGGAAATTCCAACCTGACTGAGCCCTTTTCATGATTACTAAAGGCAAAGGCAACATTTCATTGGCAACTACATAGAAGAATAGGCTTTCCAGGCCCTTTCAATCTGCCTCTTCATTCAACACCCTAATACAAACCTCTGTTCTTTTTGTAGAAACAGGTGCTTTTTCAGTAACTTTGGAAACAACACTTACATACCTAATAGAAGTTTGTACAGGTGGCACAGGGCAAAAGGTTCCAAATGGTGATCTACCATTCTAAACAACTGATTATATAGTATTAAGGAATAATGCCAGGATGGACAAAGAGTTGCTTGTGACCAAATTATTCCTACAAAAATGTGGTAGCCTGTCAGAGTAATCTTGGCATCTTGTGGTGACTGTCATGAAACACTGCAGATCTGGTCTCATCTGGGAGGCTCTGGTGGCTGAATGGCATACTCATTGGGTTCTTCTGTGTTCTCTCTTTTCACTTAAAGGTGAATGATAATGCATTTGAAGGACAGTAAAGGAATTCATTCATTGCTAGCTGAAAGAAATGGAAAAAATGACAAAACAATTTATTGTCTGCCTATTTCACTTTATTTTAGGCTGAACTACTATTTAACATAGCACGTTAAGCATATTATATTTATCGGCATTGGTATTTCCCTCCAAACTTAAAAATCAAATCATATTTCATGACATAAGACAAGCCTATAAGAAACAGTTTCTCATGTTCCTCCATTGTTCCTCATGAAGAAGAATAGTTTTATTTATAGGCAGAGGAAGTAGTCACTGATGTTTTTAATTAAAGGACATCAAACAAATCCTTTCACCCTTAATATCTCTCCTGTTTGTCTTATGACCTGGTATTTTCCACAATTCTGGTCCTGGCACCTTGTGTATACTTCTTGATAGGTAGCATAACTCGAAGTTGAGAGGACCTGAGAGCAAATCTTGCTTCAGATACTATTTGTGTGACCCCTGTGCAAGTCACTTTACTTCTCTCAGCCTAAAATGTAGAAATATAATAATAATATTATATTATCCATAAATAATAGATGCCAACCTCACAGAATTGTAGGGAGAATCAAATGAGATAATATATAAAGCACTTTGCAAATCTTAAGACATTGTATAAATGTTTTCAATTATTATTATTACTACTCTAGAAGGTTCATGAGTAACTTCTATACAGATGAGTCTCAGACTTGTATGTTAACTGCCTTGAGCACATTTTGATCTACATATCCCCACAGGTCCGTCAAATTCAACACTTCCAAAACTGAGCTCATTATCTTGTTCTCCAAACCTTCACCTCCTTCTTACTTTATTATTTGTCAATCACCCCACTCTTTATTACCTTCAGTGTATAAAATCCAGATTTTATCTTTAATTCTTCCCTTTCCTTCACTTCTGAATCTTCACTTCACTTCCCTTCACTTCACTATCTTCATTTCTGACAAGCCCTACCAATTCTATCCATGCATGTCTTTTACAATCATTCCTTTCTAGGTAGTACCTTACTACAGGCTCTCATGGCCTCCCCCCTCCCCCTTTTTGCTACTAGAATAGCCTCACAACAGGTCTTTCCACTTATACTCTTTCCTACCCCACCAATCTATTTTTCAAACTGCTACAGAAAGAACTTTCCTTTAGTATGTGTAATTGGAGATTGGCCAATGAAAGCTTGCTCCCAGAGCATGTGCAATATTACCTGCCAGCTCCAATCTAACACATGAAAATTTGGGGAGTCAGTTTACAATCCCTTTCTTGACCTTTTTTTGTGCTTTTCCTTCCCAGAGGAAGCAAAGCAAAAATGACTGTGAGCCTCCAGATTGGGTTGCATTAAGTGAGGCACAGTGTCTAGGAATAATGGGGCAGTCATGCCTCTCTCCTTTCCTCTACAGGAGCCATAGTTGTAGAATTCTATTTTATTCTTGGTGTTACATTTCTAGGAAGGATATTGAGAATTTGGAGAGTTTATAGAAGATGCCAAACAAGTGGCAGAGGGCCTTGATTTCATGTTATCATGAGGATAGGTTAAAAGAACATCAGTATGTAGCCTGGAAAAAGAATAACTTAGATATATGATGATTGTCTTCAAATATTTGAAGGCCTGAAATATGAAAGAGAGAAGAAGTCATTTCACTTGTCTCCAGAGGGAAAAGTTAGGAGTAGCAAACACGAGTTGCAAAAAACATATTTTTGTTTGAGGTAATAAAAATAAGATGCCGTAGAGCTTAGTGGATAGAGAACTGACCTAGAATCAGAAAGCCTTGTTTTCAAGTCCTGTCTATGATTCATACTGGTTCTGTGGGCTTTGGTAAGTAATGACTTTTCAAGGCTGTGGCAGATGAAAGATGAAATGACTGAGGAAACAAAGGTTCAAACTTCTGGACATTTCAATATATTAAGGAAAGCATGGCAACTGCCCAACAAATCAGGACTAAGCTCTTTCCTCATTTTTAGGGCTGTACCCCAAATACAGAAGGAAAGACATTTATATATTAAAAACAATTCCTTGCGTCAGTCTTTGGGTCTGACTGGGTTTCTGTCAGAATACTCTAGGTCCTTGTCTCTAAGCAGCAGGTTGAGGTGGTCAAGTTTCCCACCCATACAGGTCAAGGTACAAGCAATACATTAAAGTTTTTTTCCCAATTCCAACAATGGAAGACAATTTTCTCACAAAACAAAAATTGTACTAGATTCATAATTGAATTGAAACTAAGTTCAATCCAGAATTGAGTCACAAGATGGAGTCAGTGTGGGTCACTTAATGTCTACAATTAACCACTTGCTGACCTAATTTCTTCAGTTCCCTCAATTTCCTCAGTCATAGGCAACAGACAAGTGGTGACTTGTACTGATAATTTCTTTACTGGGAGTTCCTTATACCAATGAAATAACAGATCTAGTAACAAAAAACCCTCCCCAATGCAATAACTGCCATTTACATAGCATTGTTTTAAAGTTTAAATAACATGCTGTCTATGTATTCTCATGTGAAGCTCACAATAGCCATATGAAGTAGGTACCATAAAAATTATTATTCCCATTTATAAATGAGAATCCCTGAGGGGTTAAATGACTTGTTTATGGCCATGCATCTAGTAAATGTCTGAAACAAGATTTTAACCATAGTTGGGAAATCCCAATTTAATTTGAAGGGACTGGAAGGGACCTCAGAGGTCATATAGTCCAACTCATTATTAGCAGAGTCTGTTCTCTCTAATTCAATGCAATAAGCATTTAAAAAACAATAAACACCTACCATGTGCCAGGCATTGTTCTGGGCTATAGAGGAATTCTGCATAAATGGTCCTAAGGACCTCTCCTTGGAAACCTGAAGTAAAGGTAGAAAGGTGGAATCTGCTACCTCCTAAGACATTCCACTTTTGCAAAATTTTAGTTGTTGGACAATATCTTTTTTCCTTTTTCCATCCACTTTTTCCAGTTCTGCCCTCCTAGACCTAGCAGAATATGTAAAATTCCTCTTTTCTCCTTCAAATATTTAGAATAAGTTCTAGATCTCTTTGAATCTTCTCATCTTCAGGCTATTTGTTCCAATATATTCTCCTACTATAATGTATTTCTCCTATAAGATGCCATTGCTGATAGGATAGGGAGAGGGTAAAGAGGAGAGAAATCCGCTCTCTTCACCTTTTCTTTGTTGTCTGGCAAAGGCTTTCAAGCCAGAAGAGTCCAAAGGAGAGCTGAGTCATTCCAATAGCTACAGAGGAGAAAGATTCTTCCAATGAGAGTTAGTCATCCCTGACACTGCTACCAATCATACTCCATAAAATCTCCAGTTACTACAGACAAGAATTCCTTGCATCATCCCATCAAGACATTATGGTAAATGTCTCAATAACGGCTAATTGAGTACATCCAACCTAAGGGTAGCACATACCTACACACACACACACCTACACACTAATATTTATGCCCTATTCAAATCTCATCAAATGGAGTGGGGGGGGGGGGTAGTAGTATCTCTATCTCCTGAACTCTGATCTTCCCCCAGACCTCATCTTCCAGGGTTGTATACTTTAATAGGGTTAAAAAGAACTATGATTTTCTTTTTTTTAGTATAAAGGCCTCAGAAACAAACAAACAAAAAATGAAAAAAGCTGGAGATATGTGAATTTAGGATTGTGAAGTAGGTAAAGATGGCTTTGCCAGTCCTATTTGAATAGGGGTGTGTGGGGTGCTCAGGGAGGGGTAGTATCTCTGGTATGGAGGGCTTGTCGTGCCCTCCTACGGCAGCTCTCCATCCTCTGACCCTCACCTGACACCCAGCTCTCACTTGTGGCTCCCGGTAGCTGCTAGCATGCGACCACACCCCGGGCAATGGCTTCAACAGGCCGGCTAAACCTTGTGAGGGTAGCCATTGGGTCGATGTCGACCCCTGGTGAACCAGGGCTTTGCTCACCCAGCATGTGAAGACTGCTTTGGTGGAACAGGCGGAAGAAACCAACAGGAAGGTTCAACGGCTGAGATGGCGACGCAGCAAAGCACTGTGGAGTGCTCAGGGCGTGTTGGAGCACAAAAGACAACATGGCCATCCAATGCAGCTGAGGAAGTCTCCAGGTGTAACGACTTTTCGTGCCACTGGACCCAGGCTTCCAATGCCGAGAGAGTGGGACTGTCTCTGTGCATTGACTTTTCCACTTAAATCTCTTTCACGCACAAGTGTCTTTGTGCACATTCATCTATACACCATAGATGAAAACGCACAAAGACAATCATCATCCTCGGTTACTGAGAGACTACTACCATTTGAATAGGAATTTGAAGCTTAATTATTTATCAATTCAGGGGCAAACTGTACTTTAACTCATTTCTACCCATAGTATAAAGAATATCAGAATAGGTTCAGAAGACCTACATTCTAGTCTCTTCTCTGCTGCTAACTAGCTATATATGACTTTAGATAATTTGACTAATAATAGTAGTTAATATTTATTTAGCACATTAGGTTTATAAATTATTTGCATATATCATCTCATTTGATCTTTATAATACTTCTGAGAAATAGGTAATATTGTTAGTTACCCCCATTTTACAGGATTAAGAAACTGAGACTGAAAGCCATTAAATTACTTCTTTACCATCACACAACTAGTATGTAAGGCAAGAATTGAATTCATTTCTTCCTGATTTCAAGTCTCACACTCTATTCTCTGTACCACTTGACTGCCTAGATATGCCTGCTTATCTTGTCTTGACTTTTTAAAAATTCTCTCAGAAATGTAGGGATTAGCACAGATGATTTCCAAGTTTCTTTGAATCCCCAAATGAGTAGAGTACATGCTCTTCAAAAGAAGAAAGAATGGAACTACCCCTCTTCAGAAGGTTCTCAGGGAGTCCTGAGGTTTCTCTCTTCAAAAAACATTACCTAAGGGGCAGCTGGGTAGCTCAGTGGATTGAGAGCTAGGCCTAGAGACAGGCGGTCCTAGGTTCAAATCTGACCTCAGACACTTCCCAGCTGTGTGACCCTGGGCAAGTCACTTGACCCCCATTGCCTAGCCCTTACCACTCTTCTGTCTTGGAATCAATACACAGTATTCCAAGACAGAAGGTAAGGGTTTAAAAAAAAAAACCCAAAACATTACCTGAGGAGGAAGGAAGCAAGTATTTATTAAGTGCCTGCTATGGTACTGTTACAAATAAATCTTTTGAGACTCACAATCCCACAGAGAATTAGGTGCTATTTTTTTTAAAAAAAAGTTTTATTTTTCAATCACATGTAAAAACAATTTTTAACATTCATTTTTTTAAAATGTCAAGTTCCAAATTCTCTTTCTCCCATACCTCCCTGTTCATTCAGAATTTAATATGGGTTATATATGTCCCGTCATGCAAAACATTTTTCCATATCAGTTCTGCTGTGAAAGAAAACACAGATACCTCCTCACCACCACCACCCCCCCCAAAAAAAAAAACAAGAAAAAGAAAGTAAAAAGAAGTTTGCATTGATCTGCACTCAAACTCTATTAGCTCTTTCTTTGGAGGTGAATAAAGCATTTTTCTCTATAACTTCATTGGAATTCTCTTGGATCATTGAATCACTGAGAATAGCTAAGTCATTTACAGTTAATCACCTTATACTTTTGTTCTTACTGTGTATAATTTTCTACTGATCTGCTCACTTTACTTTGCATCAGTTTATGTAAGTCTTTCTAGGTTTTTCTGAAAGCATCCTACTCGTCATTTCTTATACCAGAATACTATTTCATCATAAGCATATACCACAATTTATTCAGACATTCTACAATTGTTGGGTATCTTCTCAATTTCTAATTTTTTGCCACCACAGAATAACTGTAAATATTTTCATACATGTGGGTCCTCCCTACCCTACCCCCTTAAAAATCTCTTTTCAATGCATACTTATTAATAATATTGTGAGTTCCAAGGGTTTGCACAACTTTATAGTTGTTATATAAATATATATATATATATATATATATATATATGTTTAGGCATAGTTCTAAATTGCTCTTCAGAATGGTTGAATCAGTGCTCTTGTTCCCAATTTTCCCACATCTTCTCCAGCTTTTGTCATTTTCTTTTTCTTTCAAATTAGTCAATCTGATAGTTGTGAGATGGTACCTTAGAGTTGTTTAAATTTGCATTTCTCTAATCAATTGTGATTTAGAGGATTTTTTTTTTAATGTGACGATAGATAGCTTTTATTTCTTCATCTGAAAACAGCCTGTTCATTTACTTTGACCATGTATCAATTGGGGAATGATTTATATTCTTATAAGTTAGCCTCAGTTCTCTATATATTTGAAAAATGAAGCCTTTATTAGAGAAACTTGCTGTAAAAATTTTTCAGTGTTATGATTACTAATTGTTCATTTCCCTCCATCCTATTCCCCCCATTTATCCTTCTCTTTCTCCTTTCACTTTTTTTTTTAAACCCTTACCTTCCATCTTGGAACCAATACACAATATACACAGTATTGGTTCCAAGACAGAAGAGTGGTAAGGGCTAGGCAATGGGGGTCAAGTGACTTGCCCAGGGTCACACAGCTGGGAAGTATCTGAGGCCAGATTTGAACCTGGGACCTCCTGTCTCTGGGCCTGGCTCTCAATTCACTGAGCTACCCAGTTGCACCCTATCCTTTTACTTTTGTTTCTGACCATCATCACTCCCAATCTTCTCTCCTTTTTATCAGTCTCTCCTTGCCCTAACTTTTTTTTTATCCCTTTCCCTTCCTACTTCCCTGTAAGAGATTTCTATGCCTAATGGAGTGTGTATGTTATTTCTGTCCTGAACCAATTTTGATGAGAGTAGGGTTCAAGCATTATCTGCTAACACCCCCATCTTCTTCTTCACTGTAAAAGCTCTTTCACATCTCTTTTATGTGAAATAATTTACCCCATTCTACCTCTTCCTTCCCCCTTCCCCAAATGCATCTCTTTCTCACTCCTTAATTTCATTTTTTAAGATATCATTCCATTATAGTCAGCTCACAACCATGCCCTCTGTCTATATATACTTCTTCTAATTACCCTAATAATGATAAAGTTCTTAGGAGTTGCAAGTATCATCTTTCTAGATAGGGATGTATACTTTTCAACCTTATTGAATCCCTTATGATTTCTCTGTTGGGCTTACCTTTTTATGTTTCTCTTGAGTATTGTATTTAAAAATCATATTTTCTATTCAGCTCTGGTTTTTTCATCAGGAATACTGGAAAGTCTTCTATTTAATTATATCTCCATTCTTCTCCCCTCCCCCCACAAAGGATTATACTCCATTTTACTGAGTAGATCATTCTTGATTTTTATCCTAGCTCCTTTGCCCTCCAGAAGATCATATTCCAAGTTACTAAATCATGAGTTATCTTGACTGTGGCTCCATGATATTTTAATTATTTCATTCTGACCTGGGAAATCTGGAATTTGGCTGTGATATTCCTGGGAGTTTTCATTTTGGGATCTTTCAGGAGGTAATTGGTAGTCTTTCAATTTCTTTTTTATTCTCTGGTTATAGGATATTAGGGCAGCTTTCCTTAATGATTTCTTTAAATATAATGTCAAGACTTTTTTTGATCATGGCTTTCATGTGGTTCAATAATTTTTATATTATCCCTTCTTGATCTAATTTCCAGTTTAATTTTTTTCCAATGAAATATTTTATATTTTTTTCAATGTTTTCATTCTTTTGATTTTGTTTGGTTGTTTCCTGATGTCTCATCAAGTCATTAGCTTCTACTTGTTCAATTCAATTTTTTAAGAATTACATTCTTCATTGAGCTTTTGTACCTTTTTTTCCATTTGGCCAATTCTGTTTTTTAAGATGTTTTTTTCCTTCAATATTTTCGTGTCTCATTTACCAAATTGTTGACTCTTCCTCCCCCTCATAATTTTTTTGCATCTCATTTATTTCTCCAACTTCTCCTTTGTCTCTCTTATTTGATTAGAAAAAAAAATTTTTTTTAATCTTTCAGGAATTCTTTTTTGGAACTGAGATCAATTCACATTTATCTTTGAAGTTTTAGATGTAGCTATTTTGACATTTTTGTCTCTTCTTAATTTATGTTTTGATTTTCCCTGTTACCATAGTAATTTTCTATGGTGAAGTTCTTTATCATTGTTGTTGTTTGCCCATTTCCCCAGTATATTTATTGATTTTTAACTTTATGCTAATGTTGGACTATGCTCCCAGGGTAGAGGGGAAATTGTTCCAAGGTTTAGGATTTTTGTACTGCTATTTTCTGAGATAGTTCTGGAGTCTGTAAGTTTTAAGTTCTTCCAAGGAAATATGATCTATGGAGAGGTAAAATCACTACTTTGGCTTGTGAGCAATCATAAGCACTTTTTTCCACCCCAAAACTCTGACCAGGATTCCCATTCTCTGTGGCCATACACTTTAATATGCTAGAGTTCCTCCTCAATCTGGGGCTGCAACCTGGAATCGTATGTGGGCAATGTAATAGGACTTTCCTGCTGACTTTATAAGTTGTCTTGGGTTTGAGAATTGTTTCACAGCAACCTTTTGTTGGTTCTATTGCTTCAGAATTTCTTTTAAGTTGTTATTTTAAAATTATTTGGGAGAAAATTTAGGAAAGCTCAGGTGAATCCCAGT
Organism: Monodelphis domestica; assembly: GCF_027887165.1. Lineage (NCBI taxonomy): Eukaryota > Metazoa > Chordata > Mammalia > Didelphimorphia > Didelphidae > Monodelphis > Monodelphis domestica. Next base: position 401,364,418 of record NC_077229.1, on the reverse strand, counting down.
TTTCACTTGACTATCTTGGCTCTACTATTATTTTTTAAATAAGTTTTAATTGATGTTGTCTGTCTCACATCATCATGGTTATACCAAGCATTTCTTCCTCTTCCCTCCCTCCAAAAAAGTCATCCCATGTTTTGTTATGGTTTAATAGTTTTCAGTTTTATGACAGTGTGACTCCATTTATTGACAGACACTGCTGTGACTTGCCATTTTCTATTTTACCTCATTTTGCAGATGAGGAAACTGGGTCAAACATGCTTAAGTGTATTGTCCAAAGTCACATAGCAAGTATACAAAACTGAATTTGAACTCAGGTCTTCTGGACTCTAACTTGGTGTTTCCACCTAGCTGCCCCTTTCCCATGTAACAAATTGTATTTTTGGAAAGGAAAAAGAATCTGTCCAATTGATTGATACACACACACACACACAAAATCTGAAAACATGTGTAATGTGTAACACCTGGGGTTTGAAGGTGTCCTCTTCGATCTCTTCATCTGAGTTCTGATTGATCTTTGCAATTTTGTTACACTTTTAATTTTTGTGTGTGGAGTTGTTCATTCCATTTACAATGCTATAGTTACTGTGTATGTTGTTTCTTAGCTTTGCTTACTTCACTCTGCAAAAGCTCATATGCTTCTTTGTATTCATTTCATGTACATATTTCTTTCAACATAATAGTATCCATTACATTCATGCATAACAATTTGATTAGCCATTCTGGAATTGAGGAGCATCTATTTTGCTATCCAAAGAAGTGCTGCTATAAAAGTTTTGGTTTATGCAGCGACTTTCTTTTTGTTGATGGCTTCCTTGGAGTATAAGCCCAGTAATCAAGTGTGGCCCATTTCCAGAGAGAGTTTCTCTCACTTTTTTATTTATCCTCTGTCTATTCTAGACTCTCATTCTCTGACTTATAACACCTACAATGTTCTAGTCTCCATCTGCTTTTCTCTCTCTACTTTGTTATGTAGTCAAAATTTCTAAAGTCCATCTTCTTCATTTCCCTCCCTACACTAGAGAAGGCATCATCTGACAAACAAATTTTTAAAATAAAAACATACACAAAATAAAACAAAGTGGATGGGGAAAATTACAACTCCGCCAACAATGTTATTGTGCCTATCTTTTATAACTTCTTCAACACTGACTATTGGCAATTTGGGGGGTTATATTTGCCAATTTTCACCGTGCAAGGTAAAACTTCAGGTTTATTTTAATTTGCATTTCTCTTACCATTTTAATGTAGTTGTAAATGCCTTGTGATTCTTTTTTGTGAAAACCATTTGCTCATATTCTTTGAGCACTTGTCTATTGAGAAACTACTATGTCTTACATATATTTATTGTTGATATTTCTAGGATACTAAACATTTACCAGAAAATTTTGAAACAAAAATTTTTTTCTCATCTGATTACTTCTCTTCTTATCCTAGGTATATTTATTTTGTCTGTGAGAAGTTTTGGTTTTATATAAACTTATCTATTTTCTCTTCAATAATTGCCTCTTTCTCTTGTTGTTTTAGACCATTTCTCCTACCCATAGCTGTGAGATGTATGTGATCAGCTTCTCTTAATTTTTTAATAGTATGATCTTAATATTAAGATCACATATTCATTTAGAATGCATTAGGAATATGGTGAAAGTGCTGGCCTATGCCTACTTTTTGACAGATTGCTTTCTAGTTTTCCCATCTGTTTTTAATATTAAAAAATGAGATTTGTTATCTATACTTCTTTTCAGTATAATTTAATTTCTTTGTTTATCCCTTTTATGTTTGTTTTCGCTTTGTCAGATAGCATGATTTCAGCCCCCTGATTTTTCAGATTTACATGATGCCATAGTAAGTCTTTTTCTATCATGCCTCACTCCCAGCACAATGACAATTTTTTTCAGGTGTCAGAAAAGACACTGCCCTGTTGTGAGCCCCTTCAACAACCCTGATTATGGGCTCACCACTGATTTATATCCACCTGAAGTTATCTTTTTTTTTCTCATTTGTTTCAAAATCTGCTTCCTGGATCCATGCTTTTCAGTTCCCTCAGATGCCAATTGCCCCCAGAAGCTCTCATTTCAGCCTCCCAAGGTAAGATAAGTGGACTTTTCAAATACCAACTATCTCAGACTATAGCTAGTGTAAGTTCCTCGTCTCAATTCACAAAATATTTCTCTTCACTCATAGGAATGTTCAACAGTGAACCTCTACCCTCTCCTCCCTACCCTCACAAGGCCTCCTGCCTTTCTCTCCCCTTTCAGTCCTCCCTCTTTCTCACCCATTCTGCAAGGTCTTCCACAGGGATCACATTTCCCTAATTGCTAGCTCTTTTTTGGCTAGGGCACATCATTCATTCCTTTTTATTCTCTTAATTCCCTCCCCCCACTTTCATGGACCCTTTGTTGGGGTTGTAATTCCACAAAAAGCATTGATTCACCTGTATGTAGGGTGTTTTCTGTTCTGTTCTGTTCATTATGCCCTAGGCCTGCTTTTTCTCTTTATCTCCATCAGACTTCTGTCTTCATCCTTATTTCCTTGTATATACTTAGGAAAATTTTTCTTAGTGGTCTTTCTACTGTTATTCTGTTATTTTGCTATCCTTAGGTATAGCATTTATTCATTCTTCCTTCCTGCATTTCTTTTATCTGAGGTGTTTAAGAAGCTAATATATTCTTTATAAAAATGTTTCAAATGCCTTTTAATTATTGAACATTCATCTTTTTAAAAATTTATAGTTAATCTCATATCTTCATGTTGGACTGTATTCTGAGGCTCCATTGCTCTGTGGAACATATTACTCTATTCCCTCTTGTATTTTTTAGTAAGTGCAGATTAGTATTGCATTATTTGCATTTATTTTCTTGTGTATTTCTTTTGATTCTGAGATTCTTCTGATAGTATTTCTCCTGATTGCTTACAGAACTTGTTCTCAATTGATTTGTTAAGTTTAATCACTGTGTCTTGTAGTTTGCAGCATTAAAGTTTTTTTTTCTTTTTTCCTAGAGGCAATCTATAAATTCTCTCAATTGGTATTTCATTTTCTGTGGTCAGAAGTTCTGGTAATTCTGTTATATTATTTCTTACATTATGGTATTCATAGTCTTCTGGAAGATCTTTGATACTTCAGTTGCTCTATACATCCTGTCTCCAAGAACAATATATTTTGCTTGCATGGTTAGCATATTTTCTTTTGAAGTTATTATTTTTGCTTCACTTCTTTTACTTTTTCCTTCACTTCTATTTGTTTATATTTACAATCTATTATTTTCTCTTTTGTTTCTTTGGTGCAGTTTGCCACACAGATCCATTTTGCTGTTCTGCCCATTATTTTTGAGGTGTGGGCCATAAATCTGCTCTCACAACTCTTATTTTCTTTTGAACCATTCAGGAAGAGTATGTTGTTCTCCATATATTTCAGAGTCTCCTGTTTTTTCAACTGTTGGGTCATTTTTCTTTTGTTTTGCACTATTTATTCATAAGCATTTGAATGAATTTACTAATTCTGGTGGCCATTTTTCTTCCTTTTATTATTTTCCCTCTTGACTTGCCTACTTATGTTCAACAAATTTGAGTTTTCTTTTTCCTGAGATCTTTGATAATTTCAGTCTTTCCTCCCCTTTATTTTCCACTATTGTTTACTTTCTGACTCTCTCCCTTCTGATGACAGTTTCACTGGGGATTAGCTCTCTAAGTATCTCAGTCACATCCCATACCAGGCAATTCACAGTTCATAAGCTTGAGTCTCTGCCCAAAGTGGCTTTTGGATGGACAGAACTGGCCCCATCTGGAAGCTGAGCTATTTCCCTCAGGTTTAGTGGAGTGTGACACAGCATCCTTTCACACATGGAGTCCTGACCACTCCTTCTTGCTGATTGTTACAGCCCTATCAAATTTCTATAGTCTGAAGATGAAGTCTCCATATGGGAAATGGGAGGAGGTGAAATGAGAGTTTGGTTGGGTTTTGTTAAAAAGCCTATGTGTCAGGTCTTCTGGTTAGCTAATGCAGCCTTCTTGGTGGTAGCAGCATGTGAAGTAGTGGATAGGTGCTAAGTAAGATCAGGGTAAATATTAGTTCATGGAGTTTTTCTTGTCTTTTATTTTGAATTTGGGTGTCCTAGATCATCGAGACAACTGAAATTGCTTTGCTTTGGTGCATAATTTCTGTCTTGGATAGGTTTGAGATTTTATGGGGATCTGAGAAAACGCTCAGTCCTTCATCTTGTTGAACATGTGACTTAAAGCCTTCATTAAGTGTTATTATTATCTCAATTTTACAGTTGAGGAAATTGAGGGAGACAAATGTTGAATAACTTGTCCATGGCCACAAAACTAGTTAAATATCTGAAGCCAGATTTGAAATCAGATCTTTTTGACTCCAGGCTTAGTGCTCTATCTACTCTGCCACTTAGCTATTTCTAGGTATTGAGAAGTCAGAAATCTCCCTTTGCTCTTTACCCCAATCCATTCTTGCTTTGCCTCCTACCCCCAGACATTTTACCTGTTTTACCACTCATAGTTCAGTTAATTCCATCTCAAGTAATCTTTGCCATATATAATCCCATGCTCTTCTTTTTTAAAGTTTATTTTAGTTATTTATTTTACCAATTACATATAATAACAAATTTCCACATAAGTTTCCAAAAATTATATGATCCAAATCGTTTCTCTCCCTTCTTTCCTCTCTACTCCCAGAGCTGGCAAGCAATTCGAGCTGGGTTACACATGTATTATCTCACAAAACATATTTCCATATTATACATTTTTGTAAGTGAATAATCTTATGTAAGCAAAACCCCCAAACATATACCCAAATAAACAAGTGAAAAACTGTATACTTTCATCTGTATTTCTATTCCAACAGTTCTTTCTCTGGAGATGGATAGCATTCTTTGTGATAGGTCCCTCAAATTTGTTCTGGATCATTGTATTGCTGATAATAGCTACATCAATCACATTTCATCATTCTACAATATTACTCTTACTGTGTACAGTGTTCTCCTGGTTCCCATGGTCTTCTTTTACATTTCTTTTTCCCTTTTCTTCAAAAACTCTTGCCTAATTACCTTTGGAAAAATTTTCCCTTTATTTGATCTGTAAGCCAAAAAAAAAAATCTCTAATCATGTGTGATAGGCATGCTATTGATACTTTAGAACAGAAAGAAAAAGAAAGTCATTACGTTTGGAAGAGCTAGCTACTCTATCACTTGCCCCACCCCCAAGGGAATAAAAGGAATGGAACAGAATGGATTTTAAATATTTAAACTGGAGAAGAGAAGAGTTAGGGAGATATGGAAGTTGCCTTCAAGTTTTTGAAAATCTATCTTGAGGAAGGCAATTGGTAGAAGTTGCAGAGAGGCAAATTTAGGCTTAATAAAGGAAAAACTTTTATATAATATAATATAAATTAAGTAATTTATGTATTATAAATTTAATATAATCTATAATATAATAGTGATTACATATTTTAACTATTGGTTTCCCCTCACTAGAGGTCTTCAAGAAAATCCTAGATGACTACTTGTAGGTTTCATTCTAGGACAGGGGTTCTTTTCCTTTTTTGCGTGTGTATGTGTGTGTGTGTGTGTGTGTGTGTGTGTGTGTGTGTGTATGATGGACCCTAATTGCAGTGTGGTAAAACTTAGGAACTCCTTTCCATAATAATGTTTTTAAATGCACAAAATAAAGTAAATATGATTATAGGATTACAAAAGAAGCCAAATATATTAAAATATGGATGTATGTTTATATGTTTTCACAGATATATATAAATATCTATGATGCATGTTTATATGTATTATATATTTCTATGTCTGCATATATTTATGGGCCCAAAGCATCTTGGAGATAGTTTTTGCTAAATAATTTGTGAGGTTCCTCCTTATTTTGAAATTCCATGGTTGGAGTATAATGGAAGTTGGATAAGAGATAATAGCAGGGATCTGAATAGGTCAGCAATTAGCATTAGGGAAGTACAGCACTAGGATAATGGTGACTCTCTAAGCAGGTGGGTATGTGACTGGCAGTAGCCAAGTGGAAAGGTCCAAGCAGAGTCCTTATCATTGAGGCCTAGAGGCAGATGGCAAGAACACTAGAAGTATCAGAATCCAGGAAAGGAATGCCTGGAGGGTTTGATAAGAGAAAAATATTGCCCAGAGGACTAGAGTGCAAGGATAAGGGATAGGGGATAGGAAAAAATGTAAAGATTGTGTCTAAGGGGAAGGAAGAGAATTTAGCCACAAACCCTTGGAGAAGATTCTGGAAGCAGAGGAGGATCTTGAGAGTTAACTGAGATTAACTGCCATTTCTGCTTTGTTTCTCTCTGAGCTGGAAGGGCCTCTATCATCTCCTGGGAACTGGCTAGTCTTGTGGAAAGATTAGTAGTTTCCTGGGTTTGGAGTAGTATCTTGGAGATCTGTGTTTCCCTGAAGTGCTGAGAACAATCTGGCTGTGACAACTTGGTTAAGGTAAACCCAAGGGTTTTACATCTGGGACTTTGGGTTTTACCTAGGTAGCCAACCCTAGGCTTTGGGAAAGGACTCAGACCATCTGTGAGTCCTGTATCCTTAGCCTTTTTAGAGACAATCTAAGATATTTAGGTTAGTAAGGTAGTCAGATAGTTTGGGGGTCTAGATAGATCAGGAAGTTGGTAAGGAGGGATTGAGAAGACCTGAAGAGCATTCCCCATGAAGGGAGCATAGGAGAGTGGGTGGAGAGTAAGTTTTTAGAGACAGGAACCCTGTTAAATTTATCTACCATTTCCCTAACATCAATAAACTTGGTTTTCTATAGCCTCAAAGAGTTGGGCTTTACTGGCCCTGGGGAGTTCCCTAGTTGGGTTTTTTCCATCACTAATCCATCTAGGTCCTTCCCAATCAAAAAGATTTCTTTTTTATAGGTAGAACCCCACCTTAGGAACTTAGATAGTAGGATTTGGGTATAAAACAAAGATTTGTTACAAGGGAAGGGAAGAGATTAAGTACTAGAAACAGACTATGAAGCCTCTTGAATCCCTTGGTCCTTTTGTCTTTGAACTCTTGTACCTTATTAAACCAATCCATCACCCAACTTTTCTGCTCCCCCAGGAGTGCTGCTAAACATTATTGGAAGAATTCATATAACAGATGTAGTGAGTTCATTACAGATTTGTTACTTTTTAAAAAATAAATCTTTTATTGCTACAGGATAATCCATTTATTTCCCCCTAATTAACACTGCATTATACACCTCACAGTCACTATTTCATGCCATCTGGATGGCACAGAGGGTAGCCAGGTAGCTTAGTGGATAGAGTGCCAGGCCTGGAGTCAGGAAGACTCATTTTCTTGAGTTCAAATCTGACCTCAGACGCTTACTAGCAGTATTATCCTGAGCAAGTCACTTAACCCTATTTGCCTCAGTCTCTTCATGTGTAAAATTGCCTTATGAAGGAAATGGCAAGCAACTCCTGTATCTTTGCCAAGAAACTCCCAAATGAGCTCATGAAGAGTTAGATACTACTGAAATGACTAAATTACAAAACAAAAACCATATAATATCTATTTCTAATTTGTCTGTAAATATTCTACATCATCTTTTCCCGGCTCCCTATTAGCAGAGGTCCTCATTTCCCACTTCATTAAGAAAATAGAAGCTATCCATAGTGAACGTCCTCTTCTTATCTGTCTTACAACTGAAATCCTTTTTGATGTCATTCCCCATTCTCTCCTTATTTGCTCCAGCCTTTGATGAAAAGGTGACCCTTCTTCTGGTCAAGGCCAGCCACTATAGTTGAGCCTCTGATTGCATCTTTTTTCAAATCTGTCGAATGCATTTCAATCACTCCCATCCTCTTCTCCCTCCCACACCCAATCTTCAATCTCTATCTACAGGTATTTTCCCTACTTCTTACAAATACACCCAGGTCTTACTAGCCTTAAAAAAATCCTTTATATGACCTCACCTCACCTCAAATAATCAGCTTACATATCTCCTTTTCATGACCAAACTCCTAGAAACCATCTACAGTGATTGCTATAATGATTGCTACTTTGACACCTTCCATTCACTTTTCGACCTTTGACAATATGCTTCTAGATCACACCTCTCATTTAAAATCGTCATCTTCCTGTTTTCCAGTGAGTAAATGTCTTCCCTTCTATTCTCAGCCTTTCAAAAGTAGCTTTTTGCCATGAATGCCTATCTCTTCCTTCCAATTCTGTCCTTTCAGTTTTCATTACATTGTTTTCTTGTTCTCGTCCTACTTGTACAGCTGTTCTTTCTTATTCTCCTTTGCTGAATTATCATCCATGTTATAACCTTTGTTTGTGAGTGTCATGGCAAAGGGCGAGTCTCTGTTCGTAAATTCTTCAGCTCCCATGGAATCAATTATTCTCTGTGTAGATTACTCCCAGATCTGCATGTCCAAATATGGTGTCTCGTTGTTATAACAGCTCGGCGTGGTCAGATTTGTACCTGCCAAAATATTCTTCTCAAGGTAAAAGTCTAAACATATCAATCCCCTGTTCAAAAACTGCTAATGGCTTTCTGTTGCCACTAGGATAAAATACACATTTTTTGGCATCATATCTAATAAACCTCTTCACAATTTGGTTCCAGCCTTCATTTCTGCATTTATTTCCATTACTCTCCTTTGAACACTCAATGTTCTAACCAAAATGGCCTTCTGGGTTTTCCTTGAACTTGATGTTCCATATCTAGTCTCCCTAACTTTATCCTCCCCTTTTATGTAAGATTCTCAAAATCCCCAGTTTCCTTCAGGGTTCCATTCAGGTTCCAGACACTTCTCATAGGAAGTCTTTCCTCCTCTTCTGATAGTTGGGGCTCTCTATTCCTCAAATAATCATGTATACTCATCTTTTAAATGTAATCTCCAAGAGTATATTAGCTCCTTGAGGGAAGGATATGTTTTTCTTTTGTTTTGGTAGTTCCAATCCCTAGAAGAATCCTTTATTGTCAGTAGGTGTTGAATAAATGGTTGTTGGAGAACAAATCTGACAATCCTGAGCTGCCAGAGCAATGAAAGCCTGAGGCTTTCCCAGGCCAAGTGGATAAATTCATGCTAGAACTTTTTTAGGGGGGGTGGAGGGAAGGTTAAGGCATGGGTTAAGATTTAAAAGGTATTTTTGACTTATTATTCTGTGCAATTCACTACTTTGAAGAAATCACATAATCTAAGAGAGTATAGGGAAAGAAGGGGTGATTCAAGTCTAGATCCAAGAGAGTAAACAGAATGGAATAAAAACAGTTTGCTCAAGCTGAAGACTATGGATGAAACAGCCCCAAAAATCTAAGAAGAGGTCAGAAAAAATTCACAAACCCAAAGCCTGGGAATCAGTCCCAAGAGGGCCAGGCAAACATATTATGCAAGGAACAGTAGGTGTTGGCAAATTCATGGATTTTCCCATGTAGCTTTGCTTGAGACAGCACTTTTTAAAATGGATATGGCATGCTAGTTATGACTTGCCTCCATTTGAAACATATATGCATATATGTAACATATATATATGCTAGCAAAAGGGCAGGCCTGCTCTCCTTAGGCAAATGCATATATCTGAGATAATTTTTTCATCAAAGGGGTAAAAAGAAGTAGAACCAGTCAGTGGAAATGTACAATGCAAATAGCACTGGCTTCAGATTCAAAGGACCTAGGTTGAAATTCTGGCACTGAAGTTTACTTCTTGTGTGACCTTTGACAAATTACTTAATGTCTCTAGGCCTCAGTGTCCCCATCTGTAAATGAGGGGTTTGGATCAAATGGCCTCTAAGCTTCCTTCTTTCGCTAGATCTATGACCCATTTGTTATTTTATACTCTAAGCAACAGGTAAACAAATATGTGGTAGGTCTAGAAGTACTAGGATGATGAAATTATGCTGCCATAAAAGGGTTATTTTATGAGATTGTATAATACATATGCAAGAACAGTCAACTTGTTCTTATTCTAAAACCCAAGGGCAATTGACTTCTGTGCACCTGCCAGGAATTGGCAAGTATCGGTATCACCAAATAAATTGGTTTCATCACATTGTTCGGGGAATAGACAGTGCTCAGAAATGAGTTTTCTGAAACAACAAAATCCTTCTGTGAATATTGATTTTTGGAAAATATGTGGGAAATATAAGTAGAGAAGTGACATCTGAAGTCATGAGAAGGCAAACTGTCCAAGCCAGTGAATGGAGGGAGAATAAAGAAGGTTGAAGTATAGCTACAATCAGCAGCTGAGAAAAGGAGGATAAAGAAGAAATGGTTGAAGATGGAGGATCCAGGGAATTAAAATGTCCAGAAGCCCAAGAAAGCAAAATAAGGAATTGTGCCAACAAGGCCAAAAATGGAAGACAGATAAAGGAAGATACTGCCTGCCTAGATATAACAAATTACTTACCCAACAATGGCAATTACTGTTGATCTATATATCCATGTCACTCTGCCCTCTCCCTTTCCCTCCACTAAGGGTCCTCTCCCAGCTCTGGATTAGTGCATTCACTAGGATTGTGTTCAGACATAGGGAAGCCTGGCCTCTAAGGAGAAAAGTCAGGATCTTTATCTAGAACTCCTCAACTCTTTATATCACCATTCTAGAATCTTAGGAACTACTTAAAGCTTGGGTTTGGATCATCATGTCTAGTATCTTCCCAGATAGGGGAGGTTACTCAGTGTACAATGTAGATTAATTATAGGACAATTATTTATTTCCTACACTCAAAAGAAATGCTAAGCAAAAAAAAGACTCACAAATCCCTATTGACAGACTTAAAGCAGCAACAATAATTTGCAACCACTATTCTACTTTCCAGGAAGGCTAATACTGAAATTATCAAGATGAAGATTTATTATTTTATTGTTATCAAGATAAATAATAATAAGTTAAGATGCAGTATGACAAATTGTTGAATAAACTTTTATATTTGCCTTTGCCCTGTACTAGGTCCATGTTTTCTGGCAAAATATATTGTCCTATTGGTGACTATCTTCTCCAAAAAGTGATTAGTAGATATTGAGAGAACCTCTTGCATACCAATGAAGAACCAGAATCTCTGGACCTCTCACACTCACAAGACATCCCCAACACTACCAATGTCTCTCTCAGGATAACTCTTTGGTCACCTGTCATAAAGCAAAGAGACACTAAGTATAAGATATAGCTAGGTCTCTGAAATCCAGTCTGACTGACCCAGTAAAGATGTATACTTTAACAATTATGTGCTCACAATGATTATGTGGTTGGAATCGGATAAAGAAACCAGATCCATCTCCCACCCTTCTAGGGAGAGGCTTAAATAATTTTAGCATGAAGATGGGCAGAGAAAAGAAAATCAAGGATGGGTCACTTCCTTTTGTTTCATTAAAAAAAATAACATTTGTTATTTATTTTAAGTATTCTTTTATTTTTAATTCTGAGTTCCAAATTCTTTCCCTTCTTCCCACTCCTTCCTCAACCCAGTGAGAAGGCAAGCAAAATGACATCAATTATACAACTGAAATCATGAATAACAGATTTCTATATTAGCTATATTACTAAAAATAAATAAAGTGAGATAATTATACTTCATTTGCACTCAGAGTTCATCAGTTCCCTCTCTGGAGGTGAATATCTTTTTTTTTTTTAATCATAGGTCCTTTGAAATTATCTTGGATCAAGTCCTTCACAGCTGATCATCATTACAGCATTGTTATTATGATGAGTAATGATCTGCTGGTTCTTCTCATCTCACTCTGCATCAATTCACATAAGTCTTGCCATGTCCCTTCAAAATCACCCCCCCCATCATTTCTCATAGTACAATAGTACACCATTAAAATCATATGCCAGCTGCACCAAGTATAAGCAACTAGTCCCCTATAATCCCTTTATTTTACCCCAGTGACAAATTTACGTATAAGTTTTTCAAGATCACATGATTCATGTTCTCTCCCTCTTCTCTTTCCTCCCCCGTCCCCAAGTTGACAAGCAATTCCATTGGGTTATACATGTATTATCAATCAAAACCTGTTTCTACATTATTCATTTTTGTAAGAGAGTAATCTTATAATACCAAAACCCCAAATCCTATACCCTTTCTACTCCAACAGTTCTTTCTTTAGATGTGGATAGCATTCCTTTTCATAAGTCTCTTAGAATTGTCCTGGTTCATTGTATTGCTGTTAGTAGTAAAGTCTTGTCCCACACTGTTTCAGTAATTGTGTATAAAGTTCTCCTGGTTCTGCTTATTTCATTCTGCATCAGTTCATGTAGGTCTTTCCAGTTCTTAAATAAATCAACCACTCATAATTCCTTATAGCAATAATAGTATTCCATCTCCATCATATACCACAATTTGTTCAGCCATTCCCCAATCAAGGGACAACCCCTCAGTTTCCAATGTTTTGCCACCACAAAAAGTGCAGCTCTAAATATTTTTGTACAAACTGGTCCTTTCCCATTATTTTTTTACTATAATCTCTTTCTTATTGTCAACCACTCCATCTCTTGTATTGTATAATTGGAAATTTTGTGCCTTTTGTACTAGCAGGGGCTCAGGAACCAAAGCTTGACAGGTCTCAGAGAGGGAGGGAACAGATAAAAAGAAGCACTACTTCCTCTCTCAGGCAGAGCTGTCCAAGAGAAAGTGAAGTTGAATCAATGTCCAGAGCTAAAATTTTGGTAAAGAGGAAATCCCCTTCAATCTCTGGTTTCTGTTCTCTTCCCTGGATGGGTATTATCTTGACCCCCTTAGTATATTTGAAGAATGAGATGTTCAGTTCTTCTGAAATTTATAAGATCTATTTATTGTTTGGAGATTCAGGATTGGTAGGTTTAGGGAAGAGGGGAAATAGGAAGTCCCTATTTCTATTTTCAACCTAAATTCCCTTCAGAGGTTGAGGACTCAGCTCTGAGGACCTGGGTCCCTGAGGACCATTGTGGAGTCAGGCTGGTGTAATTTCCCAAAATAGAGAGGTACAGCTTTGAAGATATCAATGGAAAATCTTCTGGGTGGATAGTCTTTTGTCTTCCCCAAAGGGAAAAAGTGGCTAGCACTATTGAGGAAAGATGTCTAATCTAAGTTCTTCAGGTCTATGAGGGATTATAGCAATTTAAGCTCAGTGAGATTATCTTCTCCCTTTCTGGTCAGAAGTGATAAGAATTATTTTTCAACTGTCCATCTGCTTTTCTTGGCTGGGGATTCCAGTCCCATCCCCCATTGTCAGCCAAAGTTCCATTTCCTTCCTGCATGAGGTTTCCTTGTAAATCAAGTCCTTGCAATGCAATTCTGCACCTCTCTTGTCCACACTTTGAATTACATTTCCCAGGAGCCCACTGATTTCCTGTCCTTATGTGCTGATGTAGACAGAAGATAAATTGGGAGGGAATTCCATGTCTAGGTCTCTTTCCTTCCTGGGTTGGGCCATTGGTGGAGTAGGCCATTTGAACAGGTAGATTAGCCATGGGCATGTGGTTTCATTTTGTTACCTTTTTATTTTAATAAATATCATAAAATATAATATTGAAGTTATTGTATGAACTCAAGCTGCTGCTGTTGCAGCCTCCAAGACCCACTGATGGTGTTGCCTGTATACCAGACACTCTAGACTCTACCATGGAGTCAAAGACCTCTCTTACCAACCTCCCAAGTTTTCTTAGGATGGAAAAATGTCCCACCTTGGCTTTTTGTTGACTCTGCTGCTACAAAATTTGATTTAAGGCACTATTTTAAAGTTGTTGAGAGTTCAGCTTGGTTGCTGTCTCTAATCTCCCATTTTGGCTCTGAGATTATTGTTGTCGTTCAGTCATTTCCAACTCTTCATGACACCATTTGGGGTTTTCTTGGCAAAGATACAAGGGTAGTTTGCTATTTCTTCATCTAGTTCATCTTATAGATGAGGAAACTGAGGCCAACAGGGTTAAGTGACTTGCCCAGAGACATATAGCTATAAGTGTTTGAAGCTGAATTTGAACTCATGAAAATGCAAAAACCAAATGCTTAATCCACTTATTCCTTAGATTAAGTTTTGCTATGTTTAACTGAAATGTATTTTTAAATACACTGTTTAGTGAAGAAAGGATATAGTATCTGAAAAAGAATCAGAAATAGACTTATGAGTTAGAACCCTGACAGAGCTACTTAAGGAAACCAGCAGTTTAAGGAATCTAAATATAAGCATTATTTTAAATTTTAGTATGATGCTAAATATGATTTTAAAGGTCAGAGAAAAGTAATATTATTTGGAGAAAATTGCTCCTTCCTGATTTGAAGCATCATCAAAAGAGAGTTTGCTTGCAAACATAGGGTTTGTGCAGGTGTGTTTCTCCTGTCAATAAAAGGGGGGAAAAAACAATGGAACTCTGAGCAGGTTCTCTAGAAAGGTGACCTAAAACCATTTCTGGGAATAGCAGAAAACAGTCACAAATGAGATTCTCCCCACCTCTTCCAAGGCAATTTAAGATGAAATAGAAGACCAGCTCCAGGCATTTTGATAACTTAAGTTGTTGAAAATCTCATGGACTTGTCTTATGGACAAGTTTGGGGAGGGTCAAAATTTAAAAAACATAAAGGGGGATATATAAATGATAACCTATTAAACCCCAAAGGGATGAAAACCCTACAAGTTTGGGTTTAAACAGTAATTGATAATAGTTAAATGTTAATTAAGAAAGTACCTAAGTGGTTTTGTTTCTTGAAATCTTGTTCTAAAATATACATCCATTTAAATGTAATGGGGATACAAATTATTTTTTGATTTTATGTTATTATTAAATTATGCTTAGCTATTTTAAGTATATAAATATTTTGTTTTTTTTAGAGCACAACCAATCAGAAAAATTGCTATATTTGACTTAGTTTACCACCATTTTCATAGTATGGCTGGATAGATATACACTTCTTATAACAGTCCTTTGGAAACTCAGCCTGATTATCTTCTGTCCCAATCATTAGGAACATCCCATGCTAGACAGAAAGAGATTAGAGCAGGTAGACAGGAAACTGGACCACAATTGAATGAATCAGCTGAAAGAAGGATTGTGTGATACTGTGAAAATTTGGAGAAAGAAAAAAAAAGCTCATTCTGGGGCTTCCAGAAAACCAGAAAGAGCCTACAACAAAGAATTAGCAATAGGATCCCATTTTTACCTAGACTTCTTAGTTGCAGCCTTTGTAGTGATCTTATTCCTCTCAGAATGAAAATTGCCTAACTATTGAGACTTCCATGTCTAAGCATCAATTAACTAATTCCACTGACCACATCCTAGTTAATTGGATGCAGATCTCAGCACATCTCTGGTCAATACCATTGACAGCAGAGGCTCTTTAGTGACTCATAAAACCCTGCTACTGACAATGTGGGTGAGAGAACACCAATGTACTTTGTACCTCACTAAGTAGGAGATCAGTGTGATACAGTAGAAAGAGTATTATTGGCCTTGGGGTCAGGTGAAGACTTGATTTCAAATCCTGTATCTGATATTTACTACCTGTGAACCTTGGGCAAGTTGCTTAATCTCTCTGGACCCTAGTTGCCTAGACTGTTAAGTGATACAATAGAATTAAATTATTTTTGAGGTCCCTTCCAGACATAGATTGATGATTTTCAGTTCTCCGCATTCTCCATGGTGCCTTGGGAATGCGCACATTTTACATTACCTGAAGCTTTGGTGGAAAATTGAGTTCTTAACTACCACTAGACCTTTGTTGATATTTAGTCATTTAAATCCTGTTTGAGACTTTTTAATCCTTTTTAGAGTTTTCCTAGCAAAGGTTCTGGTTTGTCATTTCCTTCTCCAAGTCATTTTATAGAAGAGGAAACTGAGGCAAACAGGGTTAAGTGACTTGCCCAGGATCACACAGCTGGTGTATAAGGCTGGATCTAAACTCAGGAATATGAGTCTTCAGGACCAGCACTCTATTCACTGTGCCATTCAGTCACTCCACCACTAGACCTACCACCAGCCTGTTTGGATAGCTTTTAGTCACAGTCCTTCCTGCCTAGGTCCAACCTAAAGCACCAATAACTGCATGAGGATTTTGTTGAGCTATTTTGCACATAAGAAGTCAAAACCCTTCTTCTGAATTGAAATTTTGATTGTGCTATTGACACAATGCTATGATGTAAATTCTAGAAGAGTCCCTATACTCTGAGCATTCTAGAGACAATGGCTTCTCAGAGACAAAGAATCAAGATAGGTTATTTGACACTCCATCTCCATAGTAGGTGCCCCTATATTTGGGTGTGTGTGTGTAAAGAAACAAAGAATGGAATGCTGCTAATGTAATTATTAATTTGGAATTTCAGTATTGGACTATGACTTCATTGAGACTGTTAATGGTAAATTTAGGGTTGAGACTGAATATAAATTTAGTTGGTTGCCAGGGATTTAATTTCTAAATCCCAATGAAACACTCAAGTCAGAATGGAATTTTATGGTGGTTTATTTACAATTGAAGGAAAAAATTAAGAATGAGAGAGAAAGAGAGAGAAAAGAAAATTTAAACTGTTCCAACCTGGGCTGAGCCACATAGGAGTTCAGAGGCTTTGGTCAAGGGGGCCTCTCCAGAAAGCCAAGGGAAAGGGGAGTCAGTCTTATCACTCACCACATGACTGTCTAAAGGAAGCCATCTGAAGAACTCCTCCAGGCTCAAGTTCCAGGGTCAACTCCACCAAAACTCCCTCCCCATAGGAAGTAACACGAAAAATAAAGGCAGTTCTTTACATCACTTCCTGTGTCTCACATGTGCCAATGGTGGCTTAAACTTGACTTAGGACAGCCCAGGGGTCAGTCAGTTGTTTCTGATTTGTCACTTGCTAGCACATGCCAGTCATAGGCCTTCCTCCCTGACAGTTAATCCTTAAGTGTGGTGTACATATTCCTAGTTGCTAGACTAAGCAAAATGGAGAAAATCTAAAATTCACAATATAAGCAATTTTTCTCAAGGAAACTCCCTCTTCCACAGTACAGTAATATGTGCCCTGTAAATTTACAGTTTTAGAAACCTGAGGATCCACTGGAGAAGGAAATGATAAACCACCCATGGATATTCCTGGTCCACAGGGTCCCAAGGAGTAGGACGTGACTGATGTAAAAGTTAAAATTAAATATCAATAATAAAAATATTATATTTTAGAGGTTTATTAAATGATCATTAGAAATAAAGGAATAAAGAGGATACAAAATAAAAGATCACCTGCCCATGGCTGATCAGCTAGTTCAAACACTTGCCTTACCACCACCAACCTCAGGATGGGAAGTAAAGAGGTGGGACCTTCCATGTCCCCACCTAATATCCCCTATCTACAGGAAGTACATAATGACAGGAAGTCAATGGGCTCCTGGGAAATGTAGTTCTTTTTTTAGGGTAACAGATTTTCAATTATACACTGAACAACAACAAAATTTATGTTTGGGTCAGCTAGGTGGCACAGTGGATTAAGTGCCATTCCTTGAGACCGGAAGACTTAAGTTCAAATCCAGCATCAGATACTTACTAGCTGTGTGACCCTGCACAAGTTACTTAACCTTCTTTGCCTAGATCTCCTCATCTGTAAAATTAGGTAGAAAAAGAAATGGCAGACCACTCCAGTATCTTTGCTGAGAAAACCCAAAACAGGGTCATGAAGAATCAGATATGATTTACGAGAATGAACAAGAAAAGAGACTTGAGAGATTAAGTGATTTTTGCAGGATGACAAAACCAGGATGTATCAGAAAAGGGACTTACATAGAGATCTTTTTTTATTCCAAGGCAGACACTATGAATGGACAATGGAAACTAATACAGAACTGAAAAAAAAAGTAAGAGAAACCCATGGTGTTCTCAATTATCTCATATTTTTCCTTGACACAAAGTCCCATCATCCTAACACCAATTCTCTTTTGATGATTCTATGTGGATGTGAACCAAAGAAGACCATAAATGGGAGGTGAGGGGTGTGGAAGAGAACAAGTATTTGTGAAGTATCTACTATGGGACAGGAATAATGCTAAGCATTCTACAAATATTATCTCATTTGATCCATAATTAGTGACGAATCAGAATTTATGGTCACTCAAAGAATAATAGAGAGACAAATAGAGGGCATAACTAAATTGTAGCATACTATGAATGATTGATTTTGCATACAAAGTAGCTAGCGAGAATAAATATATCAAAGAAATGTATGGCTGGAAAAGAAAACAAGAGGGGTCACTTAGCAAGGAATAACAGACAGCTGGGTAGCACGTTGCTTGGATTCCTTATAGTGGATTTTCAGAAAGATAAGGACAATAGACAATATAAGGGATGGGTTGCAATGCGTACATTTGGAGAAAGTTTCCACATGAGTGAGATAAGTATCCATTCACATAAACTGTAAGGAAGAATGTGATAAGGATAAGGGAGAGGTCAAGAAAAAAAATGGGATTCAGAAAAATTTGAAGGAGGAAAGGTCACTTTCATGTGCGGAGAAAAGAGCAAGCTCCATGAAGGAGATGCCATCTGTTGGACCATTAAGAAAGAGAGAGGTTTAAATGCTGAAAGGTATCTACAAATGAAAATGTATTAATTGGGGGGGGGGGGGGGGGAGTGTCAAAATGCAGCTAAGTAGCAGCGAAAGCTAAAACCACTCTATGAATATTTCTAAGCCAGTTTTTTTAAAGTGCCTCAAAATGACAGGAGTAAAAAACCAATAGCAAGATGGGGTTCTCTCGATGAGTACAATGTGAAAGATAGGCAGAGAGAGCTGCTTTTCACAGGGCAAGGAGGAACTAGAAGCAAAACTGCCCACAAAGGAGTGCTGGGATACCACCCCCATCGCACCCCCACCTACTATGCCAGATTCTATAATTGGGCAAAGACTAACTTTGGGATCTCAAGATGTAGGCTATACCAACAAAAGAGTATCTCAGACCCACCTTTTGAAGTCTCAGGCCCTGCCATCAGCCCACAGTGAGGACCAGAAGTCCATAGCACTGGACCCTTTCAAGCTTGCCCTACTGTGGTGAAGACCTATCCCTAAGGCAAAATTGGTGACAGTGCCAATCCTTACAAGCCAACAGAGGAGACAGAATGAGCAAGTAGCTCTCAAATTCCCACTCCACAGGCAAAAATAAGTAAATAAATAAAAGGGTGGGGAAATAAATAAATAGCAGAAGAAACATTTAATCCTCAAAAATTTCTATGGGGATAAAGAGCAAAGAACAGAACCAACAGTAGATGGTGAGATCCAAGCAACCGCATACAAAAATAAAAAAATAATAATATTAAAGGAATTGGCCTCAAGCTCTGGAAGGACTGAAAAAGGAATTTTAAAAGTCGACTAAGACAGTTCAAAGAAAAAAATGGGGAAAAGAAGTGAAAGTAATGCAGAAAGAAAATAACAGCTTAAAATAAAAGCAAAATTGGTCAACTGGAAAAAGAGGCACAAAAATCCAGTGAAGAAAAGAGTTCCATGAAAACCAGAATTGACCACATAGAAAAGGGAGATCAAAAAGAAGAAGAAATTTAGTCTTTAAAAATTAGAATTGAGCAAATAGAAGTTAATGACTTCACAAGGCACCAAGAAACAATAAAACAAAATCAGAAAGTATGAAAAATAGAAGAAAATATGAAATATCTCATTGAAAAAACAACTGAGTTGAAAAAATAGGTCTAAAGGAGACAATTTAAGAATTATTGGACTACCTGAAAGTCATGACCAATTTTTTAAAAAGCCTAGACATCACATTACAAGAAATTATCCAAGAAAATTGCCCTAATATTCTTGGACAAGAGGATAAAATGGAGATTGAATGAGTCCACAGGTCACTTCCTGCATTAAATCCTCAAATGACAACTCCCAAGAATGATATAGCCAAGTTCAAGAGCTCCCAGATGGAGAAAATACTGCAAGTAGTAAGAAAGAAAGACTCATGAATTCCTAGTCTGAATTACACAGCATCTTATAACTTCCACACTGAAGGATGGGAAGGCTTGGAATATGATATTCCAGAAGGCAAGGGACTTGGTTTTACAACCAAGAATCACCTGATCATCAAAACTGACTATATTCTTTCAGGGGAAAGTGAGGTAATCTAATAAAATAGGAGATTTCCAAACATTCCTGAAGAAAAGATCAGACTTAAACAGAAAATTTGATGTCCAAATATAAAATGCAAGTGAAGCAAAAAAGATAAGAGGAAAAAATTAAAGGGTTTCAATAAAGTCGATCATTTATATTCTTATATGGAAAGATGCCATACTAGGACTGAAAAAGATGATTATACTAAGAGAAATGGGAAGAGAGAGGTAAAATGGGGTAAATTATATCACATAAAGAGGTGTGTGTGTAGAACTATTACAGTGGAGGGGAGGATGAGGGTGGTAACAGGTAATACTTAAACCTTATTCTCATTGGAATTAACTCAGAGAGGGAAGAACAGCCAGATTCATTAGGGTATGGAGTCCTATCTTACCCGATAGAGAATTAAAAGGGAAATAAGAAAGAGGGTGGTGGGGAGGGGAGTAATATAATGGAGGGAGAAATTGGAGGGATATTAAAAGATCTTATAGAGAAGTAGGAGGATAATAATATGGGTGGTAGGGGAAAGGGGGATAATATAAGGGAGGGAGAAGAGGGAGAGTGACTAAAAAAATGCGAAGGGAAATGGTAACAAAACACTGTTAGGGTCAGTTCTATGTGGCAATCTTATGGGCAATGTAGCTGGTTGGCTCTAAGATTATCTCATCTGATCAGAATCTGTTTTTTGATAGTTAAGAATTAAATTTGGGGAGGGTTGGCAGTTTATTCCAGTGATCTACTCTTCTACTAATGTTTCACAATATAATTGAAATCTAGTATCAGTTAAGAGACTTTAATTCCTACTTTAGATACATACATATATAATGATGGATACATGAGAGAAGATTTTTGGAACCTTGGCATCAGGGTTGAGGGAGAGAAAGCATCGGTTGGAGAGCAAAGGATTCTGGGAAAGGAAACTGACCTGAGAAAGACCTACAGGGAATTCTTAGTCTTTTGAGCTGAGTCCTTGACCTGGCATTACCTGTTCCTGGACTGAGGATTTCACTGAGAGCCACCAGAGAATATCCTGTTCCTGCATTCAAATTCTTCCACAAATCTATCATCTGTGTGATACCTCCAACTCCCTCTCTACTGAGGAAGGAATACCTCAAACCCCAATGGGGGGCTGTGGACTTATGGAGGAGAGAGCCCAGCTCCCTTGCCCCTTCTTGCACCTATCTCTTTATAGTTTCTTAGGCCAAATAGACACATAAAATAATAGTGGGATTGTTTAGTTGGGGGAATGGATCGGTGAAACCTGAACCCACGAAAACATGCTGCTCAGGTGAGAGACCTGAGAGAGAAATATTAGGGTAACCAAACCCCACTTTCCATTACCCAATCTACCTATAGATCCTTCATTAAATCTTACAACAACAGTCAGATTTGCCAAACCTCTTGATTATATCTGAAAAGGTGCATGATCCAAGATCAACAGAGTCACCAGGACCACTACAGGGGCTTGTCTCCTAAGCCTCTCTGTGCCAGAGGAACTGAGGCCATCCCTGAGTTGAGTTGATAAGGGGTGACCTGTCTTCAACTCTTTTTTTTTTTAATTTAATTTAATTTTTTTAATAATATTTTATTTGATCATTTCCAAGCATTATTCATTAAAGACAAAGATCATTTTCTTTTCCTCCCCCCCAACTCCCCTTGGCTGACGCGTGATTCCACTGGGTATCACATGTGTTCTTGATTCGAACCCATTGTCATGTTGTTAGTATTTGCATTAGAGTGTTCGTTTAGAGTCTCTCCTCTGTCATGTCCCCTCAACCGCTGTAGTTGGGCAGTTGCTTTTCCTCAGTGTTTCTACTCCCACAGTTTGTCCTCTGCTTATAGATAGTGTTTTTTCTCCTAGATCCCTGCAGATTGTTCAGGGACATTACACCGCCACTAATGGAGAAGTCCATTACGTTCGATTATACCACAGTGTATTAGTCTCTGTGTACAATGTTCTCCTGGTTCTGCTCCTCTCGCTCTGCATCACTTCCTGGAGGTCGTTCCAGTCTCCATGGAATTCCTCCACTTTATTATTCCTTTTTGCACAATAGTATTCCATCACCAACATATACCACAATTTGTTCAGCCATTCCCCAATTGAAGGGCATCCCCTCGTTTTCCAATTTTTGGCCACCACACCTTTTCTTCTTCCAGATTCTGTCATTATGCTGTCTAGTCCCATAAAGTAACCCCTTGGTAGTTTGATTGGTAAATATTAAATCTGTACATTTATTTAGGTAATAACAGCATTTTAATGATATTGTCCCAGAAAAATCATGAAGCAATTTCTATTGCTTTCTTAAAATTCAGTGCATCTGAACTGATTGATGGTGCTCTTAAAGTGTGTATCAATTGGATGTATTCCACTCAGATTTCCAAAGGAAAATCACTTCCTTTTTTTTTAAGTCCCTCTAGTCAAGAAACAGAAAATTGCTATAGCATAAAATTTTATCAGGTATTGATATAGATAATAGAAAAAGTAGCCACAAAGGTTCATAAGATAGAGTTGGAAGAGATTCCATAGATCCCTTACCATTTTACAGATGAGGAAAATGAGGCCCAGGGAGCTTAAACAATTTATTCAAGGTCACACAGGTAGTGAGTATATTTATTGTTCTCTGTTCTGTTGGTTTTTTTAAAGTCCTACTGCATATACTGTACCATCTCAGTCACCGAGTACCTGTCAGTCCTGAGTATGATAGTTTTCTTTAGGTTGAATTACCAAATACAGCAAATAGGAATGAATGGGAGAAAATGTGAGACTATAGCAATGATGATAAATTAGGTATAACCTACAGTCACTGTTGGACTCAAATCTAATGAGCCAGATTTTAAAATAGCCCAATTTGTAGTAACCCTGCCCTTGAAAGTATAGTTATGAAATGACTCATTTATGCCCCTGGTTAGAGAACAAAACTCTTAACAGTGATAATCTGGGACTTTGAAATCCCTACAAAAGATCATTTACTCCTGTGTTGCTCCCAGAGCTGCTCTATCCTCAAGCCCCAAACAAAGGGGCAGTGAAATCCATCTCTTGTTCTGGTTCCCCTGACCACCTACCCCACTTCTAGTTAGTGTTGTAAGTTTAGACAAAGCCGGTAGAAAGCCACAATAGCAGGAAGTAAGATTGCAAAGGGAAACTAGAAGCCATGTACAGACTAACCCAAAGATCAAAGGAACATAATTTGCAAGCCATCATGTATTAACCAAAATTCACATCCTGAGAATATGTGCTAAATCAAGGGAAGCCAGCTAGGTCTTTCTATGTGGTCCTTTCGGTCCTATGATATGCAAATCTCAGGTAAATTCCAGACACCCAAAGTAAGACAAATAGAACACCAAATGATTCCCATAACTTTGAAATGATGTGGATATGAGAACTTTGGATATGCTAATGAACTAAACCCAAGGTGGCAGGGATAAGAGTTAGTCTGCCCCTCTGCCAAACCCCCCCTAACAAAGCCCTCAAACTCTTGTCCCACCTTCCTGGGGCTCTTCTATCTCATAAGGGTCAATGCTTGCTGAGTGCTCTTGATACTGATTTACAGTGATGGGTCTTTCCCCCTCTCCATTCTCTACCCATGCTGCCTGCCTTACTCTCCCACCCCATCCTGTCTCCACACCATCTGCCTTTATGCTGCTCACCCTTTCATTTCTTGTCTCTGTACTTTCTATGCCATTTGCCCTGGGACCCCTTGTGCCTTTTTGAAATGTGACTAAAGCATTGTCCCCCATTGCTATCATGGCCTTTCATAACAAGTACCCAAAGAACCACGTGTGCCTGGGATCATTTCATAAATTCATAAATCAAATAGCGATTCAAAAAGGGAAATCATGAACTGTAACGATAGGGTTAATCACATGTATTTGTGAGAAATAAGACTAGATTCATTCTATATAGTTTTAACAACATTTAAAAAATGTATAATTATAAGAGGGTGCCTATCTCACCCAGCTGAAGTAAGTCATTGGGTTTGGGGAGGAGAAGAGAAGTTAAAGACCTCCAGGTCTTGCTTTCTCTGTTTTATTCTCAGGTCTATTGGAGCCAGTGCCTGAGATTTAAAAAAACAAAAACAAAAGTAGTCATCTTCATTATTCAGTTACCTATCTCTCCACTTGTCACTTTAGAGTTCACTTCTCATGATCTCCCATGGAGGCTTGAGATATGGAAAAGGGAACTTCAGATATCCCTACCACCATGGTCTTCCGATGCTCTTTATTTGGGGACAGGGAAGAAGCTTACCACCTCATTCTTTTCTTCTTCTTGTCCTTTCTCCTGAGATCCTTAGAGTTCTCATTAAGAAAAAAACCCTGTGTATATGATTTGGGGCTTTGGTTTTATAAGATTATTTGCTTACACAAATGAATAATGTGGAAATAAAATTTGCATGATAATACATGTATAACCCAGATTGAATTGCTTGTCAACTCTGGGATGGGGGAGGAAAGAAGGGAAGGAGACAACATGAACCCTATAACTTTGGAAAACTTATTGGAAATTTGTTATTAAAATAAAATAAAGATAAACAAAATTTTAAACCTTGCCCTCCAATCCTTCTCTGCCACTTTGCTAGACACCTCAGTGACCAAAATGATCCGTTATACCTCTCTGAGATCCCCTCCAGCCTGAAGTTTTATCAGAACAGTCAAACTTAATATGAAATAAAGGGCTTTGACATAGGAAAAAAATGTCATGTTAGTTTTCTCTCTTCCCAAGATGGCAAAAGTACAACTTCCAGAATTTTTATACACAGATTTTTATACACAGAGCTTATACACACAGATTCCCTTTAGCTTTTTCTTTCTTTCTCAGACTACCTCTCTGTCTTGGTCTCTTTCTGGCTTTGCTTCTCTCTTAATTTCTGTCTCTGTTTCTCTCAGATGGACATTCACATATGCACAACATGCCATCTCTTGTCTGAGCCTTCATCACCTCCACTTTTTAGTTTCCCTAGCCTTTTTCCAGAATCAGCTCAAATCCCATCTTTTGCAGGAAGCTTTTCTTGGTTTCTCCTGACTACAGCTAACACTGTATATCCTGGGACTACTTTATGGGATTTACTCCACACTATTCAGAACAAGGCTGTATATATTTTGCAGGTCCCTAGTTACTGGCATGCTGTCTCTCTCCCTTTAGAATGTGAGTTCTTTGAGTGTAGTGCCAGTATTTGGCTTTCTTTGTAGCCACAGGAATTAGCATGGTGCCTGGCACACCTAAACACTTATCAAATGATTATTGACTGACTGACTTCAATTGTAAATAGCACCTTCACTTCAAAGTTCTGTCCTCAATGTCACCTTTTAGAGGCTATCTGGAAAGCTGTTCTGCCCAATAGGACATACAGTTTATTCCTATGTGGCAAAGGTTTGAATTAGTAAGATAGCCTAGTAAAGGCCTATTAATTAACCTCTTTCTATTTTTTAATGTTTGCTTTTTTTTTTTGTACTGTGGACTCTGCCCCCATGCTGTTAGCCCAGTCCTGTTGCCTAGAAGCAAAATCAAACAATAGAGGAAAAGGCTCAGGCAAAAGATTTTTCCTCCTACCACATTCCCTGCTCTTTACTAAGTCTAGGTGTAGACAGCACATTTCATCAGGGAGTACACCAAAGGAATTTTTTTAAAGGTGAACATTTCTTGAACACTTAATCACAAAGAACATTATTTTTATTCACCAAAATAAACTACAGCTTAACTAAGACAGTATTTTATAACAACTATGCTTTAAAAGTAAAACAGAATATCATAAAACTAAGATTTAAAACAGCCTTTGTTTGGAGACATTACTGTATATCTGGGTAAACCTGGCATATCTTGTGGTAGCAATTTTCCTTTAAGGAAACTCTTCTCTATACCACTTTGCTAAACTAGATGAATAATAGCAATGAGTTTCAGAAAACATGAAAACATGACAAAACAATTACCATAAATCATAAAGCCTTCCCTTGACCTCTCCCTCCAAACCCCTGGCAGTCAAGACCTCATATTGGCTGCTTGGCTAGCCAGGAGAGACCAATTACAACTCTTCCACTGAGAGAGAGAACCAGCAGGCCTTACTGTCTGTCCCACTGCTATGCCTTCCACATCCCTGTCACTGTTGTCTATTTTGACGGACTCTTTAAATACCTTTGAACCTAGTTGTCACCTCAACTGCTGTATTTTTAAGACATGAGTTTTTCTGTCTTGCAGCTGTATTTTTTAATATCTTACCTTTAATTCTTTATTCTTTAATATGTCTTATTTCTCCCTATTACTGTGCAAACTACCTAAGATCAGGTCTGACTTGATTTTTATTTTTGTATCTTCAGAGTGGTTGGCACATTTTACTATTGTTAGTCATTTTCATCCATGTAGACACTTCATGACCCCATTTGGGGTTTCTGGCAAAGATACTGGTGTGGTTTGCTATTTCCTTCTCCACTTCTTCCTTCCTCTTTCTTTCTCTTTCTTTCTTTCTTTCTTTCTTTCTTTCTTTCTTTCTTTCTTTCTTTCTTTCTTTCTTTCTTTCTTTCTTTCTTTCTTTCTTTCTTTCTTTCTTTCTTTCTTTCTTTCTTTCTTTCTTTCTCTTTCTTCTTCATCTCCTCTTCCTTCTTTCCTTCCTTCCTTCCTTCCTTCCTCTCTTTCCCTCTTTTCTTTCTTTCTTTCTTTCTTTCTTTCTTTCTTTCTTTCTTTCTTTCTTTCTTTCTTTCTTTCTTTCTTTCTTTCTTTCTTTCTTTCTTTCTTTCTTTCTTTCTTTCTTTCTTTCTTTCTTTCTGTAAAACCCTTACCTTCTGTCTTGGAATCAATACTGTGTATTGGTTCCAAAGCAGAAGAGTGGTAAGGGCTAGGCAATGGGACTTGCTCAGGGTCACATAGCTAGGAAGTGGCTGGGGTCAGATTTGAACCTAAGACCTCCCATCTCTAGATCTGGCTCTCAATCCACTGAACCACCCAGCTGCCCCCTTCCACTTCATTCTTACAGATGGGGAAACTAAGACAAATGAGGTTAATTGACTTGACCAGGATCACTAAATCTGAAACTAGATTTGAAATCAGATCATTTCAAGCTTGGCATATAGTAAGTGCTTTATATTCATTTTTTTATTGATCCATTCAAGTGCTTTTCTTGTTAAACAAACCTAGTATATGAAAATTCAAATATGTAAAATAGCTATCTTGGGTTTTTTATTGCTTAATTTATAAATGCTTTTTTTAGTTCACAAAAGGCTTCATAAGAATAGTTTAGTGCATTAAAATTATTCTATCCGTAATATTTCAGCTTATTTTTCTGGAATGCACTTCATAAATTAAAATATACCTATATACCTACATGATATAAAATATGGAATCACTGATCTAGTATCATATATAAAACAGGAAACTGCCATCCCCCCAGCAGTCTTCTGAAACAAGTAGAGCAAAGTGTTATCTGGTCATCAAACTTTTCCATATAAATAATTTTCTAGATAATGGAAACTTATATTAGGTGTGAAAACTTTTAACAATTAAACTGCAGTAGGCTGGCAATGCAGATCAGAGGCCCACATTACGTTTCACATCAATATGGTGAGTCCCCAGGACAGAAGCCACCAGGTCGACTAAAGAGGAATGAACTGGCACAGGTTGGAAATGGACCAGGTCAAAACTCCTATGCTAATCAATATCAGGAATGCAACTAGCTTCTGAACTTTTGGTCTAGGCAAAATAGGGAAACTCCGTCTTAAAAAATACAGTAAGACAAAACAAAATAAACAGGATACAGATGTCTGTGTTAGTGCATCTTGACTTTATAGCATAAAAGGCACTCTGAACAAAAATCTGTATTTATGTATGTATTCCATACAACAGTCAGTATAACATATGTGGCTATTATTGGCCCTGAAAACTCTTTCCCCAATTGCCAGTCTCATAGATGAGTCTGGTCCTTGAACAAGGCTACATTTCCCTTCTGAGTTTCAAAGGTCTTCAGTGGATTTGGGGTAATTCTTTAATGATCCCCCCATTCCAATCAGCTATAACCCAAGTGATTAGCACTCCAGCACAGTTTAAACAATTAACACAATTTAGCTTTTATAAAGAGGTGTTTACTAAGAAAACACAGGAAGAAAAGAAATGCAAACATTTCCTCCAAATGCATATACTCCCCATATAGTCTTGATTCCTGGAATAGAGTCCAACTTAAACAGTTTCTACAATTTACTCTCACCAAGTTCATTTCCAAATTTAGCACAACTGCTAGACCAACCAGCACTTCATCTACCAGTGGGATTGCTTCCAGTTGCTCCTTAGGGCTGTGCTGGCCCATTGTAAACTCTGGTGTAGATTCTCCCTCCAAGACATCTAGAGGCTTACTTTCCTAATCTTTTGAATATCACAAGGCTGCTGCCAGGTCCATTTTGTCTCTAATAATCTTTCACCTGAGGCAGGACAGGATAGAGACAGCATAGGCAGAATGACAGCAGAGCTACAAGCATTCACAGGGAACCTGGCAGCAGCCCAGACGGGATGATAAAGGTCTGAGGTCCCTCTCCCCACTAGGGACCTGCAGCAGCCCTTACATTCTCTTTCAGTCACAGCCAGGCAAGAAAAGGAAAGTGTCTTGGCTGCTTAACGTCTTCCAGCCCTTCCTCCTCCTCCTCTTAGTTCGCAAAAGGCTTCGCAAAAGGCTTCTTCTTCTTCTTCTTCTTCTTCTTCTTCTTCTTCTTCTTCTTCTTCTTCTTCTTCTTCTTCTTCTTCTTCTTCTTCTTCTTCTTCTTCTTCTTCTTCTTCTTCTTCTTCCTTCTTCCTTCTTCCTTCTTCCTTCTTCCTTCTTCCTTCTTCCTTCTTCCTTCTTCCTTCTTCCTTCTTCCTTCTTCCTTCTTCCTTCTTCCTTCTTCCTTCTTTCTTTTTCTTCCCTCAAACCTTTACCTTCTGTCTTAGAATTAATAGTGAGCATCTCTTCCAAGGCAGAAGAGTGATAAAATAGAGGCAATTGGATTGAGTGACTTACCCAGGGTCACATAACCAGATTTGATCCCTAGACCTCTGGCTGCTTTATCCCCTGAACCACTTAGCTGCCCCCAATATGTTGTCTTAAACAACAAGCATTTATTATGAGTTTACTAAATGTCATACACTGAATTACGAACTAGCTCCCAAATGAAAAGATGAGCACCTCAAGTGAGAGGAAGGACTGTTTCCATTTTCTATTTGCATTCCCAGAACTTAACACAGTGCTTAGCACACAGTAAGTATTTACTAAACCTTTTTCCATTCCATTTCATGATATCCTGGTCTTGGATTGATGGACGACTAGCTGCTTCACTGCCAAAAAGGAAATCTGAGAGATTAATGAGCTGCAAGATATGAGGTAAGGAGTAGTTTTATGTAGTTAGAGGTTTAGAGGGAGGGACCAGTTTCAGTAGAGTCAAAGAGGAGGAGTCAGGCCCTGTGAGAAGGGTCAGTCTCTCAGGACACTCCCAAGCTAGTGTGAACTGAGGCTGAGGCAAATAAGGCCAGCCAGAAAGAAAACAAGTATTTCTGAAACCAATTGGTTTCTTCATTCCACTCAGTTGTGTTATGCTCATAGATCATAGAGTCTGATGGTATTTTACAGGTCATAGAGTCCCAAAAGGGGTAGCCTAATACAAGAATTAAAAGGGGGGATTACTCATGTGGTTCTCAAAAATACTTAGATTCTCTATAAAGCAAAGCATTTTCTTAGGAAATAATGAATAAATTTGATGTTATCATCTTTGATGTACAAATCTAAGACAGTAGACAAAGATGAAACTTGGCCTAAAGGAAAACAGGTTTCTGGAGATTTACCAGCCACCTTTATTCCACTTCCTCCCAGAGGCCCCAGAAATTAATCTGGGACCCATTGAAGGTAGAGGAAAAGGAATGTCCAGGACAGCCTCATTCCATCATACTCTTCAGCTGATTCTTTGTAATTCTTCCCCAGTTGACCATCCTTTTTTCCTAGCATTGCCCCCAGTAAAGAGATTGTAGCCTGGGTATATAACTATCTCTAACTTACTATAGCTTACTGATCCAGCTGTAAGACTGATGGAAGAGAAATGTTTATGGCCCTTGACTTCTTATGAGAAAGGAGAAAGAGTTTCCTCAGAGATGGCCGTGGAGGATCAGAAAGGTGGAGACCTTTCTGGGGAACTATATGGGCATGTTTTTGAAACTGTAAATCCCTTTGTTTGTTTTTTGTTTTTTGTTTTTTTTTTTTATTCTGTGGCCATTCACTGGATGAATCAAATATCAGACTTAAAAGGAAACAACATTTTCTAGACTAAGCTAGTTTGAGCATACACTAGATGGCAAGCAGCATGGTATGGTAGAAAAGAGCACTGGCTCTAGAGCCGAAGGACCTGGATCATTTGTTAGCTGTTTAACTTCAGGAAAACCATGACTTTTCTGGTCATTAATTTATGCATCTGTAAAGTGAGAGCATTGGATTAGATGACCTTAAGGTCCTTTTCAGTTCTAAATCCATGATCCTATAATCTCATCTAGAATATCTCATTTGAAGAACTGAAATGATGCAGATTTCACTACTTTTCAATGTGTTTATCCTGCTATTAGATAATCCCTAAGTAGCAGAAAGTTTTCCCTTATTTCATCATCATTATCATTCTCTTCACTCCTAAAGGGTGGGAAAATGCTTTACATATATATTTTGTTATTTGATCTTCACAACAATTCTGCAAAATAGATGTTATTATTATCCATTTTACAAGTGAGGATACAGATACTAAGAGAGTTTAAGTGACTTTACCAGGGTCATACAACTTGTAAGTATATGAGATCACATTTGAACCCTGGTCTCCTTACAAGTCCACTACTCTACCCACTTGTTGAAATTTTATCTTCCTGTACCTCTGTGCATGAGTTCTGGTTGTGCTCTTCAGGACCAAGAAAAATACATTTAAAATCTTTTCCTGATTCCTTGATACCCTTCAAATACTGTAGACATTTATAAAAGTCTGAACCCCCATCTCCCAGCCCTACCCCCACTGAATACAATTCCTCTTTTCCAAGTGAAATATTCTTAATGCCTGTAACTGATCCTCATATGCCCTGGTTTCAGATTTCCTCACATGTTCTAGATGTGTTCCAACTTGCCCATGTTCTTGTGAATATGTTAGCAATTAGAAACTCCTTTTGCATGAATTATGTCGAGGTGCAAGTATCAATAATGATAACAATTCACATTTGTATGGCACTTTACATTTAGGAGATCCTTTATTTACATCAATAGCCCTAAAATCACAGACACATATAGTTAGGAGGGCTCTAGGATATCATCAGGTCCAATACCCCCTCATTTGGGGAATGAGGGAAGTCATAATTAACTGTCTACTGGAGAAATGAAGTAATAAGCCAAAAATCACACAGATAGGATAGAGCAGAAGCAGGACTTAAATTCAGATCTTTCTGATTCTAAGTCCAATTTTGGGGGGGTTTCTTTTCCCAGCTGATCATATTACCTCCAAGCATAATTGAAATAAGTCAACGTTATATTCTACATTATTAGAACCAGAAAGAATTTAGTTAGACATGATTTACAAATGAGGAAACTGAGACAGGAACATCAAGTGGTTTTCCAAGGTCATGGCAGAATCTCAGCAGGGCAGGACTTTCCCCTAGGATGCATATTCAGGGGGCACACTTTCTTCCTGTCTCCTATATTCACTTCATCCTAGGGGAGTGGGCAAGATTCTCTATAGGTGTTTTTCCTCTCCCATGTTTTTCTTTCCCATGACTATATCTTATTATAGTGAACTTGTTCTCTGTGCCCTCACTGCTACAAGGGTGCCTACTCAACTGAATTTGCTCAGGCTCCAAGGATGCCCAGTTATGGTTCTGAATCACAGCAAAAGGGCAGAGAAAAAATGTGAATCCAGGTCTCTTGTCCCCCAGTTTAGTTATCTTTCCATCCCACCATCGTGGCAACATAAAAAGAGTGCATAGCAGCAGCAGCAGTTAAAATGGCATGATTTGTTATCCAAACATCAGCTGCAAATAGCCACATCATTAAGGGCAGCCAGCTTAAAAAGATAGGTTTCACTAAAGCCTGAAGATTAGCAAATTGAAGTTTTGGCAGAGCAAGATAGGCAGGGAATTCCTGAGAGGGTGGAATTATAGTAATTCCAGAGCTTCCCTTGCTCTACAGAATGCTCAGAGAGTAGGTATTTAGATTATAATTTTTTAAAGTATGGGCTTGAGCCTACAGCGAGTCAGAGAAAAAACCCCAGAGATATTCAAGATGGCATTTCACCATTGTAAGAAGAGCAAGTGGAATGCCATGTTGGGAGGACTGTCCTTACTGATGGGGTGAAATCACTGCCTTGAGGGTATTAAGTGATAAGCAGCCTACTCTTTTAGAAGTCATATGTCTGTAGTTTAGGATCACCTTTGTAATAGTAAATTAGTGTCTTCGTAGTACATATGAATTAGTGTAGACTTTATAAAGCTACATTGGAATAATTTAAAGTCCTTGTCATTAACCCTGCTGGCTTAGTTAGAGGCTTCTGCCCCCAGTTAGGAGCTCTGTGAAGTCAAATCAAAGGCTGCCTCCATTAAAAACAAAAAACAAAATTTACCTTCTGTCTTAGAATCAATACTAAGTATCCGTTCCAAGGCAGAAGAATGGTAAGGGCTAGGCAACTGGGGTTAAGTGACTTGTCCAGGGTCATACAGCTAGTTTTGAACTCAGGACTTCCCATACCTAGGCTTGGCACTCTACCTACTGAGCCCTCAATTTTGATTAAGTCTATGTACGCAATCAGAGTTCATTGAATGGAAAGGGAGAGGAGGTCACTCTCACCATTCTTTAGCCTCTTCCTTTTATTCCCCTTTTTTTCTTTCACTTTCTTTTCTTTTTCTTTCTTAAAAAAAAAAAAGTTCTGAAGGGCACACCAGTTCTCAAAGACATACAGAGGAAATAAATGGGTTTTAAAGGAGGTCTGCCTGCTTAGACCATATAGCATGAAGCTTTTAAGTTTTTAAAAAATCCTTCTCTCCTATCTTAGAATCAATGTTAAATATTGGCTCTAAGGGAGAAGTGGGAGAAGAGCCAGAAAATGGGGGTTAAGTGACTTGCCCAGGGTCACACAGCTAAGAAGTATCTGAAGTTAGAATTTAATCCAGGACCTCTCATCTCTAGACCTGACTTTCATGTCACTGAGGCACCTAGATATGGCCATTTAAAACCTTTAAGATGTTTTTAAAAATGTTTTTATTTATTCAATTAACAAACATTTATTTCTCCCCTTTCATTCTCCCCCATTGAAAAAAGAAAAACAAATAAGCATAGAGTCAAGCAAAATAAATTCTGACATTAGCAATGTCCAAAACTTTGTCTCATTCTATACCTTGACTGATAAAATGTTCTTAGAAGTGGGTGAAACCACAAAAATGCTATAAGTTCCCCACATAATGGTAGGTGATTCTTGATAACCCTGTGAGCATTGATAACTCATCTACTGAGCCCTCAAGAAAAATGAAGTTAACATTAAAAAATTCAAATCCAATGAAATACCATAAAAATCCAAATCAGTTCATTGTTATTTCAGTGCTTGCTATGTATTAGGAACTGTTTTAGGCACTAGAAATTTTTGGGGGGATCAGCTCTGTGGTTTCATCTCTGTAGGAAATCCTAATATAGAAACTCCACTAATACAAACCAACAGTTGACCTGTACTTTATAGGCTTGAGAATTGTTTGTGGCAACAAGAGGTTAAGTGACTAGACCATGGTCATGCAGCTAGAATCCTCAGAGTGAGTTCTAGATTCCAGGTCATCCATCTCGGACACTGGAGAGATAAGAATAAACACCAACTCAATCTTTGCTCTCATGGCTGCTTTTAATTTATAGTGTTAATTATGTAAACAAGTAGAAAGTATTAATGGTAGCCAGAAGGGAATAGGGAGTCTACAGATAAATTCTTAATTCCAAGATAAATGGGACTCACCTTGGGCTCAAACTTGATAAATAAACTTTAAAAAAATTGTCTTGACAAATCATTTCAGCTTAGCTCTTTTTTTCTCCCTTTACTAAAGGTGTTAGCCATCACTTTTGCCCCACTCCCTACTCAGTCAATGTCTTTCCCTCCATCTCATGCCAACACCCCATGGAAATTCTGGAGGCAAATAGTTCCTTATAATCCGAGTTTCTGCATTAGGGAAGCCTCCTCTATTAGTCTGTACCAAAATACTCTGTTTTGTTTTGCTTTTCTTTGTCACTGAGGAGAAGTAGTCTTTTAACTCTTCCCCCTTTTTTTTTTTTAGCTTTTAATGAACTGGATCAGCTATTTCCCTTCTCTTTCAATATGGAAGCTTCTTTTTCACATTAAAAATTTCACGACCTTCCCCTCTCACCATCCATAATAGTTGTTATTTGAGTAAATATGTGGTTAAAGGCAACTATAAGTTCTTTAACACTCTAAGTGTGTTTTATTTGACAGCGTTTATAATAGACTTGAAAAATACAAATTCTGTATGTGACAGATTTTGTTTATAGAAGAGATATCTATTTCTTTAAGATACTGAGTACTTAGTCAATAAGCATTTATTATGCAAATTCTGATGCTAAGGGCTGGTGGTACAAAGAAAGGCAAAGCAAGACCCCATCTCCTTTGGGAGCTCAATTCTGATGGGGAGACAGTATGTAAATAAAATATCTAGGTACATACAGAGTAGGTAGATCATCTAAAAAGGGAAGATATTAGCAACTGTGAAAACCTGGAAAAGTCCAATACTATTTTGGGATAAATCTAATAGGAATTGAGGGAAACTGAGGTAAAGGTGGGGGGAGCATTTCAGATGGGGAAAGAGGGAGGGAGAACAAGCAATGCAAATGTAAGGAGGCAAGAGATGGAGTACTATGTTCACTTTACTTATTTAATTAATAAATAAATTACTGCTGTGGTTTTGTGGCTTTCAGAAGTTGCCATGAAGAAAGTGGTAACCTTAAGTCTGGTTGCAATTCCAGCTTGTTTCAGTTATTTAGATTAATGCACCAAGTGCAGAAAGTCTAGTTTCATAGACTTTCTAACTTCCCTGTCACTATAGAAGTTCCGCCTATCCTCCCAGTCACTCAGGATCACAACTTATTTTACATTTCCAGCTCTTCTCCAATCTGTTATCAGACCTGTTAATAAGTTTAACTTTGAAATGTCTGTGATATATGAGATCATACTTTTCCCCTTTGACATTACCACCCTCCACCCCCATCACTTCATACCTAGACTATTGCAATGGCCTTCTGATTGGCTTCCCTGCCTCCAATATCTCCCCATTCCTGTCCAACATCCACTCTGCTTTCAAATGGGCATTCCTAAATCTAACATACTCAATGAACTTCACTGGCTCCCTTTCACCTCCAGAAAGATGGATTACAAAACCCTTCACAACCTACCCCACCCCCTCCGTATTTTGCAATCTTTTTAGCCTTCTGCCCTTCCACATGCTCTACAATTCAGTGACTCTTGGTCTCCTTGCTGATCCTGGCAGAAGATAAACT
This sequence comes from Monodelphis domestica, assembly GCF_027887165.1. Lineage (NCBI taxonomy): Eukaryota > Metazoa > Chordata > Mammalia > Didelphimorphia > Didelphidae > Monodelphis > Monodelphis domestica. The sequence goes on along the minus strand of NC_077229.1, from coordinate 401,328,925 downwards.
GTCTCCCAGCTCCAGCTTCCGGGAATTTCCCTGGGATGTCACCTAAGCCTGGAATTCTCTCCCTTCTCATCTCTACTTCCTAGTTTCACAGCCTTCCTTTAAGTCTAACTTCAAATTCCACATTCTGTAAGGAACCTTTCTTAAAACCCCTTAAAACGAGTGACTTTGTGAATGATCTTTTTTTTAAACCAATTACAATGTAATAACAAATTTCCATATAAGTTTTTTGAAGTTATATAATCTAAATTGGATCCAAAGTTATATGATCCAATTCAATCTGGGTTATACATGTATTATCAGTAAATAGTCTTTAATTTATCTTATTTGCCCATAGATTTTTGTTGTCTCCACTATAAGACTGTAAGTTTCTTGAGAACAAGGATTGGCTTTTTAAATTAAATTTAATTTTAATCTATAGTGTTTAGCACAGTGCCTTGTCATTGTAGGGGCTCAATGAATGCCTATTGATTGACTGACTCTCCCCACCATCACCAAATACCTTCTTCCTTCTATGCTACTCTTTTTTTTAACCCCTTATATTCCATGTGTATTGGTTCCAAGGCAGAAGAGTGGTAAGGGCTAGGCAATGGGAGTCAAGTGACTTGCCCAGGGTCACCCAGCTGGGAAGTGTCTGAGGCCAGATTTGAACACAGGATTTCCCATCTCTAGGCCGGGCTCTCCATCCACTGAGCCACCCAGCTGCCCCCCCCCCCCTTAACAAATCACCAAACACTGATTAAGCAACCACTTATTTACCAGTCATTATGATAGCCATTTGGTATACAAAAAGAAAATGGAAAGTCACATATCTCAAGGAGCTTACAAGCCAGCAAGGGAGAAACTATCTACAGGTAAAAGAATATAGAAAAGAAATAATTTATATATAAATAATAAAAAAATAAATAATGTGTCATTTATAAAGGAGCACCAGTTAACTTCGGAGGGGGGAAGGAAAGGCTGCCCTTTTGTGACTTCTCTACACTTTGTTAACTTTGTCAGCGATAATCCTTTCAAAAAGACTTCATAAAAATGTTCTAGTTGGTGAGGGAAGTTGGGGGCTGTCACGTAGAGTGCGTCGCACTGAGTCCCACACCCTTCTGGGCTTAGTCCTAAATGTATCCAGAAGGGAGTTAACAAACAAGACGAAGTAGTAAGCTTGGAGTGACGGAAGTTCCTTTAACAAAATGAGAGTAGTTTCCGTGAGTGTGGTGGCTGTAGTGACATGGGAAGAGGAACAAGTTTGAGGTAAGGGGAGGTGGAGGAATCCTGTGTGATGAATAATAACGGGAGTGGGTGGAGCTGAAGGTCAGTCAAGTGGAGAAGGTGGAGGAGCTGTGAGGTCAGAGTATCTATAATTATAGCTGGGGACAAGGAGGAGAGGGAAAAAAGTCGCTGAAAAATGAGGAAGTGGGTCTGGGGAACAGTAGATAATGGCGATAATGATTTTGAAAGGGTAGTATAAATTGATTGGTAGGTTGTGCCTGTGATTTTTTTTTTTATTTCTCCACCTAATGGTTTACTTGAGTGAAAGCTTTTATCCTTATTACAGATTCAAAAGGATTAAGAAAAAAACAAAACAAAACAGAACACAATAACACAGAGACAAAAACCACTTAACAATTTACATTCATTTATTTTAAAAGCATTTATTAAGTAACTACTATGTGCTGAAGACTGCGGTGGATTCCGAGAGTAATATAAAGTTTAGATTAGAAGGGGGACAAACTGAGGTCTGAATGCTTATTATTACTGAAGGGGACAAGGTAAAAGTGGAAAAACCCTTAGGTGTCGTGGAGTTTACAGTATAGGAAGGGACTAAGCATTCACTGACAAGGGGGATTAAAGAACACTTAACGGAGGACTTGGCACTTGAGCTGGGCTTTAATGGATGGCTGGGATTTCAATAAGCAAAGGGGAGAACAAATGACATTCTTGGTAAGGGGATCAAGCCAGCACTAGGTGTTAGAACACAGTACTCCAGTATAATGATACATTCTGTGACTGGCCAAATGAGGTGAACAGTTTTCAAAAGAAGAATTGCCATTAAAAATGACCTTTGAAAACAGTCTGAACCAATAATAAGGAAAATGCAAATAAAAACAGCTCAAGCTTTGCCTCGTCTTGCAAATCATGAAAGATGACAAAAAAACTAGAATAGTGTTTGGGGGCAGTAGAGAAGACAAGCAAACAAATGCACTGTTAGTGGAGATTTGAATTAGCTGAACTGTTCTGGATACCAATTTGGAATTATATAAGTAAAGTTATAAAACCATCCAAAGCCTTGGATTTAGCAGTGCAGTTGCTGGGCATATATTCCCAAGAAAGTCAGACAGAAACAAAGGCACCATCTATGAGCAGTACTCTTTGTGTTAGCAAAGAACTGAAGTAAAGTAGGTGCCCTTTAATTGAAGAATGGCTGAAGAAGCTGTGCTCTAGGAATATAATGGAATATTACTGTGCAATAAGAAGAGATGGATTTAGGGAAGTCAGAGAAACATGGCAATGTTTATAGGAACGAGTTAGGATGAAAATAAGCAGAACCCAAGCCACAATACATACTATTACAACAATGTAAAATTTTAAAAGCACTTAAAAAACCAGTGATTGTCTTGAAGGACACCAGATAGTGAAACATGCCTCCTTTCTTATGGTAAAGAGGAGAGAGAAAATTTAGGCAGAATGTTGTAGACACTGTCAGATTTGGTCACTGTATTAGGTGTTTTTGTTTAAATTTTTTTCTTTATTTAAAGAGAGGGTTCAATACGGAGGAGGAAAATGGACTTCCCAGAAATGGCTGTTATAAAAACAAAAGGTATCAATGAAGCCATTTTTTTAAAGAAAGAAAATATCCTAGGACTACTGAGAACAAATGATTACAAATATGAAGAATCCTCAGAACTCCATCAAGAAGAAATCAAAATTAATCTTACACAGCTGTACATCATAAAAAATTTAAAACTACTGTAATCAAGGAAATAATGTTTGAAGCCACCAAAAAGAAGAGGCCATATATCAAAAAAAAGAACCCTCAGAATTTCATCAGATTTTCCCACAAACATTAGAAAAGATGGAAAAAAATGGAATAGAATATGCATTTTAAAAATATTAAATTGGGTTTTGATGTCACAGTTGGTTTTTCATCTCTCCTTGAGAAAACTCCCAGTACAGAAGCTTTTCATCCCCTTTATAGTCTCAGTGCTGCCTGATGTTTCCAGAGGTTAGGTAAAGTGCCTAGGTCACAAACCTAGGCCAGGTCAGAGGTAAAACTTAAATGTCCCTTTTCCAGGCTCTGAGATCTGTTTTCAATGCAATAAAAGCTCACTTTTAAAGGGATATTTAAAAAAGCTAAGAGACTTCAAAGATTTTACAGTAGCCATAATAATTCCTATTTCTGTTCTAAAACATATATTTTTATGTATTTCAATATCCTCCCTTACAATAACCCTACGAAGTAAGAAAAAAATCACTCCAGTACTTCAAAGATCTTTTAACTTTAGTGTTTAGTAGACAAAAAGCCTTGGAGAGTTATGACTGAGCTCCCAAAGAAAAAACCCTGGAGCCAATTGGATTTATCAACTTCTTCTATTGAATATTTAAAGACACTTAGTTCCAAGACTACACAAACTGTTTGAAAAGATAATAAAAGATGGGTTTCTACCAAATTTCTCCTATGATACAAATATTGTATTGATACCTAAACCAAGGAGAGTCAAAAGAAAAAGAAAACTCTGGACCAATATCCTTAATATTCACTGAGGTAAAAATTTCAAATAAAATATTAGCAAAGAGGCTAGGGCAATATAGCCCAAAGATAATACACTATTATTAGGTTAGATTAATACCAGAAATGCAAAGTTAGTTCACTAATATAAAAGCTATAAAAATAGTTGACCAGATGAGTAACAAAAACAATAAAAATAAAATTATGTTAATTAATGCAGAAAAATCTTTGGACAAGATAGAATACACATTCCCATTAAAAACACACATATGTATACAAACCAGTGCAGCTAAAAACATATGGGAAGCAGGTAACTGGGGAAAAATTTTTTTTGCAATAGATTTCTCTGGTAAAAATCTCACTTCCTTTATAGGTAAATAACTGATTCAAATATATAAGAATAAAAGCCATTCCCCAACTGACAAATGGTCAAAGGATATGAAAAGACTATATTCTAAGAAAGCAAGCCAAACTATCAATAACCATATGAAAAATGGTTTGTCATTAATAATTAGAAAAATATAAATGATAACAACTTTATATTCTACCTCAAGAAAAAATAAATTGTAAAAACTCTGATATTCTATCTCACAACTATCAAACTGGCTAAGTTGAAAAAAAAATAGAGAAATGCCAAATATTAGATGGACTATTAGGAAGACATCAGCTCACTGTTAGTGAATCTATGAAGTAATACAGCCATTTTGGAAGCAATTTGAAACTATGTCCCAAAAGTTATATAATTGTACATATTCTTTGACAAAGTCATGCCACTTTTAGGCTCATACTTCAAAAAGAACAAGGAAAGAGGAAAAGGAACCATATTTTTAAAAATAAATATTTGTAATAGCATTTGTGGGTGGAGAGAGGTATGTGACAAAAGACTAGAAACTAAAGAAGCACCCATCAATTGAGGAATGTCTGAACAAATTATGGAATGTGAATAGGTTTCAGAAAAACCTGAGAAAAAATAAGAAATGACAAAAAGCACATTTTCAACAGAAATTGGGAAAATATGAACTCAGGTAGAGGAAAGTGAACCAAAAAAAAGGACAATTTTTACATGATAACATTATGAAGAAAAACAATTTTGAAAGCCTTTAGAATGCCGATGAACCATGAGTCAAAAAGAATAAAGATTTTCAAAATGTACCCATTTATCTCCTACTGGAATGATAATAAACCTTAGATTCAGAAAGAGACAAGCATTTTTGTAAGGGGTTATGTGGGCATTTGTTTAGCTAAATTATGTATGTAATGAGAGCTTTGTCCTTTCCCCTCTCCTCTCCTCTCCTCTCCTCTTTTTTGTTTTCTTTTTCTTTCCTCTCCTTTTCTTCTGTTCCCTTAACTTCCATGAATGTCCACTCCTTTCTCTTTTCCTTCTTTTTCTATCTTTTCTTGGGGAAAATAAGAACAGATTAGTAAAAGAAAAATATTTTGAAATTATTATAATGGCAGTGTCATCAAAGAAAATATCTTTTAAGGAACTTTGCACCAAAAGTGTGTCCACTATAATATTATTATGGTTATTTTATTTTTTAAATAAAAATATTTTATTATTTATATCTATTTTATGTTTAAGATTTTCTTATGTGTTAATAAAAATGTAAAAAATTCTCAAAAAAAAAAAAAAGAATTCTAGCAAGACCTCTATGAATGGATACAGAGCGAGGTAAGGAAAACCAGAATAACCTGTATAATAACATCAAGACTGTAAATTAAACAACTTTGAATGACATAAAAAGCACTTATTGATCAATCATAATTCTAGAGGACTCATAATGAAATAAGCTACTCACCTGACAGAGATGATGGATTCAGAGTACAGATTGAAATATATATCTTTCTGACTCTAGACTATGGTAGAAATTTCTTTTGCATGACTGTGCATATTGGTTATAAGGGTTTTATTTTTATTTTTTAATGGAGGGTAGGGAGATAGAAGAGAGAAAAAATAGATACTTATTGAAAAAATATTTTTAAAGATTACTATGACTAAAAATGTTAGCATCTTGTAGCCAACCTAGTAATAAACCTCTCTGAAATTAGCTGGATCAGAGTAAACACAAGCAAAATATAAACCTTTTTATTTTTTTAAAGTAAAGAAGTAAGCATATTATTGGTACATCTAGATGGCACAGTGTAGCGATAGAGTACCAGGCCTGGGATCAGAAAGACTTGAGTTCAAATCCAGCCTCAGCAACTTACTAGCAATGTGACTCTGGGCAACTCATTTAATCCTGTGGGCCTCAGTTCCTTATCTGTAAAATGAGCTGGAGAAGCAAATGGCATACCACTTTATTATCTTTGCCAAGAAAACCCCAAATGGGTCATAAAGAGTCAGATATGACTGAAAAATGACTGAGAAAACACAAATATTGTTATCCTCATTTTTTTGGATGAGGAAACCAAGACCTATAGAGATTACATAGTTTTTCCAAGATGAAAAGTGTGAGTGGAAGATTCACGATTTAAATTCAATTCTTCTTTACTTTGTACCATACTACAGTAGAAAAATTCATATTTTCAAAAGTCATTGAGCTACAACAACAGAAGAATCAGAGCATAGAATATGGTAACATTCGTATTTGAAATCTTAATATTCAAACCACTAAAAAGGGATGAAGAAATATTTTATTGATTTAAACATTGAATGTTATAACTGGATTTGAAAAAAAAGAAAAAAGATGGACAAAGGACAAAGAAGAATAAGAATATATATAAGTATGAAAACAAAATGGCTTTCCAATGAACAAAGAATAAAGAAAAGGCAATAAAAATAGTGGAGGGTAAGGAGAAGGAGTTGGCAATACAAAAGCAAAACTTCCATAATTTTTCAGGGTATTTGAAAATTATATACTTAATAATATAATTTTTATATTTATTATGTATAATCAAAGTTATATTTTATCTTGTCAACTTTTTAGGAAGATAATAATGAAATTATAAAATGTATATTCTCTTCCAACAGCATATATTAAAAATAGTTTATTTTATTAATAATAATAAAATAGCATAATATAAGAATATAGTAAAGATGTTAAATCTAACAATCAAAGCAGTGAATATTAATGTAATTAATTCCCTCATAAAATAAAACAAGATTATAAAATAGATTTTTAAAATCAAATGTTTTATTAGATTTTTATCTAATCTTTCTTTACGGAAAAGATGTATACACATTTAAATAGAAAGATTGGTCTAATATGTATCATGCTATAGGCAATTTTTCTGTAGCTAGGTGGAATAACATATAGCATCCTGTGCCTGGGGTCAAAAAGACTCATCTTCCTGAGTTCAAATCGGGCCTCAGATATTTATTAGCTTTGTGATCCTAGACAAGTTACTTAATCCTGTTGACTTCAGTTTCCTTATTGTAAAATGAGCTTGAGAAGAATATCTTTGCCAAGAAAGCCCCAAATGGGTTCATAAAGAGTCAGACATGACTGAACTGAATAACAGCAAAAATAGGCACTTTTATTTTATTTTTAAAATTTTATTTAATTGATTAATTAAGAGAATTTTTCCATGGTTACATGATTTATGTTCTTTCCCTCCCCTCCTTTTATCCCCCTCCCTTAGCCAACAAGCAACTCCACTGGGTTTTACATGTGTCTTGATCAAGACCTATTTCCATATTATTAATATTTGCAATAGATTGATCATTTAGAGTCTACATCCCCAATCATATCCCCATCAACCCATGTGATCAAGCAGTTGTTTTTCTTCTGTGTTTCTACTCCCACAGTTCTTTCTCTGGATGTGGATAGCATTCTTTCTCATAAGTCCCTCATGATTGTCCTGGATCATTGCTTTGCTGTTAGTAGAGAAGTTCATTACATTCAATTGTGCCACAGCATATTTGTCTCTGTGTATAAGGTTCTCCTGCTTCTGCTCCTTTCACTCTTCAATTTCTGGAGGTCATTCCAGTTCACATGGAGTTCCTCCAATTCATCTTTCCTTTGAGCACAATAGTATTCCATTACCAACATATACCATTATTTGCTCAGCCATTCCCCAATCAAAGGGCATCCCCTCAATTTTCCAATTTTTTGCCACCACAAAGAGCGCAGCTATGAATATTCTTATATAAGTCTTTTTCCTTATGATCTCTTTGAGGTATAAACCCAGCAATACTATGGCTGGATCAAAGGGCAAGTAGTCTTTTAAAGTCCTTTGGGCATAGTTCCAAATTGCCATCCAGAATGGTTGGATCAATTCACAACTCTACTGGCTATACATTAATTTCCAAAATGGGCACTTTTAGAAAAATCAGGATAGTCTAGCAGTAAGAAATAAAAAGAGAAATTCTACCTAAAATAACTAGACAATATAAAATGCAAGACAGACAAAGGAATTATATGAATGCAATTATAAACACTTTTGACACAAGTAACGGCATATCAAAACAATTGGAAAAATGTTAATTGCTTATGGTTAGCAGAGATAATAAAAATAGCAGTTCTATTTAAATTATTTATTCAATGCCATACCAATTAAACTACCAAAATTTATTTTGTAGAACTAGAAAAAATAATAAAAGTCATCTAAAAGAATAAAATTTTGGTAAAGAATGTCAAGGGAATTAATGAGGAAAAAATGTGAAACAAGATGGCCTAGCAATACCAGTGTGCATATATGTGTGTGTGTGTGTGTGTGTGTGTGTGTGTGTGTGTGTGTGTATAGAGTATACTATAAAGCAATAATCATCAAAACAAAACCTAGTATTGGCTAAGAAATAGAATGATGGGTCAATAGAATCGATACAATATACAGTGGTAAATGAGGTACATGACCATGGCAATTTAGTCTTTGATAAATTCAAAGTTCCCAGCTTTTCAGATAAGAACTCAATATTTGACAAAAACTGCTCAGAAAATGTAAAGCAGTATGGTAAAAACTGTATAAACCAATATCTTGCAATCTTTACCAAAATAAAGTCAAAATGGGTGCTACAATAAGAAAATTAGGGGACTATAGAATAGTCTACCTGTCATACCTAAGGAGAAGGGAAGAATTCAAGACCAAATAAAAGATAGAGAACAAGATATAAAATGAATAATTTTGATTATATTAAATTAAAAAGGTTTTGTACAAACAAAATTAATGTAACTAAAATTAGAATTTAAACAACAAATTGGGGGGAAATTTTATAGCAAAGTTCTCTGATAAAAATCTCATTTCTCAAATATACAGAGAATTGAGTCAAATTCATAAGAATATAAAGCATTCTCCAGTTGACAAAATGGTCAAAGGATACAAACAGAGTGAATCTTAAAACTACTCAGACTCTACTTCAGAAGATTTGATTAAGCTATTCCCCATTTTTAACAATGGAGGTACTTGATCAGGAATGTATTGAGAACTTTTAAAATTACTCCACCCTACTCAGACAGTGCCTTAGGGGAAGATAAAATTGCAAAATCCTGATTGAACAATGAAACTCACACCTTATAGTAAAAGCTAGAACCTTAAGCTAAGTCTATGTTTAGATCTAATACAAAAGGGTGCTAAGTACTTATAAAGGTTAAATTAATCACTAAAAGGTCAAGCAACTTACAAAAGGTAAGCTTAACAAAAGAGGTGTGAAGTACTCAGAGGATTTTATCTAATCAGAGAAGGTGAGAACAAAAGAGGATGTGAACTAAGAATGGGCAGTCCTGGGAAAAAGTGTCAACTGTGATTGGTAGATGTGAAAATTTAGGGGAGGTGACACAAGAGAAAATTTCTTTAAAAGGAAGGGGAGTTCGAAATTCAGTTAGTTGGAGTTCGAAGTTTTCGATTGGAAGTTAGTTGGAGTTGGAGGTCGGAGGTTTGGAGCTAGCTTGAAGATGATCTTGTGGTGAGTGATAAAGACTGACTCGCTCTCCCTTAGGCTCAGGCCTAGGCCATTTGGCCTAGGCCCTTTCTACTATTTTCTCTTTCTCTCTCTCTCCTTCCCTTAATTCCTTCATTTGTATTAATTAAAATCTCCATAAAACCCAGCTGACTTGGGTATTTTCATATTTGGGAATTTTCCCATGGTGACCACTTAATTTTTAGATTTTAAATCAAGACACTAAAAATTATCCTTACAGTTTGGCCGAAACCTTTATAGTTTTGGCTATTCACAGTCTTGGAAAACTTGGAAAACATTTTCATGGTTACAACAGGCAGTTTTCAGATGAAGAAATCAAAACTATCAATAATGATATGAAAAAATGATCTAAATCACTAGATTAGAGAAATGCAAATTAAAACTACTCAAGTACCAATTCATACCTATCAGACTGGCCAATGACAGTAACAGAAAATGATAAATGTTGGAGAGAATATAGCAAAATTGGGACATTAATGCATTATTGGTGAAGTCATGAACTCACCCAACTATTCTGGAGAGGAATTTGGAACTATATCCAAAGGGCTATAAAACTGTACATACCCTTAGGTCCTACCACTAGATCAGTATCTCAAAGATATAAAAGAAGTGAGAGAAAAGGACTTATTTGTACAAAAATACTTATAGCAGCTTTTTTTTTTTTTGGTGGCAAAGAAATGGAAATTGAGGAGATATCCATCAATTGGGGAATGGCTATTGAAACTGTGGTATATGCTTGTGATAGAATACTCCTGAGCTATAAGAAATGATGAGCAGGATGATTTCAGAAAAACCTGTAAAAGCTGTGGATTGTCTTCAATCCACTAAGCTGTGGATTGGTCTTTTCAAGGCAACATGCACATCATGCTAGATATCAATTGATTTTGATTTTGTGTTCTAATGGTTACAACTGTTGAAAATTTCAATTCACAAAGACATGCCATTACAAATGGAATTCGTTTTCATCACTCTCTATATGAGGTGAAGATTAGCTCCTCTAGTGGAACACCAGAATTCTCTGAGGCTTTTTGAATTAAATTCTAATTTAGGTATGTTTGTTGTCCTAAGATTAATGAGTTCATTTTCGGCTAGGTCAACATCTTCAATATAATTTATATCAGAAAGAAAAGGACTGTAAATCCATGGATGACCTTTAATGCCATCAAGGCAAAAATAACTTTTGAAAGAGTACTAAAGTGTTTCCAAGTGTTCACAGATTTCTCTTTTCAAAGTAATTGATGGTGGCTTTTGTATTTCTACTTTATCTCAGTAAAGCACTTTCTCCAAAACAGAGTTTACAGAGATATTAGCCTCTACTCTCTTTTTCCATATTCACAGCTTAATTTTAAAAAATGTAAATTTTAATTTGTATAATGTACTGCATATGCTTGTTTTTACTTTATATTACAGACTATGTACTAAAGAAAGGAGTACAAAGAGAGTCAAATAAGAGAACATCTCTACTTATAGAACTTATAACACTGTGCTCGACACATCACTAATAAATCTATTATCTATAATAAAAATGTTATTTTAAATAACATATTTCAACAGCTATCTTAAAAGTTAGACATGTGTTAATTTGTCTGGTCTACATTGGTTGGCCAAGTGCCTATCCATGTTACAAAGACCTTATAATGAGTTAAGAATTTTCATTTCAACTGCTCAGTTTTGCAAAACGTTAACAAACAATAAAATAAGTCAACTTCTTCCATGTTATTGATCAGCTAACAATATTATGTAGGATGTCTGGGTCACTAATTTGAGAACAGAAACACTGGCAAATACCTTAGGTAAGCATGATTCTTTTTTGTACCTTGCTTGATATTAATACTCTGTAGACCTTCAGTTTGGCATGCAGCCTAATACCTCACCAAGTACTGTCATGGAAGATTCTTTGTATATCACCAAAAGAAGCATTTATTTTTAGTGGTAGAATCCCCTAATATTCCTATTCACAAATAACATTATATAACGCACCGAACCCCAGAACACTACAAAAATTCTCTAAATAAATCCACAATAATGCAAAAGAGAACAACTGGAGCAGAAAAACAAAGTGAATGAAAAATGGTTATTGTAAAGATTGTGATAATGCAGCTGAATGGGCAGCCCATCGTTAGTTCATTACCTTGTATTTTTACCTTCATTTACTAATTCAACAAACATTTATTAAATGTTTAATATTAGCAAAATTACAGGCAATATGACGTGGTAGAGAGAGGTCCAGTCTTTGAGATAGCAAGACTAGAAGACCCAGGTTCACTTCCTGATTCTGACAGACACTAACTACATTACCATGGACAAGTCATATAACCCAGATGTCTTTCTTGGATTATATGTCAGCTGTTGATAAGTATTTGAGGAGAAAGTTTCTATACTGGTAGTTCCTCACATAGATGAAAGCATAGATCTGGACCAAAATCAAAAATGTGATCAGAGCACTTAGATACAAAAACAAAAAAGAAACAGTTTTTAAATGTTTTGCCTCTTAAGGAGTTTACACTTCACTGAAGAGAGGAAGATAAAGTATGTGTATAGATATACCTACAAGATATATACAACCTAGATTATGAGACAAGTGCTGAAAGAGATCAGCCTGGATTGCATTTTGGAAACAATGTAGTGCTTTTAGTTATGCCAAAGTGCCCACTGTGGCCAAAGCCCATCCATCACTTTGACACTGATATTCTCCCAGTGATGTTACATGGCTGTGGATCATGGTATACTACAGCCTCAAGAGCCTTAAAATTACAACTAACTCAAAGGGCAATGGAAAAACACCTGGTGAATGTAAATAGACCAAGGCATGTTACAAACGATCGCTTGTTTGTAAGAAGTAGGGCAAAGAACATATTTAAGCTACATATAATCAGAGAAAGGCAGCCTGGAGTAGAGGATAGAAAACTAAGTTCAAAGTCAGGAAGACCCAGGTTCAAATCCCATGTTTCACAAATTCTGACCGGGATACAAAAATCTTAAATAGGATACTAGCAAAAAGACTCCAGCAAGTCATCACGAGGGTTATTCACTATGACCAGGTAGGATTCATACCAGGAATGCAAGGATCATTCAATATTAGGAAAATCATCCTCATAATTGACCATATTAACAAGCAAACTGGCAAAAATCAAATGATTATCACAATAGATGCAGAAAAAGCCTTTGATAAAATGCAACACCCATTCCTATTGAAAACACTAGAAAGTATAGGAATAGAAGGGCCTTTCCTAAAAATAATAAACAGTATATATCTAAAACCATAAGCCAACATCATCTACAATGGGGATAAACTAGAAGCCTTCCCAATAAGATCAGGGGTGAAACAAGGATGCCCATTATCACCTCTATTATTTAACATTGTACTAGAAACACGAACAGTAGCAATTAGAGAAGAAAAAGAAATTGAAGGCATCAAAATAGGCAAGGAGGAGACCAAGCTATCACTCTTTGCGAATGATATGATGGTTTACTTAAAGAATCCTAGAGAATCAACCAAAAAGCTAGTCGAAACAATCAACAATTTTAGCAAAGTTGCAGGATACAAAATAAACCCGCATAAGTCATCAGTATTTCTATATATCTCCAACCCATTTCAGCAGCAAGAATTAGAAAGAGAAATTCCATTTAAAATCACCCCAGACAATATTAAATACTTAGGAATCTATCTGCTGAGATAAACACAGGAACTATATGAACGCAACTACAAAACACTCTCCACACAATTAAAACTAGATCTAAACAATTGGAAAAACATTGATTGCTCATGGGTGGGATGAGCTAACATCATAAAAATGACCATCCTACCCAAATTAATTTACTTATTTAGTGCCATACCCATTGAACTACCAAAAGACTTTTTTTACTGAATTAGAAAAAAACATAACAAAGTTCATTTGGAAGAACAAAAGATCAAGGCTATGCAGGGAAATCATGAAAAAAAAAATGCAAAGGAAGGTGGCCTTGCAGTCCCAGATCTCAAACTATACTATAAAGCAGTGGTCATCAAAATAATATGGTACTGGCTAAGAGACAGAAAGGAGGATCAGTGGAATAGACTTAGGGTAAATGACCTCAGCAAGACAGTTTATGATAAGCCCCAAAATCCCAGTTTTTGGAACAAAACCAACAATTTGATTAAAAAAAAACTGCTGGGAAAATTGGAAGACAGTATGGGAGACATTGAGTTTGGATCAACATCTCACACCCTACACCAAGATAAACTCAGAATGGGTGAATGACCTGAATATAAAGAAGGAAACTATAAGCAAATCAGGTGAACACAAAATAGTATACTTGTCAGATCTTTGGGAAAGGAAAGACTTTAAAACCAAGTAAGAGCTAGAAAAAAATCACAAAATGTAAAATCAATAATTTTGATTACATCAAATTAAAAAGTTTTCGTACAAACAAACCTAATGCATCCAAAATGAGAAGGGAAGCAACAAATTGGGAGACAATCTTCATTACAAAAACCTCTGACAAAGGTCTAATTACTCAAATTTATAAAGAGCTAAACCAGTTGTACAAAAACTCAAGCCATTCTCCAATTGATAAATGGGCAGGAGACATAATTAGGCAATTTCCAGTTAAAGAAGTCAAAACTATTAATAAGCACATGAAAAAATGTTCTAAATCTCTTATAATCAGAGAAATGCAAATCAAAACAACTCTGGGGTATCACCTCACACCTAGCAGATTGGCTAACATGACAGCTATGGAAAGTAATGAATGCTGGAGGGGATGTGGCAAAGTGGGGACATTAATTCATTGCTGGTGGAGTTGTGAATCGATCCAGCCATTCTGGAGGGCAATTTGGAACTATGCCCAAAGGGCTATAAGAGACTGTCTGCCCTTTGATCCAACCATAACACTGCTGGGTCTGTACCCCAAAGAGATAATAAGGAAAAAGACTTGTACAAGAATATTCATAGCTGCGCTCTTTGTGGTGGCAAAAAACTGGAAAACGAGGGGAAGCCCTTCAATTGGGGAATGGCTGAACAAATTTTGGTATATGTTGGTGATGGAATACTATTGTGCTAAAAGGAATAATAAAGTGGAGGAATTCCATGGAGACTGGAATGACCTCCAGGAAGTGATGCAGAGTGAAAGGAACAGAACCAGGAGAACATTGTACACAGAGACTGATACACTGTGGTACAATCGAACCTAATGGACTTCTCCATTAGTGACAATGCAATGACCCTGAGCAGTTTGGAGGAACCTACTCAGAAAACCACTATCCGCATCTAGAGGAAACACTGTGAGAGTAAAAACACAGAAGAAAAACAACTGCTTGAATACATGGGTCGAGGGGGATGTGGTTGGGGATATAGACTCTAAATGAACATCCTAGTGTAAAACAACAACATGGAAATAGGTTCTGATCAAGGACACAATTAATACCCAATGTAATTGTGCATTGGTTGTGGGAAGAATGGGTGGAGGGGATGGAAGGAAATAATGTGATTATTATAACCAAGGAATAATGTTTTAAATTGACTAAATAAAATTAATTCAAATGAAAAACAAAAAAACAAAAAACAAATTCTGACTGGGTGACCCTGGCCAAGTTACTTAAGCTCTTAGATCCTTAGATATCTCTCTAAGACTACAAGATGCAGAGGAGGTGCCCAATCTGCATTGGTGGAAAAAATGTCCTTGCTTGAGAGTTCCCTATACCAATAAAACCACAAATTCAGGACATACCTTTTTATCATATTACCAGGAAAGAAGCCAGAGTGGTCATATTTTGATATTAAGGGATAACAGAAAGACATCCTGAGTATTACATTAGTAGCTCTGGGATTTTCAGGTAAAGAACTAGAGACTTTCAATGTGATGGTTTATATTATATGGAGGATTTCCAGAAAGACAGAAATAAGAATAATATAGACAATAGTCATAAAAACAAACAAAAAGAATATAGCTCTCGATTTTTATCAAAGATGAAAATGGTTCAAGTTGATCTTTTTTTACTCTAAACAATCCTGAAGCTCAGAATATTTGGTCAGTATAATGAGGGACTGCCTATGAGCCTGGTATTTATGAATTTATGCTGAGTGCTTGGCTGATGCAATTTCCATGTGGATTTTGGAACATTCAAATATATTCTACTAACATCATAGAGAAATAAGATTGAAGCTACATAACAGGAATTGAGGATGCATTCAAATGGTACAAGTTGACTTCATCCCTCTCTATATTTTGCCTTCTTCCTGTCAAGTGCTTGATGATAAAAGAGATAATTACATCAAGGAAGAAATCTTAGATTCTCCCTATCCTGAGGCAACATGAAGTCTGTGAACACCATGTTCTTCTGTTTTAGGTGAAAGAAACTGAAAATGATTATGATTTTGTGAGTTTCAAAAGGTCAGGAGAATGGGCCACCTGAAGTTCAAGAAGTCCAGGAGTCAAGTCCATGGTAAGTTTTAGAATTAGCCTGGCTTTGAAGCCCCAGAGTACAAGGAGCTAGGACCCAACCCAGCAGTAGCGGAGTCAAGGACTCAACCAGCATTGATTTTGCATTTGGATGTGAATTTGATGGGACCAACACCATACAGAAACTACTTTAGAGCTGAGCTCACTTTCCCCAGAGACTGAAGTAGTAGAGGGGAGAGTGTTGTTGAGAGTAGAAAATGTTTGTATTTCTGTTCTTGGTATATCTTCCAAGTAAATATACTTTTGTAAAAACTAACTGGTGGAGGTGGAACCAACATGATAGAGAAGGTATATAGACCCACCTAATCTCTACCAAATTATCCTTCAAAAAACTATAATACCTCAAAATGAATTCGGAGCAGTATAACCCAGAAAAAGAGGGGGTGTAATAATTCTTTAGTCCCAAACAGCTTAGAAGGACATCATAAAAGATCTTGTGCACCAGCATGGAAGAGGAACACAAAGCAGCCAAGGCAGGGCCCATTGCAGCAATAAGCCTTAGTGGTAGCTGTATCAGCAGCAAAAGCTCCCAGAGCTCTCAGCTACAGATTGTAAGGGGGGAAGGAGTGTGAACAACTGCTCAGGAGGAGATTACAGGGGTCCCTTTGCTGACTCTGGGTGGAAGACTCTTGTTGCATTGCCCATATGCAGAATAAGGTTGAAGTCTTGGGGCACAGTCTCAGGGTGAGGAGGAACACTACTCCACACCAAGGCTTGCAGCCATAGGGAAGCAAGGGTTCTCTAGTCACAGTTATAAAGCAGAAAAGAGATCTTGTGGTAATTCAGACCAAAGCACAGGCTGGAAAGTATTAAACATACCTCTCCTTAGATCATACCACCTTGGAAGAGCTGAAAGCTTAGTTGCACAAAGAACCTGAAGCTTAGAACAGTACTCTCCTCGCCACAAGAACAGCCAGACATTAATAGTTTTTAATTAAAAAGAAAAGAAAAAGACTGGAAAATGAGCAAATAACAACAAAAAGAAATTAAACAAAGAAAGTTATTTTGGTGACAGGGAAGACCAAAACACAAACTCAGAAGAAGACAACAAAGTCAATATTGCTGCATCCAAAGCCTCTAAGAAAAATATGAATTGCTTTCAAGCCAAAAAAAGAATTAATGGAGGATCTCAAAAATGATTTTTTCACGATAGGAAATCATGATAAAAGAATCAATAACTTGGTAAAGGAGGCAGAAAAAAATACTGAAGAAATTAACTTAAAAACAGAATAGGACAAAAAGAGGTATACAAATCCAATTTAGAAAAGAACTTTTTATAAAGCAGAGTTGGCCAAATGGAAAAAGAGGCACGAAAACTCTACTTTTTCACTTATTCTTTACCATCCCCTTAATTAATGGCTAAATTAGGAATGTCTTTGATTGCTACTATGATCTTTGTCAAAGAATAGTCCTTGTCAAAAAAAGTCCTTTTGAAATGACTTTCAATGGGCCTTCCCTTTATTTAAGTGTTTTCCTTTACATTCTGTATGTATATAGTTTAAAAAGTCACACTAAAGAAATGATTTAAACTATTATTGTTTGGGGAAAAAACCTGCAAAATTTATTAGAGAACTGCAAATTAAAACAGTTCAGCCTACATCTATTAGATTGACTATTATAACAGAAAAAGAAAGTGAGAAAATTGAGAAACTAGTTCACTGTTGGAAGAGTTGTAAACTGATTCAACCATTCTGAAGAGCAATTTAAACCTGTAAACAAAGGGTTATAAAATAGGACATACCCTTTGATCCAGCAAAACCATTACTAGCTTTGTATCCCAAAGAATTTTTTTAAAAAGTGGAAGGACCTATATGCATAAACATATTTAAAGCAGCTCTATTTACTAGAGGGGATAGCAAATAATTGGAAAGTAAAGGGATATTCATCAACTGAAGAATGGCTAAGTAAATTAGAATAAGATTATAATGGAATACTATTGTGCTGTAAGAAATGATGAGTCAAGAGGAGCTCTGAAAAACCTGGAAAAGACATACATATACTGAATCAGAGTGAAATGAGCAAAACCAAGAGAACATTATACACAGTGACAGGAATAATGTACAACGAACACCTGTCAACAACAGCTATTCTCAGCAATTCAGTGACCCAAAACTACCCCAAAGGATTCATGATAAAAAATATCATCTGCTTCCAGGGAAGGGCTTGATTGTGTTTGAATCCAGACTAAAGCAAACTTTTTTCTTATTTTTTTAATTTGAATTTCCTTCCACAAAAGGATGAATATGGAAAAATGTGTTACATGATTGTACATGTAAAATCTATATGCGGTTGCTTACCATCTTGGAGGAGGGAAAGGAGGGAGAGGACTTGAAACTCAACATTCTTTTCAAAATGTTGGGAACAATTTTTTTTTAATTTTAAACATTATTTTATTTGGTCATTTCCAAACATTCTTCACTGGAAACAAAGATCATTTTCTTTTCCTCCCCTCCCCCCCTCCTACCACCTTTCCCTCTCCCATAGCCGATACACGATTCCACTGGTTATCACATGTGTTCTTGACTCGAACCCATTTCCCTGTTGTTGGTATTTGCATTAGAGTGTTCTTTTAGAGTCTCTCCTCAGTCATATCCCCTCGACCCATGTATTCAAGCAGTTGTTTTTCTTCTGTGTTTTTACTCTCACAGTGTTTCCTCTAGATGCGGATAGTGGTTTTCTGAGTAGGTTCCTCCAAACTGCTCAGGGTCATTGCATTGTCACTAATGGAGAAGTCCATTAGGTTCGATTGTACCACAGTGTATCAGTCTCTGTGTACAATGTTCTCCTGGTTCTGTTCCTTTCACTCTGCATCACTTCCTGGAGGTCATTCCAGTCTCCATGGAATTCCTCCACTTTATTATTCCTTTTAGCACAATAATATTCCATCACCAACATATACCAAAATTTGTTCAGCCATTCCCCAATTGAAGGGCTTCCCCTCGTTTTCCAGTTTTTTGCCACCACAAAGAGCGCAGCTATGAATATTCTTGTACAAGTCTTTTTCCTTATTATCTCTTTGGGGTACAGACCCAGCAGTGTTATGGTTGGATCAAAGGGCAGACAGTCTCTTATAGCCCTTTGGGCATAGTTCCAAATTGCCCTCCAGAATGGCTGGATCGATTCACAACTCCACCAGCAATGAATTAATGTCCCCACTTTGCCACATCCCCTCCAGCATTCATTACTTTCCATAGCTGTCATGTTAGCCAATCTGCTAGGTGTGAGGTGATACCTCAGAGTTGTTTTGATTTGCATCTCTCTGATTATAAGAGACGTACAGCACTTTTTCATGTGCTTATTAATAGTTTTGATTTCTTTGGCTGAGAACTGCCTGTTCATGTCCCTTGCCCATTTATCAATTGGAGAATGGCTTGATTTTTTGTACAATTGATTTAGTTCTTTGTAAATTTGAGTAATTAAACCTTTGTCAGAGGTTTTTATGAAGATTGTTTCCCAATTTGTTGCTCCCCTTCTGATTTTGGTTACATTGGTTTTGTTTGTACAAAAGCTTTTTAATTTGATGTATTCCAGATTATTTATTTTGCATTTTGTAACTCTTTCTAAGTCTTGCTTGGCTTTGAAGTATTTCCCTTCCCACAGGTCTGACATGTATACTATTCTGTGTTCACCTAATTTTCTTATAGTTTCCTTCTTTATGTTCAAGTCATTCACCCATTTTGAATTTATCTTGGTGTAGGGTGTGAGGTGTTGATCTAAACCTAATCTTTCCCACACTGTCCTCCAATTTTGTTGGGAACAATTTTTACAAGTGATTGGAGAAAAACAAACAAAATAAAATTTTAAAAAGCTAATTGGTGTTAATTAGTTGAGTGAAACCAAGGCACTTATCACTGAATGGTGGCAATAGGAAGGAACCACATCAGTTAGTCAATAAACATTTACCAAACATCTACTATGTGCCAGGTGCTGTGCTAAGAGAGTTGAGGCTACAAAGAAAGGCAAAACAGTTTCTGCCATCAAGCTTACAATCAAATGAGAGAAGATAATGCATAAAAGAAGATGAAAAGGTTGGAGTGAGTGTGGAAAAGGAGAGTACCTGGGGTGGTGGTATGATGAGTCTGTAATGTATGACCAGAAGGAGGTCACATACACTCACACTGGGGAACAAGAGAGAGAAAGGGGGGAGACAGAGCTAAAGAAATGGAGAAAGGGAAGAGATTGATCCTTCTCTCTCTTCTCCTTGGGGAAGACAGCACAAATTGTCTTGAGAGGGACAGACTCCTCAGAGATCAGGTTTGAGATATGGAAGTTAATGCCTGGAGGAGAAGGTCTTAGAGAAATGACCCACTGCCTCCCTTCTTGATCTTGGCTGTTGCTGAGAGACAGGGTAAACTTCCTGCCTCTGGATCCTCCTAATATCCCAATTACTACCTTCCCCTTTGAGACCTGAATTACTCCTCAGCCCTGGTCTGGAGCTAGCTGTCTTCCTTGGGGGGGTGGGGAGGATAACGGTATGATTCTCCCCAAATCTTCAATCCACTTGCTTGATGTTAGGAAGCAGGCAAATCTGATCTAAAGGGATAACACTTTATTCTTGGGGACTCACAAGGCAGGGAGAATGAGGGTGTTGGGTGAAGAAAGTGGGAGATAGGAATCCCTATGACTTAACAATTGACCTCCCCCTCAATCCTAAGGGTTCAGGCTGTCTTCCTGACCGTCCCTTTGGTCAGTTGTTGGGCTTGTCCTTCCTCCTAAACTAATCTGGCTAAGAGTTGAAGTCCAGGACAATTTTGGGGATAGAGAGAAATCTTCTTAGCAGACATCTTTCTATGAAGTCCCAGTCTACTTTTTTTTTTCTTCAGCTGGAAGCAGAGAGATTTATGGGTTCACTGGAAGGTAGTCAATGTTCAGAGGGATCCTCTGTCTCTCAGACCCCACTCCAGGAGAGCTCACAAGAAGAAGTGATCTGGCAGTTTCAACTTCCTCCAGCTCCTCAGTTCCTTTCCGGAATCTTGAGTCTTCTTGCCCTTCCCCGCTTGGGCTGTTCTTTTGCATTTCTGGATCTGATTTTCTCTCTCTTAAAAGTCGTATAGAAAGGCAGAAAATGATCCTCTTTAAAGAGGAATGAGGGCTTAGACTGATAGCATTAGATAAGAGATCCCCAACTCCTTAGGGATATCTCTATAGTGATGAAATGGGAGATACTGCCAGCCTCATTTAGGGAGGATAAGACTAGAGAACACTTAATAATTATTATTATGACCAATATTGATACAACAACTTAAGGTTTCTAAAGCACTTTACAAATATTATCTCATTTATCTAAAAATATCTCTGGTGCTATTATGTTCATTTTACAGATTAGGAAACTGAAGCCAACAGATGTTAAGAGATTTGCCAAGGATCACACAGCTAACAAGTGTCTAAGGTAGGATTTGGATTCAAGTTTTCTTTTCTTTTCTTTTTTTTTAAACCCTCACCTTACGACTTGGAGCCAATTGTCTCCAAGGCAAAAGAGTGGTAAGGGCTAGGCAATGGGGGTTAAGTGACTTGCAGGGTCACACAGCTGGGAAGTGTCTGAGGCCAGATTTGACTCCAGGACCTCCTAATTCTAGGCCTGGTTCTCAATCCATTGAGCTACCCAGCTGCCCCCAGGATTCAAGTTTTCTTAACTCTAGGTCCCAAACTATCTACTCTACCACCTACTTGATTCTGGCCTCTACTTGCTACCTTAGCAAAATGTTTAAGTCAAATCGTTCTCCTAACTGTTCCTGGAACTTAGCATTTAATTTTCCATCACTTTTTATTGTCTTTCACTTCCTTCAAAGCTGAACTCAGATGCTGCTTCCTACTTGAAGTCTTTCTTGGTATTTCCATTTGTTAGTGATCTCATCCTTCTTGAATTGTCTTTGTTTTTAAAACCCTTACCTTCAGTCTTAGTTCTAAGGCAGAAGAATGGTAAGGGCTAGGTAACTGGGTTTAAATGACTTGCCCACACTGCAAGGAAGTGTATAAAGCCAGTTTTGAACTCTATCTGCTGAGCCATCTAACTGCCCCCTTGAATTGTCTTTTCATTTGCTCTAAGGTTAAAAGTTGTATTCCTTTTCTTCTCCCACTAGAATATAAGATCCTTGAAGGTAAGGGCAAATCTTCAATTTTCTCATTGTATCCCTAGTGCCTTATATACAGTATGCTCTGAATAAATATTTGATTCATTTAATTTTGAAACAAGATCAATTATGAAAATAATATTATCTTATTAATAGATGGGAAGAGACCTTTGATAAAACAGTCTTTATTCATGAGAAAATAACTTCAAAATATAAGAATAGAAGGATTTTTTTCTTAGCCTGATAAAAAAGATCTATTTGAAACCAAGAGTCAATTTTAGCATATCATGGAGAAACGTTTCCATCAGAAACAGATATAAAACAGTTATGTACTTTAACAGTTTCATACAGTTTTAAAAATGATAGCTATAGCAATAAAGATCAATAAAAAAATCAAAGAAATAATCATGAATAATGAATAGGTGGAGATATTACTTGTATATGATATAATTATATTCCTAGAGTATCCAAGGGATCCTACATAAAATAAAGAGATAATAAACAATTTCACCAAAGTATAAGCCCATAAAGTTATATTCTTACAGATTACTACCAGATGACAAAAAGAATTGATGAAAAAATTTTATTTACAGTAATAGCAAAAAAATAGAATGTTTGGTTATTAACTCAGCAAGATACATATAGGATATTTATAAAGATAATTTACAAATAGTTTTTGGTGGAAACAAAGGAAGAACAACTCAAGGGATAAAAAGTGATTGTTATAATAATACAATACAGTCTAGGAAAATGTCAATATTTTAAAAATTATTTTATGTATACAATTCAACATAAAAAATCAATGTGATACTTTATAACATTGGATAAATTGATAAGAACTTTTATATGAAAAATAAATGAGGAATATCAAGAAATATGTTTTAAAAAGTAAATGAAGGAGAACTTGCCCTATCAGGTTTCAAAACATACTGTAAAGCAACATCTTCTAAAACTATCTGGTACTAGACAAAAAGTTAGAAAATAGGTTAATGGAATAGAAAAGGTAGCAAAGAAAGAACAAAAGAACCAAAGGGTACCAAATAGCAAGATCACTCTTTGGTATACACATTAATATTGAAGAATATGACAAGGTTCTTGGAGAAATTAGAGTAGTAAAGCAAAAAATGAATGAAAACCTTTTCCTTATACCACACAACAATATCAAATTTCATCAGACTCAGTGAATTACTCTGGGAATTCTCAAATAGGAACAAGCCTACAGAATAAATTCTCTAGTTTCATGTGCTCCAGTTTAGGGCTAAAGGACTCGCCTTTGGAATGACAGGAGCTATCACTGGCAGCATGTGTTGTGAAGTTTTCATGCACAATTTTCATTTACAGGGGCTCCTACTTGATCCCCAGGGTCTTCACCACTGGAGAGAGAGTCAAAGATGATTTATTGAGTAGGAAAAGTCATTGATTCATAAAAGGAGAAATAGCTTCTACTCTCATTCTCTCTTTTTCTCCCTCCTTCCCCACTTAAAAAAATTGGTCCTCTGATTGGTGACCGTTCTCTCTTAGATTTCTGCCAAGAAGGACATATTTTCTTTCCTTGCCCCCTTCTTAGTAACTACAACAACTAGAGCAAGTAGTAGTCTAAATAAGTCTAACTCTGTACTTCAACTCTCTAACTGCCTTTTCTACTTGATATTTCCTTCCCTGAACACAAGTAAATGTACAGTAATCCTGAGATGAACGTTCCTATGGTGGATCAATGGGAGATATCCCTGTCAACTACACCAGAAGAAGGACGAGCCAGGTATATTAGACAGGTCAGATGATAAGAATCTAGAGTGGGTTGCTCAGATAGTAGAGGCCAAAATGATGGAGGAATGCCTATGAATTATTACATTCAAAAGCACTTTATTGGTCAGTCTTTTTTTTTTTCTTTTTCCTCCGAGGCAATATTTAATGAGAGTGACAATGTTAGAAAGGGAGCAGCATTGAGTATGCTGTTATCTGAGGCTAACATGTGGTCCATGATTATAGATAGATTCCTATTCTTTGCCTCTTTGCAGATGTTCTTTCCTGTTTGTAATAGAGGTTTCAAACCCTAGAACTGGAGTTACAGTCTGAGAAATTAATGGAGTCTCAGTCACAGTGGGGGAGGGGCCCCAGGAGATGTTCTGGAATCTTGGGAGAGCAAGAATTTCTGTCAGAGAGAGGCAGTTAGCTCTCAATCCTGAGACAGGGTTGGTCTAAGGAGATGTCTGGTCAAAGACTTTGTTCCTGAGGAAAGACTTACCTTTTTTCCTGGTGATTGAACACCTTTCCCCCCAAACCGATTCCCAACTGAAGTGGGGAGTGTTGGAGAAGACAGCCAAACTGCTGACAAGATCACCTCACACCTCCTGGTGCCCTAGGTCTGGACGGGGCACAGTGGAGCCCAGACCAGGGCCATCCAAGCCCGAATCTCTTGGGACCCAAGGCTGCCAAGGTCTGGGTTCCCCATTTTGAGGAGGGAGGTAAGGGTAGCTAGAATAGGGACACTTTTGGGGGGGGCGGGAGAGGGGAAGACTTGTGACACAATTTAGAGATCTCTACAACTTTCTGAGCTTTGAGGAGAGTGAGACACCAGATATTAGGAGGCAGATTCTGTGCCATAGTCCATATTTACTAGGAACCAAATCATGAGAAATAGAGTCTATAGTCACCTGCCTTGTAGAGTTCAGCAGTAGTAAAGATGGGGACTTAGCTACCCATCAGTTATACTACTTTTGGAAGTGAAATTGGTTGGGCAAATGTTAAGTAGAAACTATATTCTATCTGGATCCATGCTCCTCAGGGACTGATCTTATATAAGGGAAAGTATGCCCCCCAGGTGTTGTGGAGAAAGGTTTGGACGTCTTTTCTTGCTATATCTTTGAAGCAAATATCACTCATCAGTCTCCCAAGTCTCCCGGAAGTCATTACCTCTGAGGAGAATATAACAGGTGTTATGGGTTACTGTTTCATGTTTTAAGTATTTGCCAATGTGTGGTTATGTCTTTTCTGTTTTACTTTTATAGTGGAAATAAATAGTTATCCTATACTGTACCTGATAATCTACTACTTTGTACTTTGTAACTTTCCTAAAAGAGACCCACTTTATTAATCCCTATTGTAGAGAATTAATTTTATTCAAACATGAGCCAAATCTAAGGTTTATTAAAGAGATTTTCCCTTGGATTATGGGGTGAGGGCTAAAATGAGCCAGACAGGGTAAAAGATCAGGCTTCTCCAGGACAGAGTTGGGTCTCCTTGAGACCATAATTAGGGCCCCTTGGTGAGAAGGGGGCATTCTCTGGGATGTGGGTAACAACTTGGATTCATGATTTCATCAGAGTGACTTCCTGCATTCCTATAGATTATCATTGATCTATATCCCCTCATTTTATTTAATTCTTATTTGCAACATTTGATAGACCGCTATGAATTATTTACTCCATTGACTTAAAGCTTTCTTCTGGGTATTTTAATATTTCATAGACACTAAAACAATACTGACATTGTCCATCTAATATCCTTCATTCTCACTATATTTCTATCTATCTATCTATCTATCTATCTATCTATCTATCTATCTATCTATCTATCTCACATCTTTTCCAGTCATCCATGTCCTTGAAGATGCCTTTTACATCCCTTTTTACATGTGATTCATGGGTGGCAATATGCTATAGCCTAGATATTCCCATTATGCATCTTTCTACTTTTTTTAAGGTCACCTACT
Source organism: Monodelphis domestica (assembly GCF_027887165.1). Lineage (NCBI taxonomy): Eukaryota > Metazoa > Chordata > Mammalia > Didelphimorphia > Didelphidae > Monodelphis > Monodelphis domestica. The sequence goes on along the minus strand of NC_077229.1, from coordinate 401,303,123 downwards.
ATTCTTATTCTTCTGAGAAAGTGGTGTTCCATGATTTGTAGAAACTTGATGTTAAAAGATGGATTGGGGGGGGGGGGCAGCTGTGTTGCTCAGTGGATTGAGAGCCAGGCCTAGAGACAGGAGGTCCTAGGTTCAAATCTGGCCTCAGACACTTCCCAGCTGTGTGACCCTGGGCAAGTCACTTGACTTCCATTGCCTAGCCCTTACCACTCTTCTGCCTTGGAGCCAATACACAGTACTGATTCCAAGACGGAAGGTAAGGGTTTATTTAAAAAAAAAAAAGATGGATTTTGGAGTTAGGGAATAGCATGGGATTATTAAAATTCTATGCAATTTCCTAAATGTATTTCAGCCAGTTTTATTCTTCCTGTCTAACTCTGGCCAAATCAGCTACCGAAGAAGCTGGCTGTTTCAACCTTCACAATATCTCTCACATCTGCCCCCCTTCTCTCTTCTTATACAGCCGCCACCCTAATTCAGTCCCTCAACACTTCTCTGGATCATTGCAACAGCTTTCTAACTGGTCTTCCTGCCTCAAGCCTCTCACCACTCCAGGACATTCTATACAATGATGCCAAAGTAATTTTCCTTAAGTGCAGATTTAATCACATAACTCTTCTATTCAACCAACTCCAGTGAATTCCTGTTGCCTCTAGAATAAAATATAAACTCCTCTGTTTAGCTTTTAAATCCCCACACAACCTGGCACCAACTTACCTTTCTGTCCTAGTTGAATATCCACCCCCCCACCCCCCCACCCCCACCCCCCCCCCCCCCCCCCCGGCACTCTATGATTCAGCCAAAATTCTTTCACTATGTTTTTCACTCACAACATTTCATTTCCTGTCTGTCTCTACACCTTTGCACTGGTCATACTCCAAGCCTGAAATGTGCTCCCTCTCTCTTTGCCTCACAGAGTTCTTTTAAGATCTAGCTCTGATACCATCTTTGGCATCAAGCCTTTCCTGGTTTTCCTAAATGCTAAGAAGCCTTCCCTTATAAACTACCTTGTATTTATCTACTGTATATACTTTGTGTGTTATGTATCTACCTTTGTACTATATATATATATATATATATATATATATATATATGCTATGTATATAGACATAAAATATCTATTTATTAACTTTATGTTTTATATATATATAAGTACTTACTACCTCCCTGATTAGGAGGTGAGCTCCTTGCCAATGACAATTGCTTTATTCTTTTTTATTCATAACTGTCCATTCCATGAGACTTTTGTCCATGCTTTCCTGAATGCCGACCTCTGAAAGAGGAAACCCAGTATGTTAGACTTCCTCAAGTTCTCCAAATATCATGAAGATGATAGCACTGAAGCACATGGATTGTCTTTCCATTGGTTATTTTTTGCTCTCACTATTTGACCAGCTCAACTTTTTGGATTGTTTTCTTCTCTGATAAGCATACTTTTCTGTCCTTGCTCGTTGGGTGATCATCAACTTCAATTTGTTATCGGTAAGTTATTAAGTTATTAAGTACTTATGATATGGCAGGACCTAATCACTGGAGATAAAGGCAAAAGACAGTCTCTGCTCTCAAGGATCCCATGTACTAATAATAGGGGCAACATGTGTGAAGAAGAGATTACAACATCAGTGAGATTGGCAAGCAAATGCAAGGAAATGGAAGCTTGAAGGAACTGTCAATCAAGGGGAGAAGGAAGGAAGATTCTAAAGAAGAATCTAAGAGAAGGGGAGACAGTTAAGAAAGTCAGTATCTGAAACTGGTCACTTCTCTCTTGAACTTTGGAGAAGCTAACAGGCAACTGCTCTGGATTCCTGGCTAGTGACTTAACAATGAAAAGATTGGAGCATATCTCTGAAGATCAATTCATCAACAATATCCTCAGTGACAAATCAACTTTACTTCCTTGTATTGAATTTCATAGTAGATTAGGGAGACCATAAATACCCTCTTCCCCTTCTCTCACCATCCCTAACTTTCCTTCTTTAAGAATAAACCCCTTTCAGAAAGAGCTACAGTGTGAAAATAGTCTTTTGAAATTTCTAAGAATTCACCACATTGAGAAGAGCCATTAGGACTGAGAGAGGGGAAAGAGAGAGAGAGAGAGAGAGAGAGAGAGAGAGAGAGAGAGAGAGAGAGAGAGAGAGAGAGAGAGAGAGAGAGAGAGAGAGAGAGAGAGAGAGAGAGAGAGAGAGAGAGAGAGAAGAAATGGGGTGGGGGGAAGGAGTGAGAATCCTAGCTTTCCCTCTAACCTATTTCCTGGTGTCATCACTCCAGTCTTTCTCTGCTACCTTAAATATCCTAGTGAGGAGCATCTATTACACAGGGTAACCACTATGTATAAATAAGAGATACAGGATAAATTGAAGATAATAGAGGAAAGGCATTAGCCATTAATGAGGATCAAGAAAGGGTTCTTGGGGAACATAGGCATTTGAGATTTGAGGAAAGCCAAGGAAACCATGAGGTAGAGATAAGGAGAAAGAGAGTTTCAGGCATGGGGAATAGCCAATGAACTATACAGTCTGGAAATAAAGAATCTTGATTGAGGAACAGTAAAGAAGTATTGTATGGTTGGACAATAATTTTATGAAATTATTGTGGTCACCAATAATTTATTATATCTCAAGTTATAATTTATTTATAAATTGGAGAGGAAACAATAGAGAAATGTGAAGAGGTTAGAAAGGTTATCTATCCTATCCACTTAAATGTTTACTCCAGGTCTGCTTAATCCAGGCAGAGATTAATTAGCTTTCAACCAGGAAGGCTGGTACTGAGTAACAATATGGCCTCCTACAAGATGGAAGCTAGTCTCTTAAAATACTAGGAAAGGAATCAGCCTTTCATTGACCCAGTGAAGTAGTCCAGGAGTCAGAGTCTAAGTTGAAGTTGAGCTCCAAGCCCACGATCCAAACCCCAGTCTCCTGCAAAGCTCCCTTGAAGACTCTCCCAAGTCAGAAGACTATCTTCAGAAGACAATTTCTTCAGCCTATCTTCTCAAAGACAATCAGCTCTGAGGGAGTTCAGAGCTTGCTTTTCTGGTGACTTTTCTTGTCCCTGCCCCTCTTCACAGGGGCCAATCACAGTTTCCAAATTGTTTAGCACTGCCCAGGGGGCAGTATCTGTGGGATCAACTTCTTACCTTCTGAAGGTTAAGTTCCTAATCTATGGGTGTGAATTTTCTAAATCTCAACTTGTGGAGAGGGAAATACTCATCAAAAGAGTTCACAGATTCCTGGTTGACTGAGGTGTGAATTCTCATTTCCTGGCTGATTGAGTTGAAAGGGTGGAGAGCTCCTCCACCTAGTGCTAAGTATGGTGTTCAAGCTTTTGTTGACTCAATTCAAAAGAAGGCAAAAGGAGAGTTAATTCTGTCTTCAGTCTAGTGAGGTACTAAGTAGAGGTACTTAAGTTAATGTTAATTCAAGATAGACAATAGAGTAAAGAATTCTTTTTCACATATCAGCAAAGCCCTGAGTATATTTGGGGGGGGGGGTAGAGGAGAGAGTGTAATAAGAGAAGGTTTAACATCTTCTGTTTGAATGTCAGAGGATTTTTTTTTTTATTTGAGCCTTTAGGTAATAGGGAGCCACTAGAGTTTATTGAATAGGGGAATGAGATATTTGGTAACTTTGGAACTAACACTTTTGATTCAATGATGAGGTTAGATGGCAGACTGTAGAAAGCAGAAATGAGAGTGTGAGGAAAGAAAATGGAGGCAGCCTTCTCAAGGAGTGTAGTCACCAAGAAAAAGATATATGAGATAATAGCTAGTAAGAATGGACAGATCAGTTGAAGATTTGTTGAGTCTGGAGAGACAAGAATATGTTTTTAGGCAGTTGTAAAGCAGCCAGTAGAAAAGAAGAGATTTAAGATAGAGAGGTTGAGGATGATGGAGGGGAAAATCTATTTTTCAATTACTCACACTATAAATCAAAAAAGGAATATTGGTATTAAAAAGATGAGTCTATGTTTCAAATTAAAAGTTGAGGTTGTTACATAAACTTTATAATTTCCCAAAAGCAAACTAGTCTTTTCACCTCCTCTTGTTCAATTTTGGACCTAATTCATTGTCTTTGTAGTTTCTAGCTAAGAGATGAATACTGATAGATAATTTTTCTACAGTTGGTCCATCCAATTGCAAATCACAACCTGGATAACAGGCATTTTTTTTAAACTCTTAGTTTTTTTTAAGTGGATAATTAGACCAAAGTCTTTAGAATACGTATGGATCTCATTTTGGAGACTCTGCAGTATTCTGGGAACTGATACAAGTAGCACAATGTTATCTGCAAATAGAAGCAATACCTGGTATTAATTCTAAGAAAGAAGGTAAGTGCTAAAAAAGAAATAATTAAATAAATTATTCTCTAGATATTCCTATTTGTGGAGAAGATTGTATTGATTAAATGGAACTTCAGAAGACTATGGGGATCCTTCAGTGAAAACCACAACACTTCAAAAGAGATGAAAGAACTAAGCCACAGTTAAAACCAAGTCCATAAGAAATGCAAATAGGCCAGACAGCCAATTGACCAAGAGAAATCAAAGATACAAAATTGCTTTTTGTTTATTTTTTTGTTGCTTGTTAAAAAAAAAAAAAGCTTTTGATTCAATAGAGCAAAATGCCTCTTTAAAGGTTCTCTTCCAAGAAGGTAACAATCATTTAACCTAAATATCTTTTTAATTTTTTTTAAAACCTTACCTTCTGTTTTAGAATCTATACTATCAGTTCCAAGGAAGGAGAATAAGGGCAAGGCAATGGGATTTAAATAACTTGGCCAGGGTCACAAAGCTAGGACTTTAAAGTTGAATTTGAATCTAGAAACTACCATTTCAGACCTGATTCTATCCACTGATCCACCAACCTGCCCTAAAATATACCACATAAAGGTAATTTCACAGCTGCACTTGGTATAGGACTTTTTTCATGGTAGTGAACACGTTTGTGGAATATTTCATGTGTAGTTTCAAACTGATGAGAGGAATGTTAAATGAAGTTATCTCTGTGTTTACATCTGTCAAGGGATCCTGTGAATATCCTTGATAGTGCTTACCTTGCCAACCCAAAATGTCATTTAATAAATGATGGTAAACATGATAGAATTTCATAATTAAAACTTAAAGTTTGTCACTGGCAATAGCATTTAACCAGCTACATATGAAAAAAGTTTCCAGATCTGCTTTGAATTATAGGGGCAAAAATTGTTGATCTTTTAACCGATCACCAGTTATGAACTGGTTCCCAAAGGTCAGGTAGGGGAGTACATTCCATGTAACACTGTAAGCATAAATCCATAGACCAAGAGTATAAGGTTTATTCAGGAGACCTGGAGTAATCAGATTGGCTGTAGCATACAATATTCAGAGGGCACAATATAAGATAAAGCTTGAAAGATAAGGTGGCACCAGATCGTCTGATCTTTGCTCAGTAGCCAACAGGGAGAAATTAGCATTTTTTTAATCAGAGCTGTGACTCAGCCAGGTATATGCTTGAGAAATATTATTTTAGCAGTGGTATAATGAATGGATTTCAGTGGGAAAAGAATGATAAGGTGGAGTGTGCTTATCACTACTTAGGGTGATGAAAGTAGGCATAGAGACCTAAGAAATGTCAGAATAGAAAGGCAGGACTTGTTAATTGATTGGATAAATGAATGGAAGAAGAAGAAAGCATCAAAGATAACCTCATGGCTTTGAAAGGAGAAAGAGTGAATGGTAGTGCCAGGTATGAAAATATCAGAAGGAAGAGTATGTGTAGGATAAAACTTAAAAAACTCTGTTTTGAAAACATTGATTTTGAAGCACTGGAAGGTGATGTTCTCCAGGCAGCTGAAAATTAGTCTGGAGCTTATAAGAGGTCAAAATGAAATATGGATATTTGGGAGTCACAGACATAAAGATAGTTGGTAGCTAAAGTAATGAATGAGATTGCCAAAAGTGAGAGTGAAGAACAAGATCAATAATCTTTGTTAACCAGTTAAAGTAATTTTTATTGTTTGAAGATAAAAAGGGTTAAAACTCTGATGTTTATTTTTTGTGTATACCTTAGTAACTCAGTATTTTTGAGTGTACCTGTAATACTTTAGTAACTCAGTATTTTGGGGTGTACCTATAATTTCTGTTTAATTTTCAGCTACTCACATTAGATGTTTTTCTGGCATTAATAGGAAAATCAGAACAGAATAATTCTTTTAAGACATTCATAAATATATTTGCATTTATTGAATAAACAATAATAAAACAAATTTATTAGTTATTGCATATTCAAGTAAGCTTGAAGCCCTTTTTCTTATAGCTATTCAAATGATGTTTTAAAAAATCATTCTCATTAAAAAATGAGATACTTTTGTGACCCAAAGAATAGGGGGCAGGTTTTTCTCTCTGGTTCTTTCCTCACCTCAGTTAACTCCAGGAAAATGTAAAAAGAGTTTACATATAGCTCCTGTTTAGGTCTTGCCAAAATGTGGGTAACAAGGTGCTTCCAAGAAAAGGAACTCAATGCACAATATGAATATCAAGTATGACAGCAATTATTTCTTCCACCACAAATAATGCTTAAGACAGAAAAGAACTCAAAGACATACATGAAAATTTACAGAAACATAAATATCTCAAGTGACTAGTTATGGTCATTAGACTTTAGGAGGTAAAAATTACCCTGTGGGTGTGTTAAATGGATATTTAGGATATTTTGCACTCTCTGAAGATTTGTTCCATGTGTGCAACTCAGAAGGTCCAGGTCTCTTGGCTAGTCAGGGGATAGTGTGGACTATATTTAGTTGATCAGCTACAGAAAGATCAATGTAAGGGTTATAATCTCTGGGAAGCCTGAATAAATCACCATCAGAAAGGTAGCTGAGTTGAAAGGGTTCTAGAGCTCTGAAACTTTCAACCCACAGAATTATCACTGAGGCAGGAAAAGATCTGGATGCTAAGGTTAGAAACACAAAGGCAGAAGACCCAATGAGATAAGTATATATTCTTGCTGTCCTGCTTGTAGTCCTCATTGCTGCTGAGAACCAAGGGACAGAAATCCCTGGGTCCAAATGATCTTCAATACAAAAGTCAGTGTAGAGAACTCAGAACAGGCATTAGCAATGTCAGTTTAGCAAGATGTTCTTCAACAAAGAGCCACCAAAATTCCTTGCTACCTTAAAAAGTGCTATAAATATTTTGATGTGCAGAGAATCTTTTAAATTTTTTCTTGATTGTTCTTAGGGAGGAGTTTTAGGGATTCTGGGTTAAAAGGCAGGATACACTTTATTCACTTTTTTAAAAAATCATATTTGTTTTTAAAAATGCATACTACAACAAGTCATGACTAATTTTGCACCCCTGTGGGTTAGTGAAGCAGTAAAAAAATACATCCTTCACCTGGTTTTAAGAAATACCAGAGTTTGGAACTATAATAGTAGGCTGTCATCCAGATGTCCCATTCTATTTTGTCTATGGTAGGAGAAATGGTATGAGAACTTTCTAGCTTTGGGGAAAAGGTTACTAGATTGGGATATAGATTAACAACTACCTTTCTCTGTATATTTTTGAATAGTGTTAAAAGCACCAAGTCTTCCATTAAATGTGACTTTTCCCAAGCTTCATTGTAGAAAAATGAGGGGGGTAGTATTCTGTGGGACTTGTGAGTTACTGAGAAATATTTTATTTTGCAGTCGTTTCAGGTTATCTTCAGGAAAGAGTAACAATTTTCAAGACCTGGGGAAAGTTGTAGGTAGGAAGGGAAAAGGATAATAAACTATTAGGTGGCCATTCATTTAAAAAATAAATCCTGGCTCTATTTTTCAGGTTTTACTCTACTGTACCCAGTCAATTTATGATTAAACAATAAGTGACATCACTACACCTTTAGAAACATTCCTCTCCAATATGAGGTATTGATACTGTAGGGAAAAAACTGTCTTCTAGGTTTGCTAAAAAAAATTTAAAATGTTTCTAGGTTTTAAAAAATTAAAAAAGGAAACCCCCAAATTCCTAATCTAATTGTGAAATCAAACACCCTTGGCCTTACTAGTAAAGGTAATGGCAATGGTTGCGGTGAGGCAACATTTATTAAGGTGCGAGGGACTCTCCTGGGCGTCAAACTCAATGTATACGGCGGGAAGTGCACCTCAGCCTCCTCTTCGTATGGCCTTGAAGCTCAGGCCGGTTCAATCCATGGCCACGACCTCTTCCGGGTTTTCGCGGCGGCCAGAAGGTTTACGCAAGCACGTTTCTAATCCAGCCCGGGTTTTTCCGGGAGAGGCGGGAGCGGCAGCGCACGCCTGAGACCTGGGGGAGGGGAAAGAAAAAAAAGGGGGAGGGGAGGGACCTAAGGGCAGGGCAACGATGGCAGCCCAACTCCCTATTGTGGCCACCACCCCCGCAATGGCGCGAAACAGCAAAAAAAGACCGGCCAGTCCGGCGAACAACGGTAGCGGCGGCGGGTACAGCAGCAGCAAGAAGAAGAAAGTCGGAACTGCTGCCTACACCCAGGTACTAATTCCGTAGAGCTCTGCGCATGCGTGAAGGGGGTGGGGGTGGGGAATGAAAGAAAGGCGGGGAGTCATTCCCGGAGCGGCGTTCTGCGCTTGCGAGCAAGATGGGCCCACGTGTTAAAGGGACTGGGACTCCACTTACCTGGGGGAGCTGTCCCTTTGCACACTATTTCCCTTTCCTCCCAAACCAAACCAAACCAAACCCCCAACCAACAAGGGTCGTCTGTAGCCCTTCTACTTTGACCCTGGGTGTCCTCTAGGGCAGGTGATGCAGCTTGGCACTGGAAGGAAAGGAAGGCATTTCTTTTGTTCCCTATTTAATAGAATTGTTTTGGGGAGCCTGGAACTCTACGTATGTGACCCCGGTCAAATCACTTAACCTCACCGAGCTTCCAGGGGAGCCTAGATTTAGAGCTGGAAGGGATCTTGGAAGTTGGTTAGGCCATCTCATTTAAGGTTACAGTTAAGACCCGGAAAGATTAAGGGATGAACCAAGTTCCTCCAGGTGATTAATGAGTCCTAGCCAAGAGCCAGAATTCAGGTTTTCTGACTGCTTGCTTCCTCACTTGCAAAACGGAGCTCCCTGGGAGGAGAATAAGGTTTTCTTTAAATGTAAAGAGGAGTGATTTTCAATTCAATAAACATTTATTAAGTGCCTACTATATGGCAGGCACTGTGCCAACCCTGATAATACAAAAAGAGGCAGAAGGCATCCCCTGCTTTCAAGGAGCTTACAATTTCAATTTCAAGTTAATAAAGATTTATTAGATACCTACTTTGTGTCAGGCACTGTGCTAAGTGCTGGGGACCCAAAAAGAGACAAAAGATGAAATCCTAGCCCTCAAGGAACTTACAATCTAATAAGGCAAACAAATAAAAATACACAAAGGTGGATTTTTAACTTCAGTTAGAAGTTAGTTTAGAGGTCATCTAGTCCATATAGAGAGAGAGAGACTGTAAAAGGATGGTATTTGGGGATGGGATAAAGAAGTAATTAAGAGGGATTAGGGCAAGAGAAGGCAAAGTATATTTATAAAAAGTGTTAAGATGATTAAAAAAACGATTCGTGAGATAGCAGTGGAATGGAAAGGGAGAAGATATGAGTCTTTAGAAAGAAAATTGAACAGAATTTGGAATAGATATAAAATAATGAGTTGAAGATGGTCCCAAAGTTTCTAGCATGAGTGAAGTGGGCAGTGCCATTCTTTTCCTCTAGGAAACCTCCAAGTTATACTGTATACTTGATGAAAAAATACCTATTGAATGCTACTGAATCAGCTGCTTGATGAGTATTTTCCCTTAAAACACTGCTGGCTTCTCACATTCAATAAGTGGAAAACAACTACTCTTATACCTATTTCTTCCTTTCTCACCAGTTAGCTTTTCATCCTTTCTCTGTTAATGGTATCAGTCACTTTTAAAAAATCATTCTTACTAGAAATTGGAATCATTTTTGATTCATCTCTTTTATATACAGTTAAATTCTGCTCATTCCCCTCCCCCCCAAAGACTCTCATATCAGACCTTTATTTTTCTATTCCTCTGCTATCTCACAAATTCAGGTTTTATTCAACTTACATTATCTATTATTAGGTCATGTACTGCCTTTTGTTCTTTAACTTTTCCTTATTTGTGAGAGTTAAACTCATAACTAGACTGACAGCTCCTAAAAGCCCAATACCTTGACTCTAATTTCCTGTCTTTCTTTTTTTATTTTATAAAGATATTTTATTTTTATCAATTACATATACTAACAAATTTCACATAAGTTTCCCGTAGTTATATGTTCCCAATTGTCTCTCTCCCTCTCTTCTCTCCTCCCTCCTGGAGCTGTCAAGCAATTGAATCTGGGTTATACATGTATTATCATGCAAAACATATTTCCATATTGGTCATATGTGTCTGTGTCTCTAGGGCCTAAAACAATGGTATGGATATAGCAGGAACTACTCCCAATATTTTTAGTTTATTGGTTCTCTTGTATGGAATTGAGAAGGTATATTCTTTTTAAAGTGAATTGGTCCACTGTAATTTATTACTTAAGCTGCAAATGATCATAAATTTAAAGTTAGAATTTATCTAGAGGTAATGTAGCCCTGCCCCCTCTTTGCCACCAGAAGAAATTAAGACTGTAAGAGAGTAAATAATTTACCCAAGGTCAAGATTTAAAACTAGTAAGAGACCTCAGAGGCAATGTAGTACAATCCCAGAATTTTGCAGATGAGGAAATTGAGGCTCAAGAAGATTATATAGATCTTTTGATTACAAATTCATTGCAGCAAACTTCCCTAAAACGACCATTACATCACATTTTAACCTGTAATATGATGGAATGTTACAGTTCTTCCTTCCATATGGCTTTGTAAGTCACCATATTTTTCTATCTCCCTTACCTTTTTAACATATACTAATATTAGTAGCGGATACTTATATATTGATTTAAAATTATCTATACAATTAAAATCTGCTAAGCACTTCACAAAATTATCCTCGCAGCAAGCCTCTGATTTAGGTATGACTGGTATTATTCCCTTTTTAAAGATGAGCAAATTGAGGCTCAGAGAGATTTAAGTGACTTGTTCACTTTTCCAGAGCCAGTGACAGGATCCAAATTCAGTTCTTCCCAAAATCCTAGGCCCAATATTCTTTTTTTTAAGTTAAAATACATTTTTATAAATTAAGTAATCATTACCAAACAAGAACATTTCAACTTAAAAAAAATAGGACATTTAAAATAATAGTTACAAAATGACCTTTCTGTACCTTTCTGAATTTGTTCTCTTTGTGTTTTTTTAATCTGGTTATTGTAGTGGTGTTCTTTTCTTTCTTTTTGCATCTACTCCAATACCCTTTCCACTACATATAACACTTCTTTACAAATTGGTTTATCACATGTTGAAACATTTATTCATTCAACAAATATTTGTTGAACATTTCTCATCTGCAAATTACTGTTTTGGGTACTGAAGGGTATATAAAAGTCAATGAGTTGTGGTCATTGTCATCCAGGAGCCTTCAGTCTGGTAGGGGAGGAGATAAGATATTTCTGAGGACAACTCCAGTATTGGACTGTGCCATATGAATGGTACAGACAGGTAGTAAATTCCATAGGAATTAAGAGGTGGAAGATAACATTTTTGCTTGAAGCCACTGGTAAATGCTATGGAGGAGGTTGGATTTGTTAGTCAGAAAGCATTTTTGTCAGTTATTAAGTATCTGTTATGCACCTACTAAAGCACTTCCCTGTGTGCCAGACACAGACTGAGGAGACAAGGGTAAAAGACAATTCCTGGTCCTAAGAAGCTTACAGGCTAAAAGAAGAGGTGATGTGAAAACAATTATGTACAAATGAGATATGCACAAGAGAAATCCAAGATAGCAGGTGAAAGGCACTAACATTATTAAGGGGGAATCTGGAAAGACATTTTTGGTAGAAATTAGAATTTTAGCTAAAACTTGAAAGAAACTGGGGAAGTAAGGAAGTGGAGATTTGGGCCAGGCTTTTGAAAAGTGGATGTGACTCTTATGGGCAGAGATGGCGGAAGAAGGATTTCTAGATCTCTAGAAGCTTGAAAGTAAGTTAATAAGGAGAAGGAAGGATTTAGATGGGAAAGTCATGAGAAATAAGGCTCAAAGTGTATGCAGATTCTAATAATGAAATGTTTTCACACTTAATTTTTTTCTTGATCCAATTTCAGTAACTTCCCCTTGTTCTTTTTGCCCTTTCTATGCTCTGGACTATAGCTGAGTTAGATATAAAAGAAATAAGCATATTATAAAGATTAGTGTTTGTCCAGTGGCTCATGTTGGACTGTAACTGAACTTAACTGCCCTGTAGAACTGAGTCTGGTGCTTGCTGTGAATGATAGTTACTGCTTCTTATGTGCTACCTAGTATGGTAGTATGTACCTGTCCTAGTATTAACTAAGCATATATATTTCATAAATATTTGTTGAGTAAATGGATGATTCATAATTTTGAGTTAAAAGTAACAGAGGTTATATTCCATTATAAATTTAAGAGTATATACAGATTTGGGGCAGCTAGGTAGCACAATGGAAGAGCGTCAGACTGGAGTCAGAAAAACCTGGGTTCAGATCTGTTCTCAGATACTTCCTAGCTTTGTGACCCTGAACAAGTCACTTAACTCCAGTTGTTCTCTCTTACTGGTTTTTTTTTTTTTGCCTTAGAATCAATATTCTAAGACAGAAGGTAAGAGTTGGTTTTTTTTAAAGAGTGTATTCAGATTCCTTTGTTGAGCTAAAGAACTTTTGTAGTAAATACTGTTAGAAATCACAATTTCATGTAGTTCAGAATGATCAGCTAGGGAACAGCTGGGTAGCTCAGTGGATTGAGAGCCAGTCCTAAAAAATGGAGGTCCTAGGTTCAAGTTTTGCCTCAGACACTTCCCAACTGTGTGACCCTGGGCAAGTCATTTAACCCCCTATTGTCTATCCCTTACCACTCTTTTGCCTTGGAACTAATACACAGTATTGATTCTAAGATGGAAGGTAGAGGGTTAAAAAAAAAAAAAGAATGATCAGTGAGGAGCAGAGCTACCTTATGCCCAGGTAAATAGTTCAATAATGTCAGAATAATTTTCAGGATAGACATATCCAGTAGGGAAAAGGACTGGCCAGATGATTAAACCTTCTTTTCCTGTCTGAAGTGAACAAATAAAAATAAAAATAAAAAAGGATTGTATTGGGATTTGGAGAAGTTGTAATAGAATTTCTTCTCTAGTATTTCTAAAAGAAAGAGAAACTTTCTCTTATATTAGGAAAAGTTTGTCTGTTAAGCTTTTCCCTAGGATCTAACTTGCTGTTCATCACAGTTTCCTGTTTTGGAATATCTGCAGGTATCTTACACATGTTGCCTTGGGAAACAACTCAGAAGTTCCCTTGAAGTGACTTTTTTTGTTTTTGTTTTTTGTTTGTTGCTCCTTCTTTCATTTTTGCTTCTCTTTCTTTCAGTCCTTATCATTCCATTCCAATTCAGTTAACTCAGAAATCTTCATTACTCTCTTCTGAGTCCAACATGCTACTAGTCACCATAGGGGATAGAGAAGAGTCATATAATGAAGTTCATGTACCTCAAATACTCTAAAAAATAAACTGTAGGGAAGTGTGAGACGTGGAGAAATCAGAAAACAGGAAGCATCCAGTTGGGAAATTAAGAGGCTGGAAACTAGTCCAGGGCAATTGTAGGTATAGTTGCTGTTTTATGCTTGATGTCAAGTGGAAACAGGCCAATAAAATTAGGGAAAGTGAAGAGTGTTGAGGGGTAGAAAGGAAAAATGAAATTTATTCTCAGGATAGAAAAAATAACCCATTTATATGGTGCATTTAAAAATTACAAAGCATTTTTTTTACAAGAGTTCCAGAGGTAATGGAAGTGTTATTAGCCCCCATTTTACAGGTGATGAAGCTGAGACCCTGAGAGATTAAGTGACTTGCTCGTGGCTATATAGCTAGTATCAGAATATTTATTAAGTATCTACTATGCTCTAGAACTCTGTGTAAATGCTGAGAATACAAAGGAAAAAAACCAGCTTCTGTTCTCAAGGATAGTCCAGTGGGAGAAACAACAAGCAAAAATCTATGTACAAACAAGATATATACAGGATAAACTGCAGAAAATCTTGAAAGTTCAGGAGGACCAGGAAAGGCTTCCTGAAGAAGGTCCAATTTTAGCTGAGACTTGAAGGAAGCCAGGAGGAGGAAACAAAGAAGAAGAAAGGAATTCCAGGTATAGGGGACAGCCAGTGAAAATCCCCAGAGAAACAGTAATGAGGACAGTTTCATTGGATCACATAGTATATTGAGAGGAGTAAGGTGTAAGAAGACTGGAAAAGTAGGAGCATCTAGGTAGTGTAAGGGGGAAAGGGGCTTAATTTTTTTTTTAAATATATTTTATTTGATCATTTCCAAGCATTATTCGTTAAAGACATAGATCATTTTCTTTTCCTCCCCCCCACCCCCCATAGCCGACGCGTAAGTCCACTGGGCATTAGATGTTTTCTTGATTTGAACCCATTGCTTTGTTGATAGTATTTGCATTAGAGTGTTCATTTAGAGTCTATCCTCTGTCATGTCCCCTCAACCTCTGTATTCAGGCAGTTGCTTTTTCTCGGTGTTTCCACTCCCATAGTTTATCCTTTGCTTATGAATGGTGTTTTTTTCTCCTGGATCCCTGCAAGTTGTTCAGGGACATTACACCGCCCCTAATGGAGAAGTCCATTACGTTCGATTATACCACAGTGTATTAGTCTCTGTGTACAGTGTTCTCCTGGTTCTGCTCCTTTCGCTCTGCATTGCTTCCTGGAGGTTGTTCCAGTCTCCATGGAACTCCTCCACTTTATTATTCCTTTGAGCACAATAGTATTCCATCACCAACATATACCACAGTTTGTTCAGCCATTCCCCAATTGATGGGCATCCCCTCGTTTTCCAGTTTTGGGCCACCACAAAGAGCGCAGCTATGAATATTTTTGTACAAGTCTTTGTGTCCATTATCTCTTTGGGGTACAGACCCAGCAGTGCTATGGCTGGGTCAAAGGGTGAAAGGGGCTTAATTTTAAAAGAGTTGGGCTTTATATTTTATGAGTGTGGTTGCCAGGAATTTAATTAATTCCAAAGAGATCTATTTACAATTTATTTACAAATTGTAGAAAGAGTGAAGTAAGAAATCAGAGAGGATAAGGTAAGATATCTAGCCTAAACACTAAGTAATTACTCCCCTGCTCTGGGCAGGGAGAGTTTGTTCTTAACTGGAAGGGCCTTGGCTCTTGTAGCCAAGGCCCTGGGGATAGAGGGAGCCTCTCTCAAGAGGATAAGTCTTTCCTGAGGTTGGTCTCTTCAGAGAAAAAGCAGCAGTTAAGAGTCAGCTTTTCATTCACCATGTGTCAGTCCAGTCAGGAACGGGTCTCAGGTCCAGTCAGCAGATCAAAAAATGAAGAATTCCTCCAGTCTCCACTCCCAAAAAATGAAGAACTCCATCTCACAGGAAGTAACAGCTCCTTTTCAGGAGGCTTCTTTTGTGTCACTTCCTGTGTCTTCCCCTAATTTTACATCTACCAATCACAGTTGACACTTTGTTTTAGGACTGCCCAGGAGGCAGTCAGTCGATTCTGATTCACCATCCACTATCACACATATAGGTCACAGACTTTCCCCACACAATGTGTGAAATGGGGTGTTTGCACCTTTGGTGATTAAATCTAAAAACAGGTAGAGCTCCATACTTAACTTTTAAGTACAGTGTTCTAAAAATAGACAAGGGTTACAATTTAATCTTCACAATCAGGGGAGAGTTAAATATTTTCATTGTTATAATCAGGGGAGTGTTACAATTAATCTTCACAGTAGCACAGTAGATAGATCCTCAGGCCTAGAGACAGAAAGTCCTGGGTTCAGATGTGGACTCAGACACTTCCTAGCTGTGTGACCCTGGGCAAGTCACTTAATCCCCACTGCCTAGCCTTTACCTCTTTTCTGCCTTAGAACTTTTATTATATGTAGACATTATGAATTGATACCAAGACAGAAGGTAATAGTTTTTTTTAAAAGACTGGAAAAGTAGGAAAGGGCTAGGCCACAAGGACTTTAAGAGCCAAACAGGATTTTATATTTGATCCTGGAATAATGAAGGGCCATATATAGTTTATTGAATTAGTGAGTACCATGGTCAGACCTGTAGAAGATGATCATTTTGACAGCTCAGTGGAGGATGGACTAGAGTGAATTAGGGACAGGGAAACCAAGCAGAAAGCTATTGCAAATGTCCAGGACTGAGGCCATGATCCTTTGGCAAATGATTGGATCTCAGGAGTGGGAAGGAAGGAAGAGTTGAAGATAACACCTGGGTTGTGAGCCTAAGTGACTAGGTGGATGCTATGCTAGTAGGGGAGTTAGGAAGATGGGAGAGTTTGGGGGGAGGCTTTAGTTTTGGAGATGTTGGTTTAAGATGTCTGTGAGGTATCTAGTTTGAGATATTTTCTAGGAAGTTAGAGACAACAGTCAGGGAAGAGGTTAGGACTGGACAATTATATCTGATAATTATTGGCCTGGAAATGATCATGTGGGAGATGATGAGATCACTAATCAAAATCAGAGCTTGTTAAATGACTTAAAGAGCAGCGCTTTTACCAAATTACCTCTCAAAATAAAGTCTAGAGGGAATGATAGTAATATTTGCTATTTGGGAATGGGTAGTATAAATGGACAATATAGATTTCAAATGAATAAAAGCAGAGAACCTAGGCTGATGATTCTATTCCTTTGAAGTTCTTGTATACCCCATTTCTTATCTTTGTGCCTGTCATCTCCTGACATCTAATATGGTCATTCTTAGCCTGTGGGCTGTGGATCCCTCAAGAGAATAGTTATTTGAAGTGTCCCTGTGCTCATCAAGTTTTGATCTTTAGCACCAGCAAAATATACAGCATGAATAATAGGTTTTGTGTCATTTATTTATACCAAGTAGGAAACATTTTTTTTCTGGCTTTTTAGAATGAAATATGACCTTTACTTCTGCCCCTTCTGGAATAGGTCATCTGAGTAGTTTATTGTTGGATTTCATAGTGTCAAACTTGTTTATTCATCAATCACAGACAAATCCACATAAGTCTTCCTGAATTCATTGTAGCTTTTTGTTATCAGGTATGTCTCTCTAGCCTTACTCAGACCACATTTGGGGAGGGGTTCTCTACTACTGGGGCATAGATTCTTTCCATTAGTCAGTGACGTATGGGTCTAAGGGGGAAAAATAGAAGGGAGAGTTGCTCGTTACGGAGGCAAGTGGAGTCCTGGCCTTGGTAAGGGTAAAGGTAAGTCACAGCCTTGGTTAGCACTCATGAATCTAAAAGGAAGGAATGAATTCACCATCTTTGAGGCACAGGATTAAGACCCTCAGCCCTTGAATTTAAATCCAGAATGAACTTGGTCAGTAATTCATGGATCTAGTGGATAGAGGAAACCTTCCTGTTGAAACACAGGTTTCCCCATTTCTCAGGCCATGCTTATCAGGATGTCAGTATGGCTGTTTATTAGGTTTTTCATGTGTCTAACTGACTGAGTAGTCCCTGGTTTGGACTGTGTGAGCTAAGAGAGGTTTACGAGTGAGGGACTCCGTATTGATGAAGAATGAGGTTCAGTGACTCAACCCTTATGGCTTCCAGGACACTTAGTCTCCACTTTGGTCAGCAGTTCATGAACGAAAGAGAGATTCCTGTGGCTCAGCCTGGGCTTGTTATCTATCCAGAGAGTTCAGTTGGATTCTATTATGAAGGGACAACTTCAGGAATCCTTCTAGGAAGATTATTATCATCAATGTTTCTACCCCCAGCACTGCCAGTTAGTTGGTGGGAAGGTCCAGCGGCAAGAGGCTCAATGACATCTAAACAAGGAAGCAAAATGGAGCAGAGTCCAGGGCAGGCCTATACCTGGGGTTAGGGGATGGGAGTGGATATCAAAGTATAAGCCAAGCCTGGGAGACTATCAAGTGGACCAGAGATTATCAGTGATTACTTCACTGACCGGGGATTTACGTAGAGTTTTTATAGGGCCTTTCTATGGTGTTCTCTTGACCATCTAGAAAGAAACAGGGCATTCCTCTGTCACATGTGAGTGAGGAGAGGGCATTTTCTTCTGAACATCTGAGCAGTGGTAGGCCTTATTTCTGGATGCAGTATAGATGAAGAACCAACCTCACAATTTTCCAACTTCAAATGATAGTGATGCCCTTATGCCAGGGAACAGGGAAAGGAATGGTAGTTTATTCGAATACACAGTTGAGGGAGTTTAAAATGTGGAGTATTTCAGCTAGTAAAGTTCTATATCTACAGCAAATTAAAACTGTTACTAGACTGAATTACAAATAGATCCCTAAGTGACAAGAATGAGTTTAAGAAACATCAATCACATAGCTCTACATATTTCTACCATAAGGTTTTTAAAAAAGTTATTGGATACTAATGCTATCATTTGGAATCCAATACCTTTTTTAATTATAAAAAGAGGCCTATGAAAGTTGGAAGCACAGACTGCTCTAGGATCCCTTTAAACCAAAGGACTTTGTCACTTGATTGATTGTGGAGGTGGTAATGAGAGCCTAGGCCAGGATGTTGGATGTGGACTAATAATACCAATAATCAAATGTGTTATACTCTGATATAATATTGCCTGTGTGCTGTTTTGGCTTGTCACGTGAGTTACTGTACTTCCTTGGGCTTTGGTTTCTCAGTTTATAAGATGAGAGTTTCCCAGGTCCCTTCCATCTATAAATCCTGTGGCAGGGAAGAGAAAGTGTTAAGCACTAGTATCTTGTTTCAGATGTCTTGGAAAAAATTTGAGAGAGCACCAGAATAAACAACTACGTACAGATGGAAGCCTGTGAATATATGTGTTTAGGGAGGGATCATAAGATTATATATTTAGAGCTGAAAAGGACTTTAGAGGTCATCTGGCCTAACTTCATTTTTCAGATGAGGAAAGTGAAGCCCACAGAGGTTAAGTGATTTGCCCACTATTATACAGGTAATAAGTGGCAGAGCTGGCATTTGAACCTACATCTTCAGGCTCTAAATCCTTTTATCTTTCCAGTGTACTACCCATTCAGGAAATGTTACCTGGGAGTCTCATTTATAGATTTATCTAGGGCTGATATGTGGCATATTAGATAGAATGATGGGTTTGGAGTCAGGAAGACCTGAGTTCAAATTTGGCCTTAAGAGACTTTTTAGCTGTGTGACTCTGGGCAAGTTATTTAACTCTGTTGCCCCTGTTTCCTCATCTGTAAAATTACCTGGAGAAGAAAACAGCAAGCTACTCCAGTATTTTTGCCAAGAAAACCCCAAAGGAGGTCATGAAGAGTCTGCCCTGACTGAAAAGGACTGAACAACAACAACTGGGCCTTATTGCTCTAAATCAATCATTTTAATCCATACCCAAGTCCATATGAATTCTGCACGTAATAGTCATGACTAATGGCCATCCAGTCTCTTTGTGAACAGTAATTTCAGGGAAGTCCCTTTCTCATGTTTATTTGAGAAATGTTTCTCATTATTTATATTTATGAAGCAGCTTCTATTTTTGGTCACTCCAAGCATTAGGAATTTTAAATGAGCAGTTATGTTTTTAGTATATTTTACTGGAGTAGGCAGGATAATAGATACACTTTAGAAAGCATTTCACTAAAAATGTAAAAATAACAAAGCTCAATCATCTCGTGTTAACCATCAGCTATTTGGGAAATTCATTTCTTAAGGTTTATCATAATGTATTTCACAGACTCTCATATTCTCAGAGCTGAAGGAGATGTCAGAGATCATCTTGTCCAACCCATACCTGCAAAAGAATCTTCCTTCTAACATTCCTAACAAATATTCATTCAGTCTTTGCTCAGATGCCTCCTGTGAGAGGAAACTCTCTGCCGCTGCGGCAGTCAGTCCAATTTTGAACTGCTTTAATAGTCTCTCCTTATATATCCATTTCTAGCAATAAAGTTTAGAAATTATGTTTACTATGTAATAGTTTATCTGTAACTTTTTTTCCTCTTAAGAAATCATAAAGAATGTGGTTGCCATATGAGTTCCTCTGAATTAGAGCATGACTTACAGAAAATCTGGCCACTAAATAGGCCTGTTCACAAAATGTTTCCATATATGGTTTATATGAAAGACTATTATTATTGTTTGGAATTAAACAATTCTAGAATTGCACATTAAAAATATGTTAATTCCAGGTTCACTAGCTAGTGCCATCTAGAAGAGGGCAGAACTGAGTTGAGGGGCTGCTTTTAGAAAATTTTGATGGGAAAGGTTGACACACGGGCCAAGGACTACGGCCCTGGAGGGGAACTGTACAGAGTCCCTGGTCATTCAGGGACAGTATAAAGAAAGTGCCCATGCTTGATAGTGGAACAGAAGAACAAGAAGTGCCAGGTCAATTTTGCCTATTTCGCAGTTTTGCCTAAGGATGTTGTTGTTCAGATGTTTTTTCAGTTGTATTCTACTCTTTGTGACCCCATTTGGGATTTTCTTGGCAAAGATAAGAAAGTGATTTGCCACTTTCTTCTCCGGTTTATTTTACTGATGAGGATACTGAAGCCAATAGGGTAAAGTGACTTGCCCGGGGTCACCTAGCTAGTAAGTGTCTGAGGCCAGATTTGAACTCAGGAAGATAATCTTCTGCTTCCAGGCCCAGTACTCCATCCTCTGTGTCCCCTAGCTGCCCTTGCCTAAGGATTGGCCATGTTGAATATGAGCAAATGAATAAAAGCAGGTTAAATGTTTTGTTTCCCAGAGAAGGGTACCTAAATGTTGTTGAGACAGATCCTTAGGTGTTTGTCAAATAATTAAAATGAAACAAACTCTTAAGTTGACACAATATAAACTAGTTGTCCTCAGAATCATCTGGGCCCAGGAACCACATCTGCTACCAAATGACATTAGGCTATTCCTGACATTAGAAGCTCCTCCAGTCTTCAGGTTGCACAAGGCTGAGGCCCAGGAAGCTTGAGAGCTCTGCACCAAGTCTCTGAGATGTAAACATCTAGATGGTTTGTTCCGTGTTTTAGAATTTGGAAGCCCTAGAACAGTTTTGATTAGAAAAAGGCCTCTTGAGCAGATGGGGAGAGCAGCTCTGCAAGGCCTTAGTAGAGGGAGGGGGGAAAGCTGCCTCTTCAGAAAACGAGCCCCTAATACCCTTGCCTCCTTTGTAAGTCCCCCAAATATCCTGCTTGTTAAATTTGTTTACTTTTGGAAGTCAGGAAGGCCCTGGCATCTTCTGTAAAAAGGTTCCTTACTGCAGACATAGTTGTCTAACAGTCAGAGTGTTTTAAAGTGACTAATGCTTCATAGCTTA
The DNA here is from genome assembly GCF_027887165.1 of Monodelphis domestica. NCBI lineage: Eukaryota > Metazoa > Chordata > Mammalia > Didelphimorphia > Didelphidae > Monodelphis > Monodelphis domestica. The sequence continues at coordinate 401,281,774 of NC_077229.1, read as the reverse complement.
GACAGAGCAACAATGACTGTCTATGAATAAATGTGGATTATTTTTGAAAACGTGTGACTCCCAGAGGGGAAGCCAGTATGGTAAGAAAGACATTCAGTTTTTCCTCTCTGCCATTTCTGTTTGGCCTGCCAACTTTTGTCTCTGATTCTTTCTGCCTCCGAGCCCACATCTATCTTTGTCACATAGATGTGTCTCAGAGTCTACTCTGGGGTAGAATAGAAAGTACTTGGGGTTTGAGGAGCAACAGACCAGGTAACCCAAAGCCAGAGCAGACAGCTGGCAGGGAGGATTTGGGTAAAAAAAAAGTTACAGAACTTTTTAAACATTTATGGGCCAGGCTCTTGGCTATGATTACAAATATAGAAGTAGTCTAGACAATCAGTCCCTGCCCTCAAGGAGCTTACACTCTTCTGGGAGCTGAGGGGTAACAAATCGCTTTTAAATAGAATATATGCAAATAAATCCAAAGTGATTTTGCAGAGTAAGGCACTAATAACTTGTGAACCAGAATGACCTTTTGAAGGGCTTTTAAAGGCAACTAGGGGGTACAATGAATAGAGCACTGGGCTTGGAATAAGGAAGACCTAGGTTCACATTTGACCGCAGACACTGACTGTGTGACCCTGGGTAAGTTTTTTAACTCTCTTTGCCTCAATTTTCTCAAATGTAAAATGGAGATAATGATAGACCATGGAACCAAAACCCCCTTTACCCTAATCTCTACTGAAACTAATAGGTCCCCACCCCAGCACTTGCCCAAACAGAAACTGCCCCAACAAAACCTGGCAGAACACCAGGTCTTTTATGTCAGGCCTAGACAGATGACCACCCACATGACTGCCCAGCAGCCTGGAAACTTCCCCCCATCCAGAGATGAGGTTCTATACCCCCTCTTAGGGTCATCCTATGAGGTTGGTCCAGGTAGCTCATCTGAACCAACAGAGGCAATCCGGGTTACCTCATCACTGATAACAATCCTAGAAGAGGTTTAACCCATCTCCACTCAGGTGGAGACTCGGTGCCCATCCTTGCTGGTTCCGATCCTCCCCTTGCCACCCTCCTCTCCCAGGGGACTCAATAGCCACCCGCCCCCAGTGTCAGGTCCCTCTCTCCCTCACTGCTCCTTCCCTCCCTTCCCCCCTTGCCCCTCCTTTCCCCTAATGAAACTCTGTTATACCACCTCACTCTCATCTCAGTCTCTCAGTCAAGACTGACGGATAATAGTAACATCTACCTCTTGGGGTTCTTGTAAGACTCAAATGAGATCTTTGCAAAGCCCTTACCAGGGGGCTGACACAGAGTAATATTTAGTAAATGTTCCTTTCCTTCCTTCATTTTGAAGGAGGTGGCAATTGAGCTGATCCTTGAAGAAAGCTATTTGTAAGAGGCAGGGTGAGGAGGAGGGAGAGCATGACAGACATGGGAGAGCTTGGCACACAGGTGGGAGAGGAAATCTTTTTTTTTTTTCTTAAAACCCTTACCTTCTGTCTTGGAGTCAATACTGTGTATTGACTCCAAGGCAGAAGAGTGGTAAGGGCTAGGCAATGGGGGTCAAGTGACTTGCCCAGGGTCACACAGCTGGGAAGTGTCTGAGACCAGATTGCCTAGCCCTTAATGCCCTTCTGCCTTGGAACAATACACAGTAACGGTAAAAGTTTTTTAAAAATTTAATGAGGGGGAGCGGTGTAGCTAGAGTGCTGGGCCTGGAGATCAGAGGTCCTGGGTTTAAATCTGGCCTCATATACTTCTTAGCTATGTGATTCTGGGCAAGTCACTTAATCTCAGTTACCTCACCGTTACTGTTCTGCTTTGGAACTGATACTTTTTGTCTTAGAATCAATACTAAGTAAGGGTTTAAATAAATATAATTGATATATATTTAATAAAAATAAAAATACAGTAAAACATAGATATCACATTTTTAAAACTAAGTCAATATGTAGCCTTCAGGAATTCTTATGTCTAGTTTAATGGCTCCCATTTCTTTTTGAGTTTGACACTACTAACCTAGATTATTGCAGTAGTCTCCTAATAGGTCTTCTTGTTCTCAAGGGTCTCTAACTTGTTTTCCATACTGTAGGTATGTCCATGCCATTCTTTTATTCAAGAAGTTTCAGTGGTACTGTATGGTCCTATGAGATAGTGTTTAAAGACCTTCACAGTTTCAGGAGTGGTGTTTGTCAAGAATGTGGACCTTGGAGAATTTTCGGGGGCTACTTACTGGGGAACAGATTGTGATTTTATGATTCTGGCTCTTCCCAGGGGATGAGAAGCTTTCCATATCCACCAAACCTTGTAGAACAAAATGGTTTATTTGTAATCTGTGATTTATTACTAACTTCTTTAGCCAAACATTGCCACCCTTCTAGGCCACCATTTCTCATTCTTTTTCTCTCTTTTTTTTACCAGCAATGACCAGAGTGAAGAATCTATTTTTTTTTCTTTCAAGGATCACCAGCTCATATAGAATAATATTAGTATAGTGCACATCCAAATAAAAGACAGCTTAATTCAGGGTTTTTTGGTTTCTTTGTTTTTTAGGAAAAAATATAAACCCACCAACTTTTAAAATTCAGAAGTGGGAACACAAAACTTTATTCAGTGAATATAGTAGGTAATTTGTAAAATGTGTCTTTTCATGATTATAGCCTATGAAGAAAGAAAATAAAAAAAAAGAAAAAATAGAAATGTGTGTGTAGGAAAAACTAAGAGTAAATAAAGAGGGAAAGGGGAGAAAGGCAGAGAGAAACAAGGGAAAAAATGGAGGCAGGGAACGGCCAAGGATAAGTGTGTTAATCTCTCTAAATTCTTTGGCTATGGGCAAAATGAGGATTTTTTTAAGGATGGGAAGAGTTGAACATTGATCCAAAATTGGAGTGATCAGGAAAAGCAATAGAGAATAGACAAGGAATGATTGAAGATTAGAACCTTAGAAATTATAGATCTAGAGCGGAAACGAATCCTATCTAACCTTCCTCATTTTATAGATAAGGAAATTGAAGCCCAAAAAGTTTAGGCAACTTGCACCAGGTTTGCATAGCCAGTTGTCAGAAGTGAAAAAGGTTTTTTTTTTTTAAATAAAAGTTCATCACCAAAAGGTTATCCATCAGATGATTGTTTAAAAAAAAATTACAACTCACAACTGACTACATTTAAAAAAATGTTTTGTCAATGCATCCTAGTGTTGTCATAAGGACTATTACACTAAAAAAGAGAAACAGTACATTAATTCTATCTTCTTAAAGCAGAAAAATTTTAAGTTTATCTGCAGTTCAGTGTATATGGTTGTGGTGCCGGGTCCTGCCAATATTCATGTCAAAAATTCATTTTTATTTGCCATAACTTTAAGGAATCTCTGTAACTGTGAACTTGGATTCTAGTAAATCACTCTTAGTAGAAGATAAGGGATCTTCAGGTATGGCTGAGCAAATCTGAGACTAGGCTGAGAGTTGAAGCTACAGATATCTGGTGTTCATTGACCATAAGGTGTTTGTGTCAACTCTGTTCTGCCAATGAGCTTGAAGCCAGAAAAAGCATTGCATGCAGTAAAAGATCACAGAACTGGAAAATGAAAGTCAATTTAGGGATGCCAAGTTTAAAGGAGAGGGACAGAGAGGACCATGGTGGGGTATCTATAAGACTTCCAGAAAGGGGTAAGGGTGTGTGTTTATGGGCTTAGTTGACAGTCTTTGGCAGTAGGTAGAGGAGAAAACATCAACAAAGGGCAGGACTAGTCTTTCCCTTGGGAAATCCTTGGAGAGTCTAGGTAAGGGACACTCACTGTAAGTTGTAGGAGTAGGGAATAAGAGAGAGAAGTTTCAGCTGCAGGCCAGAGCTTTTACACCAAGGACTTTGAATTGTATAAAACAGACTTTAGGAAGGTTATGACACTTAATAGCTTTGCTAAAGCAAATCTTCTCACTAAATGAGTAAAGTTAGATCACATGCAGTCCAGACAGATTTAGGCTGTGTGACTCTGAGGCAAAGAACTGAAAGAAGACCTTAGTCAGGTATAGGGCAGGGGGAGAGAAGCTGGTGGGGACAGAACTAAGAAGATTTCATTAAAGCCTACTTTTCTGCATATTTTGCACCAAGAACAAGGGTTAATTCCCATAACCTCTTTAAATTTTTATATTTTCCCTTTTGTTTAATCTTCTATGTTTAGTTTTAAGTAAATAGATTAATGCATTTATAAAGGATTTACTATGTACAAGGTACTATGAGATACAAGGACAAGCTACTAAGATAGGCCCTACTCTCCTGGAACTTATTTTGGACAACTCATAAAAGGCAAGTTGGAAAAGGTGGGAGGGAAGGTGTCTTATTGGAGGAGAAGTCTGGAGAGTGGGTTGCGCCACAAAGGAGGAGAAACATGTCTGGGGCCCTTCCCAAAATATTGGTCTGGGTAGACATTTCACCATTTAGGAGAATGGGGAGAGGTTTTTTAGGGAATGAGGTTTTTCCAGGGTGGGAAGGTGATTATCCAGGAGGAGTCCAAAAAGTGATGAGACCAGTGAGTAAATTGAGTTTTAATTTTAGCTCTGAGTAATAAATGCCCTAAAAAACCACCTAAGTAAAGGGTTGCGTGCTATTAACCTGTTTGTTTTAGGAAGTATAATAAGGAAAAAGCTATGTTCTCTCTCACAGGTTGAGCCAGGCTAAAGAAGAGAGGTGAATACATAAGAAATAGAGTGGATGCCAACAAGCCAAGTACTGGGCCTTGCTGTTGGAAGAACAAACTGGGTCACATAGGAAGGTATGCTAGGTATGTTAAGGCTAGAGATAAGGAGGGCCTCATACATATATTCTCAAATGAGAGGCACTTTGGCTTCTTGTAATCAAGATGTTACTTAAAATTCTACTGGTCCAGGCCTGCCTGCCAGTTTCCTTCTACTGTTCACAGATAGGAACAGATCAATAGAACCTCATCCAAGTGGCTTCTTTATTCCTTGAATCCAGTCCTAAATAGGTAAATAAGGGAAAGATATTAACTTGCACAATTGAGTAATATAGGCAATATCCCAACACTGCAGGCAAAGAAGGCCCCATTTCACATGATCTTACAAGTTTTCCAGCAATGGAGCACAGTACTATTTTTTGTGAAATTGTAATCTGCCCCACCAAAGAAGGAGGAGCAAGCAGTTGGACCACATAACCAGCATCAGTTGTACTTGCCTCTGATTCATAAGGAGAATTGTTAGCAGAGATAAGCATCTTAGTTCTGTGATTACATCTGCTGCTTTTCCTCTACCCTGTTCCTACATGTTTGCCATTTCTGTCCCAATATCTTTGATAATGCCCTGCTATATGTCATGGAAGTGGGAAAAAAGGTTTTGTCTCATAATATAATGAATCCATATACTATGTTTGCTTTGCTCTCTATCCAATGCTTAGTGATTGTATAATGTTGACTTTGAGAGGAAGAAGGAAAGAAGCAAAAAGGAATTGCAGAGCCCAATATGGAAGGTTGAAGCCCCTCAAACAAAGTATCCCATGAGTCTACAGCAACTTGCTGCATGCCATTTAAAATCCTTTAAAGCTCATGGATATTTGTCACAATTTCTCCAGATCTATTTACATTAGAACAAGATTGATTAATAAAGGCACATATACCTCCCAATGTGGCTGTAAGCATTTCCAGAGTTTTATAGAATTCTTTTTGTTAAGGAGTCAATCTCTTCCTGTAGGAAAGAGATGGCCTTAGTAGTTTGGGAGATGGCTTGAGCTGTATCTTGAGCCAATCAGCTGAGATATTTCTGACAGCGTCTTTCATTGCCATCATCCAAAGTTTGGTAGGAGTGCCCAGAAAAACCTCTGCACTGCTGATGAGAATGTTACTGAATTTGGCCTTGACCTTTTGGGTCTAGAAAGCCACCAAGATCCCAGATTTCTGGCTATGGACTTGTCTGTTTGGCCAATATAATGGTCATGCACCATTATAGGTGGAATAACATAAACCAAACCACAAGTACCATACCATCTTGGGGGAAGGGTAGGGTAAGCTGAAGAATTACAAACATAGCACTGTCCAGGGATCACCAAGCTCCATGGGAAATTTTTCCTCCACCGAGAGGAGACTCTAACAGCTGTATGTGTCCCATCCATTGCATTTCTACACTTTGCTCTAGCACAGATAAATGTGGAGATAGGGAATGGAATGGTGTGGTTGTACTTCACTTGTCACCCATATTCTTTCTACTACTCAATGGACCCTTACATCTTGTCACACAGAAGTCAAAGATAGGTAAATAATCAGTCAGAAGTATTGGTAGTCCTCGATACCTAAAAAACACTTCTGAAGACCTGTTAAAATTACTTGAGATTTTTAGTTCATTAAATTCCTTAAAGGTCACTGATACAGGTTATAGCCATTTTGATGGGGTCCATCCATCCATCATCATCTGTGGGACAGTTAACAAAGGCAAAAGGAGCAAAAGGCTGTTTAGGTAACATGTGAGTTTCCTGTGATGCAAGTTGTGGTAATGTCTCATTTTTGTAGACTGGAATTTTTGCCTATGACAAAAAAGATCTCCAGTGGATCTGGTGACCCAGCATCCATAGGGATCAGTGGCTCTGCCATGGAAAAGAGTTTGTCCAACTTGCCTATGGACTTTTATAATGGCACTATCTCTTGTCCAATCATAGGAAGAAGGTACAAATAAAGACAGTTTAACAAAACATAATATCTAATAACCAAAACATACTAACTGAAGGTAACATTAACAGAACATCTTAGATTAGATTACTATGTAATCTTAAAAGCAAAACTGAATCTAAAAAGCAGCAAATACAATATATGTGACAGGATAGTCACTCAGTGCCAGTAGAGAGTTCCTGTTTTACATGCAAGCAATGAGTCCAAGAGTCCTTTTCTCTGATTTTGATAGCTGTTAGAGTAGTTAACAGTACTTGAAACAGACCTTCCCAGGCAGGCTGAGTGCCTCCAGTATGCTGGAAGTTCTTTATGTACACCTTGTTTCCTGGGTGTAGATGATGGAGTAAGAAGTCTAGAGGCCCAGCTTGTACTGCAACTCCAGATTTGTGGAATTCTCGCTATTTGACCTGCAAATCCTGTGTATAAGAAGCAACAGAAGTGCCCCTCTCTGCCATGGTAACAATGTATATGCAGGGGGGAAAAGGGCAAATGTATGTGGGAATGTCCAAAAATTATCTCAAATGGTGAGATTTATAGATCTCTCCTGGGCCTGCTACAAAGATAAAACAGGGCTAAGAGGAGAACCTCAGGCCATTTAAAGTGAGTCACAGTGCACAACTTACCAATCATCTTCTTAAGGTCCCTATTCATGCGCTCAGTTTGGCCTAAGCTCTGTGGGTGATATGCTGGATGAAATTGGGGAGTAATCCCCAAATAAGAATAAACCTGAGATAAAAAACCTGGGATAAAACAGAGTCAGTAAAATAGGTTCCCCTGTTTGAATCAATGCATGTTGGTGGGCCAAAGTGAGGGACAATCTCCCTCAAAAGCATCTTAGCAACAAAAGCTTCTGTGGCCCACACACTGAGGAAGGCTTCTATCCATCTGGTGAGTTGGTCCACTATGACCAGACAAACTTTTTAATATCCAGCCTTAGGCTAGTAATAAAATCAATTTACAAATGCTCAAAAGGTGTGTAAGCCAGAGAATGCCCACCAAAAGCCTTGTCACAAAAAGCATGTTGATTGTATTCCTGGCAAGTGGGGCAGCCTACACATACTTTGGAGGCTATGGTGGTTATACCAAGGGTTATCCAGTCTCTTTAAACAGAGTCTACAATACCTTGAGTGCCAAAGTGGCCACTCCTGTAAACAGATAAGCATATTTGATGATAGAAGCTTCTAGGGAGTAAAGATTTCCCTTCAGATGACACCCATACCTATATATATCCACATACATATGAGATATATGCAGTGTAAATGGATGGTTATCTCAGAGGGCACTAGCAATAGGGGAATCAGGAATGGCATACAAAAGGTGAGATTTGAGCTGAATCTTGAAGCAAGGGATAGAAATGAGGAGGGAGAGCAATCTAGGCATCAAGGATAGTCAATGCAGCTATAATTCAAAGATGCACCTAGGTAGAGGCTCTCCCAGAATTAGACTAGGTAATATACCTATGTAGGTAAGCCACTTCCAGATAACAAGAGGCTCCTGAGCCAAGGTTTTTGAACCGTCCTGATTTCTCCCTTTCTTATGTATGCCTACATATTTTTTCAGATGCCCACCATAAATTATTGACACTAATCCATAGATTACCAGATACAGAAACCAGATAAAAAATGAATAAGGTCAGAGACTACTTGCTAGAATATTCTAACATCACACTATTTCCCATCTCTTCTATGGCTTTGACTTTTCACTGCTCTTGGCACCCAGGTTGTATTCATTTTTATAGGCTAATAATTACCTTATTAAACTTAATTTAACATGGGTTGTAAGTATTCAACAAAACAACTGAGTAAAAAGAAAGGCAACAGATGCTTCTTTAAAAGGATAATTGGAGGGACAGATGACGGCAACAAGGCATTACAGTAATGGGAGGCAGCTGGAAGGCACTGTAACAACTTTATTTAGACTCACAGAATGGTAGGGCTAGAAGACAGACCAGAGTCAAATCCTTTCGTTTTATAGAAGAGGAAATTAAGGCCCATCAAGATTATCTGATGTGACTAGTCACACAGCTAGTTGTTAGCAGAATCGGGACTAGAGCCAGGCCCTTTCCTGTGCCATAGGATCTCATAGAATTCTTATAGAGAGAGCTAAAAGGGAGTTCAGTGGCCATTTCTCCACCCCTTCATTTTACAGAGGTGAAAGCTGAGGTCTCAGGAGATTAAATGACTTGCCAAAGTTAACAGAGTACGTAGAAGTGAGTCCAAACTTCTTTTTTTCTTTTTTAAACCCATACCTACTTAGAACAAAGAATTGGTTCTGAGGCACAAGAGTGGTAAGGGCTAGGCAGTGGGGGTTAAATGACTTTCCCAGAGTCACCAGATTTGAAGGCGGGACCTCCTGTCTTCAGGTCTGGCTCTCCATCTACTGAGCCACCTAGCTGCCTTCCTCACCAAATTTCTTTGGAAGGATTTTTAGGATAAAGTTGTTTTCATCTAAAATACAGGCCACCACTTCTAACAAGATTCCTTATAAGTAAGGGTTTTGCTAAGGATTACCCTGATAGAAAAATATACTGGAGCCAGAAGAAACATTAGAGAGTATCAAGCTCATTCTCATTTTAGAAATGGGGAAGCTGAGGTGTGGACAAGTAAGTGACTCATTTCAAGTAGCACAGCTCACCAATGGTGTAGTCAGGACTGAAACAAAAATATCTTTACTTTCAGTCCAGAGCACTCTCTGGCATGGCATAGTCAATAAGGAACTGGTGTTGGATTTGGGAAGACCTGGATTTAGGTCCTGCCTCTTGTAGATATTCTCTGTTATCTGGAGCAAGTCATTTTGCCTCATTATCCTAGTTAAACCTCAAGACTGCAGAGAAGACACCTATTCACATTCCTCACTTGGTAGTTCCTTATAGCACTGAACTTCTAGGCTCAAGCTCTAATATATATGATCAGGGTTATAGCTAGCCTGCTCCTTGACTGAAGGACTCAACCCTCTTGGCAAGTCCCTTCCCTGCTTCTGACTTAGCACTATTATCTATGTATCTTCTCTTCCTTAAAAGCCAGCAAGAGATCCAAATATTCTTCAGGAGCCATGGCTTTCTGTTTGACCTCAGTTCCTTCAGAAGAACTAGTACATGGTATTTGTTTACCCTAGATTACATTTGAGAAATTCCCCTTGCCTTTAAAAATCACGTGCTCAGTATTTTATTGGTCACTGAAAGTTTGAGGCCTTCATGGCATGCAAGACCTGCAACTTACCACAAAATAATTCATTGAGAGCTAGAAGAGACCTCAAAGACCACCTCATTTAACTGCCTCATTTAATGGGCCAGGGAAACTGAGCTTCAGAAAACTTAGTTATCTGCCCTAGGTAGGATTTGAACCCAGGTTCTCCTGTTTGTACCATGTTACTTTCTATAGTGACAGAAGTGTTATCTTTCATTAAAAAATATATTTAATACTTTTAAGATGTATAGTTTCACCAGTTTGAGGGTTCCTTCCCTTGAAACAGATCAGAACCCTTCCCTGATGCTCTGTATGAATTGCTTGGGCCAGAAAAGAAAAAAAATCACCCGAGAGTCAGTCATTTGACAATATAATTTGTCTCTTTGAACTTACTAAGGCTGAACTTTGGACAACAGATACCAGGTCTTGACAGGTCCAATGAACAGACCCACAATGGGTGCCTTCTTGAAACCTTGAGCTTGGTAGGACCTTTGAGAGTTGGTGATTGACTGGCATGGCCTTTGAAAACCTGGAGTCACTTCCACATTAAAAAGCATTAAAATAGAACTTAAGAGGAGGTAAGAATGTGTGAATTTCTGAAAAACTATTTATTTGATCCATGTTGCTCTCTTGGCTGCTACTTCCCTTACATACCCCTGCTCCCAGCTTTGTCTCAATCCGCCCTTCAGATCCCTCAGTATCTGGTTTCATACCAGTTAAAGGGAAACATATTTTTGTCTTTGTTTTCCTGTGTGATGCATTCCTGCCTACCTCTTTCTTCTGTCCCACCATGAGACTTAACCTGAGCCCTAGGATCTTTAACTAAGAGCAGTGTAGTGTTAGATGATCCTTCTACTCCATCTGTGTCCATGCAGGTCAGTGCCTCTTGGGAATCTTGGTAGCATTAGCGATTATGTAAAAATAAGAAAATGAAAGCCATAAATCCTTTTCATTGCTTCTAAGTCTTGAACATTTGAGAGTCCAGTGGCCAAAGGGCCTCTTGCTGAGTAATTAATACATGTGGTCATCTCCACGGGGGCCTCAGCAAGAGAGAAGAGAAATGCTGGGCGGGTGGTAAGAGGGGGAGGGGAAGTGAGAAAAACCAACAATGTTTGAGGCTTTTTCCTTTCTGTTGGTTTTCTATCAGGATGGAGGTGTTGGGAAAGTATAGCAAAAATATTGCTTTTTCTTTTTCCTGTGTGTGGTAGATGGGAGAGATGGCTGAAAGAACAACTGTTCTAAAGAACCTTCACCGCTGCTTTGACCTTTAAGCAGTTGGGGCTATGGGATGCTGGGTGTGGAGGTGGAGAGCAGGGGATGGGCAAGGTAAATATTAGCCCTGTGGGTTTCAGCACTGAATTCTCAACAGCTTTTTGTGAGATTGAGACCAGCAGTGAAAAAGGGTGGGAGAGAGAAACTGAGCCCTGAATGCTTCTCATCAGGCTTTCACAACTCGTTCTACTTATTTCACTCACCTTGGTCCCTCACTTTAACTTTCTTCCTCCGCATCCCAGGCAGAGTCCCTTCCCTGGGGCCAGGCCTAGCGTGCTGTTGTCACTTGAATCTCTTTTTTTTAGGGGGCACCCAAGGAAGATCTGCTTATACAAAACTTTTGCCATCTGACACTTGTACCAAGGCACATATATTTTTCCTATTTTGTAGTGGACTTAGAGTATGACTATCACAATCAAATCTTTTGCCACTGATTTCCATACTATACAAACACATCTTTTTATCTAAAATAATTAATTTTTCAAAAAACATTTTATTTACTTTGTTAAATATTTATCAATTATATTTAAAGTGTTTTTAATATTAATTAAAACATTTTTGAGTTTTGAATTCCCTTTCCTCGCCCCTCCTCCTTCACCCCTTAAGAAGGCAAATAATATATTGGTTATACATGTAAAGTAATTAAAAACAAATGAGATATTTAAATTTTAGTTAATATTTTCAGTAAACATTATTACACACTTAGTAAGTAGATGCATACCTTCTCACTAAAACTATTGCCCTTAATGGGCCTCTTGGCTTCTGGTCATTCTCTAATCAATCCTCCAGCTAGCAGCCACAATTGTCTTCCCCAAGCACAATTCTGAACTTAATCACTCCCCCTATTTTGTAGTCATTAATGATTCCTCTGCTGCTATGGGATAAAATAGAAGTTCTTTATAATCTGGCTCCAGCCCACCTTCCCAGACTCATTTAATCTTAGTTCCCTCCCTATAAACATTCTACCTAAAAGGACCTACCTGCTGTTCCCCAAACTTGTCACTCCATCTTCCAGCTCAGTGCTTTTGCAAAGGCTGTCCCTCTTGTCTGAATGTGCTCCCTTTTCACCTTTGTCTTATAAAATCACTAGCTTCTTTCAAGACTTATTTCTTGTGCCACCTTCTCTGGAAACAATCTCTTAATCTTCTTTTTTTTCATATTATATTATCTTACCACATGTGTTTTTAAACTAGAGCTTTGGGCCCCCCAGCGGTCTATGGATCAAATATAGGAGGTCCTGAATATAAGCTCCTTGAAGGTAGAGATTGTTTTTTATTTTGTCTTTATAAACCTAGTAGGAGAGTCACAAAATGTAAAATCAATAATTTTGATTACATCAAATTAAAAAGTTTTTGTACAAACAAAACCAATGTGACTAAAATCAGAAGGGAAGCAACAAATTGGGAAACAATCTTCATAGAAACCTCTGACAAAGGTCTAATTACTCAAATTTACAAAGAGCTAAATCAATTGTACAAAAAATCAAGTCATTTTCCAATTGATAAAAGGGCAAGGGACATGGATAGGCAGTTCTCAGCCAAAGAAATCAAAACTATTAACAAGCACATGAAGAAGTGTTCTACATCTCTTATAATCAGAGAGATGCAAATCAAAACAACTCTGAGGTATCACCTCACACCTAGCAGATTGGCTAACATGACAGCAAAGGAAAGTAATGAATACCGGAGGGGATGTGGCAAAGTCAGGACACTAATACATTGCTGCTGGAGTTGTGAATTGATCCAACCATTCTGGAGGACAATTTGGAACTATGTCCAAAGGGCGATAAAAGACTGTCTGCCCTTTGATCCAGCCATAGCACTGCTGGGTTTGTACCCCAAAGAGATAATAAGGAAAAAGACTTGTACAAGAATATTCATAGCTGCGCTCTTTGTGGTGGCCAAAAATTGGAAAATGAGGGGATGCCCATCAATTGGGGAATGGCTGAACAAATTGAGGTATATGTTGGTGATGGAATACTATTGTGCTAAAAGGAATAATAAAGTGGAGGAATTCCATGGAGACTGGAACGACCTCCAGGAAGGGATGCAGAGTGAAAGGAGCAGAACCAGGAGAACATTGTACACAGAGACTAATACACTGTGGCATAATCGAAGGTAATGGACTTCTCCATTGGTGTCGATCACTATCCACAAGCAGGGACTGTGGGAGTAAAAACACCGATGAAAAGCAACTGCTTGACTACAGGGGTGGAGGGGATATGACTGAGGAGAGATTCTAAATGAACACTCTAATGCAGATACCAACAACAGGGAAATGGGTTTGAATCAAGAACACATGTGATACCCAGTGAAATTGCACGCCGGCTTTGGGAGAGGTGGGGGGAAGGGGGGAAGGGAAGAAAAGAAAATGATCTTTGTTTCCAATGAATAATGTTTGGAAATGACCAAATAAAACAATGTTGAGAAAAAATAAAAAATAAATGCTTATTGGATTGGAAATATTGAAGTGTCATACTAGGCCCTAGCATTACAATTTAGAAATGTAGTTTCTGCTCTCAAATCTAAGTGGAGATGGTAATATGGCATTTACATAGGCAAGTATGGCACAAGGTTAAATGGATAAAGCATACTCTAGAGAAATTTGAGTAGGGGGAAGATTGATTTTAGCTAGGTGGATTAGGGAAGGTTTGTTGGAAGAGGGGTTACCTGAGCTAGGCTTTAAAGGAAAAGGTGTTCATGTGGTGGATGCCTAAAGAGTACTGGGAAATGACACAGAATTGGGGAATTTCTAGGAGTTGTGCTTTCCTTGAAAGTAGAGAGGATGAATGGAGAGTAGAGTGAAATAAGGCAAAGCAGTTGTATGCTGATGTGCTCTGGAGAACCAGTTATTCAGTTTTCAGGGTTAACATTTATGTCTCATAAACTGGCAACTGCCATAAATCAGGGCTAGTTTTGTTTCTTGTTTTGTTGGTTATATAGACTGAAGAAGGCGATAAAGGTGTTAATGATACAGCTTAAATTTATAAGTGTCCTGTGCCCATTTTTCCCCTTGGAGAGAGAGTAGGCCATCATGAGCTTTTTTAAGAGGGCTAATGAGAGAAGGCAGCTGGATGGCTCAGTGTACTGAGAGCCAGGCCCAGAGATGGGAGGTGTTAGGTTCAAATTGGACCTTAGATGTTTCCTAGCTGTGTGACCCTGGGCAAGTCACTTGACCCCCATTCCCCAGCCCTTACCACTCTTCTGCCTTATAACCAATACACAGTATTGATTCTAAAATGGAAGATAAGGGTTTAAAAAAAAAGGTTAATGAGAGGTGGCATGACTTCATGGGAAGATTGCTAAATTTGAAGCTGTAAGGCCTTGGTCTATATCTCAGGCTTTACTGCTGGTATGCCTCTTTGTGCCTTAGTTTCCTCATCTTAAAATGATAGTTAGGATAGATCGCCTCCAAACTTCGTTCCACATCTAAATCTATGTTTTTATCATGTGGTAATGCTTGTAACCTCCAATATTTAGAAGTTGTGTGAAAGATGGACTCACAAGTGGAGAACCTGAAGGCAAAGAAAAGGTTAATGAAGTTTTTATAATAGCCTGGTTAAGATATGGTCAGGGCCTAAACTGGGGTGATATGAGTGCTAGTAAACAAGAGAAAGAGGAAAAAAACAAAAATAGATTCAATACTATGTCATTAAAGTGGTTTCAAAGAAAACATTAAAAGAAAATGCTGAAGTTTCACTATTCTCTACCCAGACTGACTGCCTTCATTGTTATTTCTATGCTTTATTATGGGAGCCCATTAAGGATTTGATTCAATTCAGCAAGTATTTATTAAGTACCTACTAGGTGCCAGGCAAAGGGATACAAAGATTAAAGTGAAAACAGCCCTCAAGGAGTTTTCTTTCTTGAGGTGAAAAGTACATAAATAGAGAAGTAAATACAGTCTGTCATCAGGCATTTCTTAGTGCTAACTGTGTCAGGCTCTGTGCTAAGTAGTTGGAATACCAACAAAAAAAAAGAAAGGGAATTTCTGTTTTCAAGATTACAATCTAATGGGGAAGACAAAGTGCAAACAACTATGTACCAACAAGATATGTACAAGATAAATTGGAGGTAATATCCACAGAGTGAAGAAACTTTCATTAAAAGAGTTGGGGAAAGGCTTCTTGTGGAATATAGCATTTTAACTGAGATTTGAAGGAATTCTGGAGATAGTGATGAGGCTGGACAGAGTTCTTAGGTATGGGCAACAGCAAGGAGAAATGCCTGGTTGCAGGAGATGGAGGATTTAATTTAAAGGAGTGTAAGGAAGCTAGTGCCACTGGATCACAGAGTAGGGAGGTGATGAGTGTAAGAAATATGAAGATTGGAAAGGTAGGAAGGGACCAGGTTAGAGAAGGCTTTAAAAACTCAACATAAGGCTTTATATTTGACCCTGGAGACAATAGGGAGCCATTAGAGTCGATCAAATAGGGGTGTGGAGTGATATGGCCAAACTTGCCTTTTATGAAGGTCAGTTTAATATTTGAGTAGAGGATGGCCTGGAGTATCGAGAAGCTTGAGTCAGGGAGACCATATCTTAACCAGACTATCATAATAATGGCCTAATAAATTGCCAAGGGGCAGTCCAGGTATAAGATGAGGGCCTGTCATGGCATTATCAGAGGTGACAAGGGAGTTGCTGTATAGGTAGAAATGACAAGATTTGGTGGCTGATTTGGATGGGAAAGAGAGAGGAAGGTCAGAGAGAGTGAGGAATCAAGGATGATGATACCAAGGTTATGATCCTGGGTGACTAGGAAGATGGTGGTAGCCTCCACAGTGATAAAGAAGTTCAAAAGAATGGAGGACTTGGGGAAAAGATAATGAGTTCAATTTGTACATGCTAAGTTTAAGATGTCTGGGAAACATCTAGTTCAGGATATGAAATAAGTAGCTGGAGATATGATACTGGAGGTCAGAAACAAGGTTAAGACTAGACAAATCTAAGAATCATTTGCATGGAGACGATAGTTGAAACCATGTGAGCTGATGAAACTAATGAATCCAGTAAGGAGGGAGAAAAGAAGTCTCAGGACAGAGCCTTGGAGTACGTCCATAGTTACTGGGTTTGACCTAGATAAAGACCCAGCAAAAGAGACTGAGAAGGAACATGTCTGACAGGTAGGAGGAGAAACAGGAGATAAACCAAGAGAGGAGAGTATCTGGGAGAAGACTGATAGCTGCAAAGAAGTTAATAAAGTTGATATTTGAGATAGGCTGTTTAGATTTCATGAGTAAGAGATTATTGGCAAGTTAGAGCAATTTTAGGTGAATGATGAGGTTGGAAGCCAGACGAAAGACAATTAAGGAAAGAGAGAAGGAAATGAAGTAATTGTAGACAGCCTTCTCAAGAGTTTAGCCAGAGAAGAGATATAGGATGATAGCTAGCAAGGATCCTTGGATCAGATGAGAGTTTTTTGAAGACTGGGGAAGATTGGGTCATGTTTGTAACCGTAGAGAATCATATTTCAGCGCCATGTTCTCTTCATCTCACTCTGCTCCACTCTTGCCTTAATACTACTGGTTTGGTTTTCTTTGGATTCCTCTGAAGCTAGCTTTCCTAGACCCAGCTTAGCTGTGTCCAGCACCCTCCTTGAATATAGAATAATTCATCCATGGGTGTTGTCCTTATTGAGCCCTATTTGATTTTACCCTGGGTCTAGGTTTTTTTTGCTCCTATTTCTCCCTGGAATATGTATCCTAGGCACAGAGTTATAAAATCCTAGAGCTGGATGGGACCTGAGAAAGTTGCAAGCTAAACCAAGAAGAGTGAGAAGGCCTGAGGAAGTGGAGGCAATTTTGGAAAGCCTTCTCAAGCCAGAGAAGAGACATATAATGAGAGCTAACTGGGATGCATGGATCAAATGAGAGTTTTTTGAGGATGGGGAAAATATGGACATGTTTGTAAGTGGTAGGGAAGCAGATGGGTGTATCCTGTCCTCTACCATCTCATCAGGTAAAAAAAACCAAAGCCAAAAAAATAAGTGACTTGTCTAGCTGTGTTATCATGGGGAATTCATTTAGTTTCTCCTAGCCTCAATTTCTTCATTTATAAAATGAGGATAATGATTGGCACTTTTTGCAGTAGGCTATTGTGAAGATCAAATGAGAATAGTATATAAAGTGCTTTGCAAACTTTAAAGCATTGGATATTAGTAATTTTATTATTCTCCAGGGTCACCATAGGTAATTAGCAATACAGCCAAGACTATAACCCAGATCGTCTAATTTCCAGTTTGAATCTTTTTTTTTTAAACCCTTACCTTCTATCTTAGATTCGTTTCTGTATATTGGTTCTAAGGCAGAAGAGTGAGTAGGCAACAAGGCTAAATGACTTGCTTAGGGTCAAACAGCTAGGAAGTGTCTGAGGCCAAATTTGAATCCAGGACTTCCCATCTTCAGGCCTAGCTAAACCACCTTGCTGCTCCATAGTCCAAGTCTTTTTGAAGCTATGTTATTTTTGAAAATTAGATTCAAGTTCTTTTTAACTAAAGGGCCAGTATTAATCATGTTTACTATTGGTTTTAAACATTAGTTCTTAAATGGTATCAGGCTTTCTTTTCTTATCTTTTATTCAAGGCTAACTTGTAGTTAGATTAATCTACCAGAACATTCCCTAGACTTAGATCATTGCTTTGCTCTATCAAGTGCTCCATCCAGATGTTCTGTCTTGTTATCAGATGATAGACTTGACTCCTGGTCTAAAACTGATGGATCCCAACTGTCTTCCCAGTTCCTCTTATAGTTTGTTAAGCCTGGCAGTTTCCTTTGTTTTCTGCCTTATATCTCATAAGTGATTTCCTTGTCACAGTTGATTATTTGCTTCTGTTGGAGTGTCCCATTTTTTCATTTTTGCATGGAGAATTGACTCCCCTTCTTGCCATTTTTGGATTGCCAAAGTAGTTTTCATTAGAATCCTTTCAAAAGCTCTTTCATTACATTTGAATTATATGGGTATAATAATAATAATAATAAAATAAGCTTACCTTCTGTCTTAGAATCAGTACTAAGATTGGTTCCAAGGCAGAAGAGAAGTAAAGGCTAGGCAATTGGGATTAAGTGACTTGTCCAGGGGAAGTGTCTAAGGCCAGATTTGAACCCAGGATTTCCCATGTCAAGGCCTGACACTCAATCTAATAAACCACTTACCTGCTTCTATAGGGTATCATTAAAAATGCATCAACTCTGAAAAACAGGTAAATTTTACCAAGGTAAGAAGTAATCTTTTCCTACACTTTGCTACTTATTTTCTGATAATTACTAATAAAAGTACACCTGGTATAGGCTACCTCATCTTTTCTTCACTTCAACATATTTCTGTTTCTACAAGAATTTTGTTTTTCTTTCATCTCAGAAATGATTTGCTCCCCCCCTTCTAGAATGTTAACTCCTCTAATTGTACTATAGATTTGATTCCTTACCAATTACTTCCATATTTATCTCATTCTACTTTATCAGTTTCTCAATTTATTATTTCTTTCCCCTCTGCCTTCAAACATATTTAGGGCTCCCTCCTGTTGAAAAACTTTCTCTTGAAATAACTCTCCTGTTTCTTTCTCCTCTCACTACTAGTAAAACTTCATGAACATTTGTTTTCTATTGCTGTGTCTGGCAACCTTCTTAATGTCCTCTTACTAGTCCTCTACTCTTCTCTTGAAACTGCTCTTAAAGAACTCAATGCAGAAGTTCTTCACCTTTTTTGAGTCCCCATTGTAGACAGTAGGTGGTCTGATGAAACATATGTAGTCCTCAGAATATTTTTAAATGCATAATAAAAATATGTGCAATTACAAGAGAAATCACTTATATTTGAAATAGCCAACATTTTTAAAAACAAGTCCACAGATCCCAAGTTAAGACTCACTGCACTACTGGATCTCCTTTTTTGCCAAAGCCACTGGCCTTTTCTTAGACCTCCTTTTCCTTGACTTCCTAGCAACTTTTGACTGTGGGGTGCCATCTCCTTTTTTCAAATTCTCCTTTCTGTGACATTAAACTTTTCTGCTTCTCTTGTCTCTGAACCTATTCATTCTCTCACCTTTGTTGATCCCTCCTTTCCTTCTTTCTCCTTGCTGTGAGTTTTCCCAAAAATTCAGATCTTGTGTTTTCTTTTGTACTCTCTCCTTTAGAGTGCTAAGCTGGTTTTTACTACGTAACTATCACCTCTGTGTTAATGATTCTCAAACTTAGGTAGCTCTGCAGCCCCAACCTATCACTCAAGCCCCATAGGGTCTCATATTTTCAATTGCTTATTTGACCTTTTCTGTCACCTTGAATTCAACATTTTAGCTTATTCTGGCCACTCTGCTTGCTGACCCCTCCCCAGTTCACTATTTTTAGCAATTCAGAACTTTAACCATCTTTTATTCTTCCTTCCTATTAATCCTGTACATCTGGGCTTCTTAGCCCTTTGTGTGTGTGTGTGTGTGTGTGTGTGTGTGTGTGTGTGTGTGTGTGTGTGTGTGTGTGTGTGTGTAATGGACCTCTTTGGCAATATAGTGAAGTCTATGAACTCCCCATGTTGAAGTTTTAAAATAATTTAAATGAAATACTTTTAATTGAAGGAAATACTAAATTTCAGTTAGAGTTTAATGACAATAAAGATATATTTTTTTCCCATTCAACTTCAAGAATCCCCCTGAAATCTATCTGTGGACCTCAGCTTACATACCCCTATTTTGGATCCACTTAACCAATGGGTTCTGACAGTTTTCTTTTAAATGGTTCTCATAATTATCCCTTCTTTTTATTCCCACTGCCATCATCCTAGTCCAACCTCTCATTACTTCACATCTAGAGTTTTACAATAGCCTGCTGCTAACCGATATCACTGATGTTATTCTCTCCTTTCAGTAGAGCCTAAATGTAATTGTCAGACTAATTTTTAAAATGTTTTTATTTTATTGTTTTCTCAATTACATGTAAAAACAAATTAGCATTAATTTTTTAAAAAATATATATTTTCAGTTCCAAATTCCCTTCTTCCCTTTCTACCTTTCACCCTCCTTGAGAAGGCAGGCATTTTAATATAGATTGTATCTGTGCAGTAATGGAAAACATCTCCATAATAACCATGTTGCAAAAGAGAACACCAACCAAAAAAAGGAAACCCCAAAACAACAAGGAAAATAAAGTGTTGGTTTTTTTTTAAAGTATGCTTTGATAAGCATTCAGACTTCATCGGTTCTTTCTGTGGAGATAGCATTTTTCATCATAAACCCTTCAGAATTGTCTTGTTGTATTGTGTTGTATTGTATTGTTATATTGCTGAGAATAGCTATGGTCAAACTAATGTTAGAAAACCAACTTATATCTTTCCTCTGCTTAGAAATCTCTAGCTCCCTGTTGCCTCAAGCACAAAGACCAGATTCCTCAGTTTGCCATTCAAGACTCTTCACCATCTAGCCTCATGCTATCTATTCAGCCTTTCCTGACAATGCAGAACTTCTTTTTTTTTTCTGCCTGGACTGATCATCTTGAAACAAATAGCCAGTCTTGGGCTCCATAGTTTGAGTCCTGAGAGCTCAAGTCATCACAGTTAGGCAATCTGTGTCACTTAGTCATGATGAAACTAGGTAGTAAAACAAGGACAGATATATGTAATTTGAATAATCCAGGTCAATTCACTGGTAGATTCAGGAAGGGCATTTTGCCAGGGCTAGAAGTCTTTTGTGTGGCCTAATGTCAAAGAAGGATCCAAGAGGACCAACTGCTCTGATAGTTGCATGAGGACTTTTGTCCCTTCTGTTATGGGAAGCTCCTACCTGCTTGGCCTTGCCCAGCTCTGTTAGTTCCTCTGAGCTAGCCCAAGTGACACTTCTTGTGTATAGCCCCTCTCCACTGTCTAAGGGTCTATATTGCCCAATGATTTAGTTTAGTTCAGTTCAGTTTAGAGGTTGGCTTCTAGGCTTTCTCCACATCGGACCTATTTTACTCTGAGGTTTGAGGCACTACTTGTATGAATTGGACAAGTCACTTAACCTCTCCCACCCTCAGCCTGCTCATCTGTAAAATGGGGATAATAAAAATACCCATCTTGCAGGGTTATTATGAGGATTAAATTAAAATATATTTAAAGTACTTCATAAATGTGATATCATATTATGATATATAAAACTGCTGGTGATAGGAGAATTGCACCATTGTAGGATATCTTCCATATGATGCTATCTTTCATTCTTTATTTGGGGCAAGTTCACTCTGAGGTGGCCTGAATCTAAATTTATGCATTTGTTGTATTGAAAACAACACTGGATTTGTAGGTAGAAGACTTGGTTCCACATCCCTGCTTTGTCACATGTTAACTCATGTTTCCTTAAGCAAGTCATTTAACTCTCTAGGCTTTCTTTTTCTTACCTGAGAGATTTTACCTAACAAACATTTGTTAAAAATTTAATATGTGCTAGTTACTATATTAGATGCTTGGGTTACAAAGACAAAAGCAAAATCTTCTCTTTGCTCATAAACATTAGATTGATGGTCAGCTCCTTGAGGGCAGACTATCTTTTGCCTCCTTTATCCTCTGCATTTAGCATGGTTCCTGGAACATAGAAAGGGCTTAATAAACACTTATTGAATGAAATAAGCTTATATTGCACAGGTTGAAAGTAGGTCACTTCTCCCTTTCAACTCCTATTATAATTTTCATCCCATTTTATTATTTAATAATGATTATTGTCTCATATTGTCATTTACCTCTTTCATATTTCTTAGTCTAATCTCACTAACAAGACAAGAACTTTTTGGAATACAAAATCCATTGCAGGGTCTACCACCATGTTGGATATATGAAAAGTGCTCAAAAAATAGGTTGAATATTACTCTGATCAGGGAACTTGCCTTTTAGTCTATCACATAATGATTTACTTATCTTTCTTTGGTAAATTTCTACAGTTTTCCAATAAATTCTTCCTTGTCTATGATAGTAGGGCTGCCGACTCTCCTGAATGTGCCAAAAGTTTCCTGGAATCGTTGGTGAGGTCCCTGACTCACAGGGAGAGATATTTTCCTCCCAGGATACCAGACAGTGACCGCCCATCCAGCCACCCTACTCTTTGGCATGATTTTCTGGAGGGAGTGTTCTAGAGAGAATGTATGGTTACCTCCCTAGCTTACAGCAGAGGAGTGGTACCACCTCCACTTAGCAGTAAAGCCTCCTTAGCCTGCAAGGCTATCTTAGCGTTAGCTATATTCATGAGCTACTAGGAGGAGATCTTTTCTCATAGCTTCCAAAGCCTACCATTATTGTGTTAGTAATAATAACAAAAGTTGGGAACATAGTAATAATACCTTACATCTGAATTTGGTTTTATAGCTTCCAAGCGTACATATGTCATTTGATCTTCATTCTTCTGTGAAGCAATAATGCCAGATACTCTCTTCATTTTGAAGATGAGGACAGTGAACTTTTGAGATGCTACATGATTTCCCAGAGATTATCTGGAAGTATCAGAATGAGCCCTACAGCTGTCATCTCCTGCCTGCCCAGTCAATGTTCTTTCTGCTTTTGTGCACTGAAACTAACTTCACTTTCCATTTAAGCAGGGATTGACAGCACTTAAAAAAAATAACTTATCTAAAAAATAAATAAATAACCATTATTAAGTCTAAGACAAAAGAGTAGCAAGGTCTAGGCTTTTGGGTTTAAGTGACTTGCCCAGGGTCACATAGCCAGGAAGTGTCTGCAGCCAGATTGATTGAAAGCTTTCTGATGAGCTCTTTGTTTTCTTGTTTGTTTGTGGCACTTTGATAATTAATTCACAGACTAACCTCCCTTCTGGAAGAATCTGTTAGATGGGGGCATCTCAGAGATAATTCTGGTTATATGAAAGTTTCCAAGCATTACAAAGCAATTCTTATACTATTCTTAGACCTTATGTTTGCAAGGGAGGTATAGGGATGTGGCATAGAGAAGCTTATATTAAAATTTTTATTAAGACATGGAAGATATGAAGAACAAGTGATGAGAGGTGACATCATATGGAAGATATCCTGTGAAGATACATTCTCCCTATCCCTGACAGTATTGTATATCATAATAATATTTCATATTCATAGGGTACCTTAAGGTTTAAAAAGTACTTTAAATATGTTTTCATTTGATCCTCACAATAACCCTGTAATATAGATGCTATTATTATCCCCTTTTTACAAATGAGGAAACTGAGGCCAAGAGAGGATAAGCAATTTACCCAAGTTCACACAAGTAGGAGCTGTCTGAAGTGGTATGAGTACAGGCCTATCTAATGACAAGTCTAGCCTTCAATCCACTGTACTTGTGGTGGCAAACCAATAGCACATGTGCCAGAGGGGACACTCAGAGCCCTCTCTGTGGGCATGCACGCTGTCGCCTCAGCACAGAGTTTGCCAGAGTTTGTTACTGGAAAGCCAGAGGGATGCTGGTGCTCCCTTCCCCTTCTCCACAGGCCCCTGAGGACATTTCTTACATCACCTGCCCCTCTTAAAGGTTAGCCATCACTGCCATGCTGCCTGTTACATATAGAGGCAGGGAACTTCTTAGTCAGGAGTCAACTTGGCCTAGTCTAGGCATATGTCTAGTAGCTCCCCCTTCTAATCTGAACTGACCTAGATCCCTACCTCTTCCCACAGACCAATGTTTCTTTCCCATTCTAGAACATGTTGACCTGAATAGACAAGCTCTGGGGAAGACACGCCAACTCACACTACTGGAAAATGAGGCATAATGACCCAGAGTTGTTGGTCATGCAAATCTTTGTTTATTTCAGCTGTGGAGAAAAGTCATATTTTTATTCAGCAACTACATACCCTGAGTGATTCTTATATGCAACTGCCTTTAAAAGGAGGGAAAGTTCAAGTTCTGGAAAACCAGGCTCACCCTCATAACTGTAGCTGCTTCTCTTTCTTCATCCCTTACTGGTGTGTGTTCACTTTCCATCTTGTATTTAGCAACTCCTTTCTCTTCTTGACCTTGTATGAATTGAGAAAATGAATAGGTATAGTAATAATAATAATAACAGCAGTAACAACTGTGTGGAGATTGTGGGTGGAGTACCAAGAAGGAACATAAATACTTAAAGGATCACAAGTCAGATAGTTTATTACACACAGGTATGAAAGAATGCAGCTAGTGGCAGCTAGGTGGCTCAAGAGATGGAGAACCAGATCTGGAGATGGGAAATCCTGGGTTCAAATATGACCTCAAACACTTCCTAGCTATGTGGCCCTGGGCAAGTCACTTAACCCCAGTTGCCTAATTCTTAATCCTCTTCTGCCTTGGAACCAATACTTAGTATCAATTTTAAAATTTAAGGTAAGAATTTTAGAAAGAAGAGAGACAGAGAGGAAGAAAGAAAGAAAGAAAGAAAGAAAGAAAGAAAGAAAGAAAGAAAGAAAGAAAGAAAGAAAGAAAGAAAGAAAGAAAGAAAGAAAGAAAGAAAGAAAGAAAGAAAGAAAGAAAGAAAGAAAGAAGAGATGAGTGAGAAAGAGAAAGAAGGAAGGAAAAGAAAGAAAGAAAGCTAGCTAGCTGACTCCTCAAGTACTGGCAGAATGTGGGTATTGAGTGCTGATGTACATCCCAGATAAGAGCACAGAGCTCTGGGCCTCTGCCTTTATATTTAGTGTTGTTGGACGGATTCCTAGGACCTAAATGAGGAGGGACCCTAGATGAAGTCAATCAGCTGGTAGGCTCAGACTTCAACTTCCTTCCTACCTTCCTCAATCATAAGAACATTGTAATTGGGTAATTTGGTAATATTGTATACCTGAGTTAGATGAAGTTTTTTAAACTAATTGTGATTAAGAGAATATTGTATTCCTTGCCCAATGAAGCTGACTAAACCAATTATTGAGCACATGGGAACTTCACAGTACAAAGGCAGGTCAGTTAGGTATCAAGTATAGTCACTTCTGCCAGCTTGGGCCTAGCAATAAGCCAATCCTCACACTAATTTGTATAATTTTAATTATGTATTAAACCTAGAGAGTATGGCCTTGACTTCCATCAAACACTGAATACTTAACATTTTTGCTTATCTCTTTTCAAAAGTCAATGAATGGGTCCTGGGAATTGAGGTGGATGTTATCTATACATAGCTGCCATTCTGTGGTTCAGGTTTCTGATTATACTATACAAAGAGCTTTTGAATAAGTGTCTCACTTTCAGATTAAGAGAATACATTAAAACCACAAATTTGTGCTTTGTAATTTGTTAAATGTTGCATCATAGTTTTCATTCTAAGAGAAAAAATACCTAAATGACAGAATGTTTACTTTCCTACATCAAGGATGTGTGATTTCATTGGTGTGAGTACTCCCTCCATTAAAGTAGCTCCCTGGGCCAGCTGGGCAGGAAGCACTATTGAGGGGAGTGAGGTGGAGAAGGGTACCCTTTCCTCTTATCTTCCTTGAAGATCCTCAGGAAGTGGGAAGAGTGACTTTGAAACTGTTTGTACTGCTTGGATGAGCTGGGACTCACCAGCTACCTTTCCATTGAGATAGAGTACCACCCACTTAACCCATAGTCCTTGCCAGAGCATCCTAGTCCTCTGGCCCTTATCATCTTTCTGTGCTCACTGCTCTGCCTCCAGCTGAAGTGGCCTAGTGACCTTAGGCCTTGCCCTTTACTTTGTCACTGGGCCCTGACGGCTTCTGGGCCTTTTCATCCATCCTGGATCTGAGTATTTTTATTTGTATTATCTCCCCTGATTAGATTTTGAGCTCCTTGATAGCAAGTTCTAGTTTTATTTTTTTCTTCTGTTTGTATCTCCAGCTTTTTTTGTTAATTCAGATATTCAACTCATAGCCATTCTTCTTCCACTCATTAGAAGGTTTCATAACTTTTGTGGATTTTTAAAAAGTCATTATCCTGTGGCCAACCAGACAGTGAACATCTCAGAACTAAGTTAGGCAAGACCCAATAGACTTAAGGTACAAAACTGGGTTGGTATTTCCAGCCTAGTAGTAATCCAAGCATAAACTCTCCTGTCATGGCCTTCAACCCAACAGTCATTTATTAAGTATCTGCTATATGGGGCAGATAGGTTGTAGAGGGAATAGAGTGCTAAACCTGGAGTCAGGAGGACATGGGCTCAAATCTGGCTTCAATCACTTCCCAACTGTATGACCCTGGAAAATTACTTAACCCCAGTTGCCTACCTAGCACTTGCCTCTTTTCTGTCTTAAATAGATACTCCAAGTAATGATTTTTAAAAAGTATCTCTTACCTAGCAGGTACTAGAGATACAGAGACAAAAATGAAAGCCCTTTTTTCAAAGGGCTTCCATTCTATTGCTTGTAAAGGTGGTGAGACAACCTGTATATAGAAGTCTAAATTCTAAATAAATACGAAGTGCTTTTCGGGGTCAGGGAGTGGAAGGCACATGTATATAATATTATGGGCAATTTGTTAATAAAAATAGAGGTTCTACAGGACATGGTGGATATATAAAGTGGGATAAACACATGTAAAGGATGGGCCTGTCATGAATAGATATGAGGAAGTAGTATTCAAGAAGGGGTGCTTCTGCCTTAGTATTTATAATATGGATTTGATTTTTAATATCAGAGGAAGCTGTGAAAGAGGGTGGCATGTGTAATTATTCAATCAACAAGTATTATTAAACATTATGTGCCTGGAACTCTGTAAAGCTCAGATGGCTAGTTCTTGGTCTTGCCTGATGGTCAAGTCAAGGGTCAATATAGTCATGGGGCATGGCTGGTTAAAGAATGGGAAGGAATAATTGAGGGATTCACCCTCCAATTACCAGCCTCATCAGCTCTGCCCTTCACTATTGAGAATGTTATTTATTCTAGGTCAGTAGGCTTCAGAGAGTCTTTATAAAGTCCTAGATTGGCAACCATAGTGGAAAAGGGCAGCAGATGAGTTCTTGGGTCACCCCCATTTCCACCCCTTAGGGAGAAGATAAAATACATTCATTAAATTCATCTTTGGATGAGACATATCCAAGTATGTATTTTCTGTTCCCTAGTTAAAAGACATTTGAAAAACCTTTGACTATCCATGGAATTCCTGGCAGTGTTCAAGGGTTCAGGGTCATCTGTAGAGAAAGGGGCATTAAATTAGAAAGCAGAATCATTAATCATCTTCCCTTCACTACCAAAAATGTCAACAGGACAAAGTCTTCCTCACTATTCCCAGGTTTGGGAATATTACCTCCACAGTTTTTTGTTTTTTGTTTTTTGCTTGCTTGCTAAGCATAGGTACAGATTAAAAGATGTCTAATTCGCTAAGGGCAGCTTGTTTACTAGTTGTTCAAAATATGCTTAGGTGACAGTTGCCACAGCAACTAGCTGCTGCTCTAGGCTATTTCCTCAACTCCCTCTTACCCTCCTGCCTCAGCTAGGTCTAATTTGCATTTCCCAACTTCCTTTTCACTTCCCTGCCCATAATCTGACTTCACATGCTGACAGCTTTGAAGGAGGCCCATCTTTTCTTCTTAAACTTAGTAAGCTTTAAAAATAATTAAATACTAGTTTTTGCACAGTAAGCATCACTTTCTGACAGACGCCTTTCCTAGCTTGATACTGTGGAAAGGTTATTGTCTCTGTCAAGAAGTCAGAGGAGCTGGGTTAAAATCTTCCAACTCATGTTTGCCACCAATGTGACCTTGAGCAAGTCTACTTAATTTCCATTTATTCCCCTATAAAATGAGGGAGTTGGTCTAGATGGTTTCAGAGATCCCTTCTAGCTTAGGATTTGATTTATTTCACCTTGGGTCTGCACTACTTTGACATTAAAGGGTTTTCTAGCTCTCCCTTTCTCCTTTCCATATTTAGTTGGTTAAGTTTGGGGGCCTTGCCTAAAAGACACTTACTACAAAGTGTAATTGTTATTGTTCTCTTTCAAGGGTGTTGGTGTGGAGACTGTGAGTGAGAGCAAGGTAGTGACCCCTGACTTTAATACAGGACCTGTGGAAACCACCCCCAAACCTTTGCCATTTAAGGACCCCAACTTTGTGGTAAGTGCTTATTGTTTAATTTTTGAGATATCTTAGAGATTTTTTGAAATGATTAAATAGAATGCTGATTTCCTAGAAAATTTTGATGATAAACATGCATTATGTATATTAGTGGTAGAAAAAGAAAAGGTATTTTGTATTTTATACAAGATCCAAAGTTACTTCAGTGGAAAATAAGTGTTAATTTTGCAAGAAGATTGTGAATATCTTATGGAAAAATTTCATAGAAACACTTCCCATACCAAAAATTAACATTCACTGCAGTATAATTTTAAGGAATTCCCTTTAGAGTTGAATCTAAAATCATAATTCTTTAAATCACTTAAAAATTTTTTTGTTTTTCAAATCACCAGATTTTCTTTTTCAGTATGCCTCTCTTCCTTACCCTCAGAGCCATCCTATATAGCTAATAATATTTTTTAAGAGGAAAAAAAAGAAGAGAAAAAAATCAGCAAAACTGAGCAATATCAAAAAAAATCTGAAAATATATGCAATATACTACATTTGTATACCTCTCATCTTTGTAAAGGTGTGAAGTGAGAATGTATTATTATTTTTAATGGTGTCCCCAATATTGTTGTTTTGATGTTTAATCTTATTAACATCCTTGGCCTATATGCTGAATAATTAATCAACAAGCATTTCTTAATCACTCTGCCAGGCAATAGGCATAGGAAAAAAATCCCCAGCATCTAGGGAAGTTATATTCTATATGAGGAGATAACCTGTATACTTATAAATATAGGATATGCCAAAAATTTAGAAGGTAATCTAGGGAAGAGGCACTATTTTTTTCTGTTAAAATAGATTTTCCACAGATGTCAAAGGAAGAATATGCCTCAAATTTTATAGAATTTGAAACATCTAGTGGCAGCTAGGTCACCAGGCTTGGAGACAGGAAGTCTTGGATTCACATCTGACCTTAGATGTTGTCTAGCTGTGTGACCCTAGGCAAGTTACCTTGCCCTTCCATCTTGGTTGTTACTAAGAAAATAGTGTTTAAAAAAAAGAATAAGAAAGAAATATACAGGAGGTCTTAAACTACAGGTAGAATGTGCTTGATGATACCTCAGATTCACTGCATTATATAGTCAAGTTTCATAAAAACAATACGTTATAGTTTATACATTTACATTAAGAAAATGTTTAGTGCACAACAAATTTGCCAATAATGGTAGTAATTTGATTGGGTAGGGTCAGATTTTTGCCAGTTCCAAAGCATTAATGCTTTGTCTTTATCCTTTCCCTTATTATTGCCTTTGTGTATAATACATAATCTTTTTTTTAACCTTTACCTTCTGTCTTAGAATTGATACTAAATATTGGTTCCAAAGCAGAAGAGCGGTAAGGGCCAGGCACTAGGAGTTATGACTTACCCAGGGTTACATAGCCAGAAAGTATTTGAACCCTGGACCTCCCACCTGGCCTGGCTCTCTATTCTTTGAGCTACCCAGATGCCCCAATATGATATATGTTTTGGAAAATGTATTGTATTTTTAGAATTCTTGGGATATCACAGTTTTTGTTCTGATTCCAGATCCCAGGGTAGGATGGGGTGAGGTCAGAGGCAATGGTGAAGTGGCTAGTAAAGGCAGGAATGGAGATATATGCTCTGGTTATCTTATGTAGGGGATCTGATAGTTCAGGGTAAAGAATCAGAGGTATCAGGTTTGGAGAACCATCCTGATGGAAAGATGTGGGAGAAAGAGAAGTACCTAGTGCCTATTGAATCTCAACTAGGCTATAACTGTATCCATTTTACAAAAACCTCTTCTTGATCACTTTAGACCAGTGATGGTGAACCTTTTAGAAACCTTAGAGACTGAGTGCACAAATTGTAGCCCTCATGCCGTATGTGAGCCCTAGGCACCTTACCCCCAACAGGGAAGGGAGGAAGCTCTCCCATTGGATTGCTGGGTGGAGGGGCAAGTCATGCCTCAAGTACGTGTGGAGAGGGGAGGGGAGCAGCTGCCTCCAGCATGTGTGCCATAGGTTTGCCAACATAGCTATAGATCAACACTTATTGGGAACGTGCCTAATTATAAATCCTGCATTTTTGACAAATCCTAGGAGGTTTTCTCTTCCTTCCTCCTTTCCCTTCCTCCTTCCCTTCCTCCCCCCCCCCCGTGTGTCCCTTTCTCTGTCTCTCTCTCCCTCTTTCCTTCCCTCCCTCCCTCTCATATTTGTAGTTTTTGTCTCTGTTTCAGCATAGTATTCTGCTTTATATCTTCAGCCTGAGTCTGATGGACCCTGGTTTCCATTTCTTTCTTTTTAAGCCCTTACCTTCTGACTTAGAATAAATGCTTTGTATTGGTTCCAAGGCAAAAGTATGGTAAGGGCTAGGCAATGGGGCTAAGTAACATGCCTAGGGTTACAGAGCTAGGAAGTATCTGAGGCCAGATTTGAATCTAGAACTTCCCATCTCTAGGCCTGGCTTTCAATCCACAGAGCCACCTAGCTGTGCTTCCATTTCTGTTAGTTGGTCTCCAGTGTAAACTTTCTTCTATAACTTCTTCCTAGAAGCTTTATCCCCACCTCTCCTTGTATTCCCTTCTCATCTGGTTAATTTACTTTATGTTCCTCTAAAACCTTTTCCTAAATAACATTTGGATTAAAGATGCAGCAAGATCTAGTTGAAAGAGCAGTGAATTAAAAGTCAGAAGACCTGGGTTTGGATTTTGGATCAGCTTTTTCTGCCTGTGAGCTCCAGAGATATCACAACAACTTTGATTCTTCTAAGACTGATTTCCCAGTAGAATGTAGACTCTATGAGGGCAGGGACTAAGCCATTTTTGTTTTTGTATATTTAGGGGCCAGGCAGAATGCCTGGCAAGTAGTAGATGTTTAATGAATATTTGTTATTTGATTGAGTCTATGCTTTGCTGTCCTATAGCATCGTGGAAAGATTGTGAGAGTTTAAAAATTTAGCCTTTTGCAGCTGGGAGCAAGTTGGGATCATTGAAAGTATTGTGCAGGTTCTCAAATTCATTTCAGCTTATTTTTGTATTCCTTTTCAAATCTAGGTCCAGCTCGTTATAGGCCACAAACATTGTGCCATGTTTGTCTGTGATATATGTGAGCTATTGAACTAATATGCTATCTGCCCACCCACCTGTAATAAGCTGGATAATATGGGGGGGGGGTAG
The DNA here is from genome assembly GCF_027887165.1 of Monodelphis domestica. NCBI lineage: Eukaryota > Metazoa > Chordata > Mammalia > Didelphimorphia > Didelphidae > Monodelphis > Monodelphis domestica. The sequence goes on along the minus strand of NC_077229.1, from coordinate 401,250,556 downwards.
AACATTTTTGTTAAATATGTCGGCAGAAACCTGAGAATACAGTTTTTTTCATTTAATAGAATTCTATACACCGTCATCGGTAAAGCAGTGTGGGCCGGGGCTTAGAAGCAGGCTCATTTTTATAGCACTGAAGGTTACAGTGATATTCATTGAAACAGGATTTTACCTGTAGCTGGAAATCATGTACATAGCAATCATTTTGTCAGCCTTGAAGACTGAAGTTCTGTATTAGCTCCGTTGGTTCATGGGGCTGGTGGCACTGATGCTCATTTCCTTTATGTGGCAGTTAACTTGGCTCTGTTCCATCGCCCAAGACTACAGCCATAGTCAGGAATCAGGGACTAGGCCACAGATTGCTAATTAGGAGCAGTGAAGGTAGAAAAACAACTTTAAAGGTATACACATTGGATTGATGGGTCAGACGCATCATCCTTGTATGTGAACTGGAAACCTTCCCATTGAGAGGGTTTTGATAAAATTGATCAGGCAGTAACAACAGCAACAACAAAACTGTGAAGCATCCACTGTACACAGAGCATTGTGATAGCCAAAGGAAGACTCCCCAGAGGGCCTACCTTTTGTCCCTGCTTCAGCTCTCCACAACATGCACCTAGGTCTGGGCGGCAGCACAGACCTGCCAGCACCCATCCGTCTATAACAATGAAAACTTTTAATGCCAGGGAATGGGTCGACAGCCTCTGTTTTGGGATGGCTAATTGCAAATTGATTCAGCTGTTATTGGTGGCCCACCTACCTCTCATAGATCCCAGGAGGGTCTTCCCGATTTCTCAGTCTAGATACTTGCTTTCCACTTATTTCCTTATTCCTAATTTGAACCCTGCACTTTGACCCCGTCTGTTTAATCAAATTCTCCTTCCTTTGCCATCTTGTCTAGTCAGGAACTCTGTATGTTGATCTGACCTATTAACTTCATCTCAGTATCTAGCCTATTTGGCCTGATCTACTTAATTCTGATCTTAACTTGATCTTTGGGATCATTGGAATGCATGTGCCTTCTCTAAACCAGTTTTTGCCTTGACTTAGCACCTCTTACTCAACAGCCCTGCACTGGTTCAGACTCTCTTGTCTTGACCTCCTTTGGCCTGCCCTTTCTCTCGTTCTCTTAGTCGAGAGCTGGCAGAAGAGAATTTATTTTGTGATTGGAATTTTAAATCTTAGAGGTTGCTCTTTATTGCTGCTGTTTGTTTTGACTTTTTGTTGTGAGCACATAACTGGTTTTAGCTGATAGGACTTTAGGATTATAGGAAGATCCCCTTCCTGTCCCTTCCTAAGAAAACGGTTTTGCTAGATGTGGCTCAGCTAGGGAACTTTTGAAGTCAAGCAGAGGCTTCTCTTTTCTGTGCCTGAAAAAGTAGAAGAGTTCGTATAACAGCAGCTACAGAAAATGGATGATCTTTTTAAAAATCCTCATGAGGGTTGGGAGGAAGAAAAGACATATGTGCAGTGAAAAATGTGTGTCAAAAAGCAGTGCCTCTTGTAATTCCTAAATTAGGAAGAATGTTACTCATGCTGGTGAGGGTTGCATTTATTTTATAGTTTGACTAGTCCATGTTAAAAAAGAAAAAAAAAATGAACCATACTGCTTGGGCATATCTTTGTCCGAAATTATAGAACAGTAAAAGCCCAGTTTTCCTGCCAACTGATAAAGTGAAAAGCTTAAGAGAGTGGTGTCTTTGCTACTCTCCCCAGGAGGAATTCAGGCAACCAAGTGATGCTGCTCCTCCCCAGAGTAGGAGAGATTGGATAACTGAAGTGAGTAGAACAGGGGACCTAGGAAAAGCCAGCTTCTGTAGCAGAGGAGCAAGACAGGAAATGTGGAGGAAAAGTGGAGAAGGAAAAGAAACAGTGAAAGTATTATGCTTCAGAGTAGCTCTGGGCAATAAATGAACTAGAGCAGAGGCAGAGATGCTGTGATCTATAAGCTTTTCCTCTGCACTAACCTTGCAAGTGAGCTAGAAGAGAGCCTCATAATAACAGAAATTATCATACAAGTTTGAATGAAATGCATATTAAGTCATGGTCCCTGGAACAAATCATCTACAAGTCATAGTTAATCAGAATTTTAAATGGCCATACCTTGTTTCTCCAATATGTGAGGATAACAAGGGGCCTCTTTGAAACAGTAAGTTAGGAGGATAATTCGTTCTTTTTTGCATGAGTTTTAAAAAAATATTTCATCCTTGTATTTTGTTATGACCCAGTAGATTGAACAATCAAATAAGTCCCTCTTCAAAAATACATTCCCTGGAAACAGTTCTGCCAAACTGCCCAATTGTGTGATTGTGCACATTTTGATAGTTCTTGTTACCTTCTATTTTTGTAGTTTGTGGATTGTTGAAAGAAAAGTCTGTGCTTTAACTTGATAATTAAGACAATATGGTGTAATGAATGAAGTGATTGGATTTAGAGTCAGGAAGTCCAGGGTTCCAAGTCTGCTTGTGACACTTGCTGGCTGTGTGGCCATAGTTAAATCATTTAAACATTCTGAGCCTCAATTCCCTCATATCTAAAATAAAATTTTTTTAAGAGTTGTCTTGTAGTGTTTTTGTTTTTAACAGGGTTACTGCAAGATCAAACGAAATACCACATATGAACTACTTTTGTAAACTTTAGAACTTTCAAAATTTCAGTGATTATTATAGTGCAGGACTAACAGCATTGATTTTGACTTGAATTAAATTGTCTTTTAAGTGTGGACTTGATTGTTGTAATCTTTGTATAGATTGTCCTTTTGACTGTACTTTTATCAGTCTGTATCAAAATTCATATGTCTTTTTATGTTTCTCCAAATTTTTCATATTTGTAATCCCTTAGTGCTCTTAAGATCATAACTTTAGAACTTGGAGTCTCAGAGGTCATCTAGGTCAGCTGCCTCATTTTATAGATGAGGACACTAGGCACCCAGAGGTCAGTGTCTTGCCCAAGGTCACAGAGGTAGTTAGAGGTGGGATCTGAACTTAGGTCTTCTGCCTAATATATATATGCATTATATTTTTATGCGTTAGTTTATTCAGCCATTTTTTTAGTCCATTTTTTTTAGTCCATTAGTCAATCAACAGGCATTTATTAAATGTCTGCTATGTACTGGGCACTGTTTTGGGCACTGAGGATACAGCAACAAAATGAAACAGTCCTTGCCCTCAAGAAGGAGACAATATGCATCCATATAAGTCTTCATAAAACATTTTCAAGTTAAATGCACGGTAACCCTAAAGATGATGATACTAGCAGCTGGGGGACCAGAACCAGAATCAAGTTTCTTGAAGGAAGCTAGAAATTCTAAGAGGAGGAGAGAAAGCATTTTAAGCTTGAAGGTCAGCCAGTGCAAAGGCACAAAGATAGGGGATGGAGCAATATATATGAAGAACAGCAAGTAGAGCAGATTGCTGAATTTTAGAGTGTGTGGAGGGAGAGGTATGTAAAATGACTGGAAATGGCTCTCTACAAGCCATCAGGTTGTTTTAAAATGCTAAATAGAAGAGTTTATATTTGATCCTAGAGGCAAGAGGGAGTCATTTGAGTTTTTTGAGTAGGGGATGACATAGACATACCTACACTTAAGGAAGACCTCTCTGGGAGCTGTGTGGAAGATGAATTGAAGTTCAGAGTGTTTGTAGGCAACAGAAAGATCTAAGAGAAAGAGTCTGAAGATTAGAGAGGGAAAGATGATGAGGATAGGAGCACTCTGTTAGAGAAGAAGGGAAAAACACAGATCCAGCTTCTTTCATTGCTAAAAAGGACCACATCTTCATCTGGAGACTAGAATAAGGAGGAAATAATGGAGGATGAAGGGAAAGCATGGTGAGATGGTGGAAAAGAAGAGGCTTTTGGAGAAGACTTACTAGTTTTTCCAAAATGAGGCAAGGTCCTCAGCTGAAAGGGTTGAGTGATAGACAAAAGCAGTGGAAGGCTTAAGGAAGGAAGAGAAGTTTCAAAACAGCTATTGTAAGAATTGATTAGAGAGGAGTAAAATAAATTGCCTTGCCTAATCATTGGGCACATTTTGTTTCTAGATTTTTGTTATCACAGATAATTTTTGTGAGTTTTGATAAGTGGCACGAAATAATTATTAATGAAAGAATAAGGTTTCCTGGAACTTCTGGGCTCCTTTTACTTTTAGTCTTTATTAAAGGTCATAGTAGGATTGCCAAGCCATTGAGATTATGACTCATTAAATGGGAATGTTTTTCTTCCTGTGATTCTTGAGGGATATAATAAATGAATCCATAACAATCATATTTGATCATTCACATTGTATTTATTGTTGGTACCAGATGGTCACCAGTGGATAGCTTAGAAAATGCAAAATGGCTGTTTTAACCTGTATTGGGTTCAATAGCTCCTTTCCCCATTTTTCGTCTAATTAATGAAAGAAAAGCAAGTGCCATAGAGGACATTTTGCAGGCTCATTTGTGTCTTCAGGATCTCTAATAATTTGTGGGCAAGATGTACCCAAAGTTTACTTTTGATTTTAGCACTAATCAGGCAAATGATTTGAATGGTAGGAAATTCCTGTGGTGTGGAGTTTAGCAGTATTGAACTAAGCATTGTCTTCTTGTCTTTCTATTTGCATGTGAAAAGCTCACTTTTCTTTCCTAAGAATCTCCAGCAAACTAGTTTTGATAATCTACAAACTTAATTCTTGCAATGAAGATTAAAGTATGCAATGCACTATTTCTTTAAGTTAACCTTGGTAACAACTGATGGTTGACAAGATGAAGAATGTCTGTTCAGTTTGAAGAAAAATCAATGAAGATGTCAGTTTCAGGATGAGAAGCTTCTAACACCATGTTTGTCCTTCCAGCACTCAGGCATTGGGGGAGCAGTGGCAGGCAAGAAGAACAGGACCTGGAAGAACCTGAAACAAATTCTTGCTTCTGAAAGGGCATTGCCATGGCAACTCAACGATCCTAGCTGTATGTGGTTTAGATGTTTTGCATGTGTTTATAGACAATATTCCCATAAATGACTATCTTAAAACCAACTTATTTTTGTGTGTCCACACCACCATTGATAAACACGTTCCAACAGTACAACTGGCAAACATCTATCTCTTTAGTATTTTGTAGTGGTGGTCTATAAAGAGAATATGGATATTCACATGAAAATAGAATGTATGTAAAGCATTTGGTAAAACTTAAACTACTATATTTGTGCAAGCTAAACATATTTATACATAGTTGGTTTTGGTCCCCAAATAACTGAATACAAAGATCACTCACTACCTGCTCTTTGTGTTGTGGTTGGTGAATTCTCTTTCACTAACAGACTTTAAGTGGAAGAAGGATGACTTGTTGGGGATTTGTGCTTCAAGGGGAAGGGGTGCAATAGATCATTTCCAAGGGACCCTTCTAACTTCATGTTTCTCTTTTTTTTTTTTTACTGTCAAGTCTTAACATTTCATTACCATCTAGACTAGTATGTGCTGACATAATGTGGCTCTCTATTACATGAGCTTATTTTTAACAGATATTTTTCTCTTCCATTTTGTTCTAAAATAGAGTAGAATCCTATTTTAATGGATTTTTTAGAGCATAGATTGACTCCTACTTTATAGAATAACTAACTATTTTATGTCAGATGTAGACTACATGCAGTTGATTGATTCTGTAGGCATGATTTAGGCTGTATTATATTTATGTCTAAGTAATAGTATGTGTTTTGAGAGTCTCTTCTACCACTTTTGGAAACACAGTATAGACAAAAAGCTTATTATGCTTCACTCTGTGTCTGGCTCAGTGCTATGGCATTTCTTCCAGCAAACTATGTTGCAGCTGTCTACAAGACACCAGATATCTGAATGAAAATTAAAACATCCAGTCATTGAATGTTGATTTGTAGTGCTGTCAAACAATCCGATGTTTTAAAATATCTTCATGATGGAGAGAATCTTTCATTTAAAAAAAAAATCTTACTTTGAGTTTATAGGTTGAGCTGGAAAGAATGGGAAAAGAGATTAGAGTAATAGGTCTTTCCCATTCTCTGATTATAATAGTTTTGTAGGACTAGAAGAACACAGCATGGAAAAGCACAATCAGCCTTGGATCCAACCCTTAGTGAATCAGTGCATAATAACTGAGGAAATTTCATGGCTATTCTAGCCCATATGCTTCCTTCACATTTTTGTTAGTCCTTAGAGAGTTCTATAATTATGTAATAATTTAACTAAATTTTACGAGTCTTGTTAATTATTTGAAAAGCGCTTATGCCTTCTTTTTTTTTAACCTTTTAGACTTCAGTATAGATGCTCCCCCTTCTTTTAAACCAGCCCGGAAGTATTCTGATATTTCAGGACTTGTCGTAAGTATTAATCCATATCTATATCTAAAATTGGCTAAAGTTCCCTGATAAGTATCTGCTTAGATAATCCATCCTTCATGTGTGAAAATGACATTGTTGACTTAGCCAGTAGGACATTTACTTTGGGTAGTTTTTCTGGTAGTGATGTTCTGCCCTACCATGAAGACTGTCCCCTAGAAGCAGAGTCTGGAAAGGCTTTGAGTATAGCCCACGCGATGAGGACCAGCCAAGCTAAATTTAGAGAGCCTGGTCACCAAGAAGATTGACCACTAACTAGGTGATGAATTTTTTTTTAGCCACAGCAATTCATGAAACAGCCTACTCAGGCATGTGTGGCATTGTTTTTCGCATCTTTGGAGGGGTATAACCATGTCATTGCAGGTCATTGAAATATTAAAGGTGGCTGGATCACCAAACCATTCACAGCTAAGGCTTTCTTATGACAGTCCATTATTAAGATTGCCCTCACTGTGGAAGGCAGTATAATAGAATGCAGAGGACACTGGACCCAGAGACAGGAAGCCTGTTGTTAGTACCACCCTCTTCACTTAACTGACCAGTTGTGCTATCTTGGATAAGTCAGTGTGATGAACAGAAACAGGGCAGTGTAATGGAAGGAGCCCCAGACTTGAAGTCAAAAGATAGGGATTAAATCCTACCTCAAACACTGACTAGCCAGAGTGGGATCCCCACAAGTATGGGGGGAAGGGACCCTGGGAAAAGCATTTAAACTTCTTCAGGCCTCAGTTTTCTCTTCTTTAAATTAAGAGGGATGAACTAAATGATCTAGCTTTGACTCTGTTATCCTGTGAGATCTGGGCATTCATCCCAATGCTTTCACTAGGTTTCTGTGTGATTGTGGGCAAGTCAGTACATGTTTATAGGTCTCTATTGCTTCAGTTATAAAATGGGAATGAGAATACCTTATCCACAGGAAGGCCAACCTGAATCCAATTATCTCGTAAGGTGCTTTTCAGCTCTAAGATTTATGATTCTTTTGGGATGTTATCCAGAGGGATAAATATTTATAGAGAGGGTAGCTACACCCCCAAAATCATCAGTCTTCCCTATATATTACATTCAGCATGATTGATATATTTTACTTCAACACAGGAGTTACATCTCGGCAACTATGCAAATTCCCACAAATTATATTATCTAAAAACAATTAAGTTTGAAAACATTAATGAAAACTTAAAAAAAAAATCCAGAAGAATTTATTAAAACTTACCATGTGCCAGGCACTATGCTTAGTGCTAGGGTTACAAAGAAAATTTTAAAAAGAATGCCTGTCCTCAAGGAGCTTACATTCTAATGGGAAAGCAACTTCATACATAATTATATTCCAGATACCTGGTAAAGCCTCCTGCCAGCGACAAGCTTTATGGTAGGAAAATAGAAAAGGGATAGAAGTTTTGGATCCCGCGAAGGGCGTGAAGCCAACCTTTGAGATGTCAATGATGAGTCAGTAATCAGTTATTATTAATATTTGGGAGCCGCAGCCACGCTCCGATCAATGGACGTTACTGGAAGGCTATTTTCCGCCCAGAGATCCATTTTAACACTACACTGGTCAGAGGATGATATAGCTCAGCTGGGAGAATAAATAGAGACTAAAGAATTAGAGAATGCTAGGTATTAGCATTGGAAAAGAAAGAGAGACCCCTGGCCGAAGGCCAGGCCTCAGGTGAAGATAGAGAGAAGAGAGAAAGGTGGAGATAGCAAACCTATAGCTCGTCCAAGAAGGAGGAGCTGAAGAAGGAGGAGGAGAAGCAGAGGGAGGAGCTGGCCACGGCTTCCCAATTTATTCTCTTTGATACGCCAGTGAACTCAATACATATTGATAAGTTACATGATGCCTCAATACATATAGATGAGTTACATAGTGTATTGCCATTGGATAATTGCAAATTACGACAAGGTGAAGGTGGGGTTTTTATCCTCAGGTGAGTGAGACAAAGGGAAGCCAGGTTTTCGTGCCCTAACTTCAGCCACGCTGGAAAAGAGTTCATTGCCATGCGCAGAATGGCCATGTGCCCATTCACAAACCTTGTCTCTTTATAATACCTATGGGCTGGACTGCTACAGAAGGTAACCTAAGAGGAGAAAGCACTTCTAGCTGTGGGGATCATAAAACTGGGGAAAATCACTTAACTTTGCTGGCCTCACATTTCCTTATTCATTGTAGTACTTGTCACTTTCTACTTTTGTAGATTACTATTTGTTAACAGAAAGGAATTATGCTTTCAGTTTAATAATTTAGTAACAGTGTCATCTTATTATTTTTGACCTGACTTTCTATATTTCTTGGTCATTGCTATAATTTAGTGACTTTTAAAATCCTAGTAAGAAAAAAAAGGGCATTAATGCATTGACGTTGCTTGTTCAGGGCTTTGTCTGGCCTATATTAAAGAGAATATTAAAGCCTTTTTTTTAAAATCAGCATTTCATTTATGCTGAGGACTAAATGTAGAGGAGAGAATTGGACCAATTACATTTTTGAAATGCATATGTGTTACTATTGAAGTTTTAAAAAGGCTATGGAATTGTAAATATTTGTGGTTTACGTATTTAAGTTTCCTAAGGAGATAGTAATTTGTAGAGAGAACTACACTGGGCTGGGAGGTTGTAGACCCAAATTTTAATCCTGGATCTCTACCTCTTAACTCTGTGCCCTTGGACAAATCACATAATCTTTCTGGGCTTTTTTATTACAGAGGAAGGAAGAGATTAGACTAGACTAATTGTAAGGCTCCTTCCTAGATCTTTTTGAAATTTGTATTTTTAACTCTTTGCTATTATCAGAGAAAATAAAATAATACAATTTATGTGCATAACAATTACTCACATGCTTTTAAAATTTAAATGTCTCTCATGAAAATGAGTCTTGTTTCTATAGGAACTGACCAAAATATATACAAGCACTTGCTAAGTGATACTATATCTGAGGTACTGATTTTGCTCATAAAAACATTTGTTTAGAACTAATTACACATTATTGCTGTTCTTTTTATAGTTGCCCCCAGAAAGTAAGATACTTTATTAAAATGTCTTAAATATTTAAAAGTGACAAGTTGTAAAATTTGAATCAGGACTTTTACCGACAGAGTTTTAGGACCTTGGGTACAGCAGACTCAGAAGGGAGTCCATCATTTTGGCTAAATATTAATTCCTAGGTTATCTTAATTAAATAGTACTTGAAATCTTTTTCATTAACATTTAACCTGAGCATCTATATTCATTTCAGCAAATGTTTACTAAGTGCTTTGGGGAGTTAGAAAGAGAAAGACACAATTCCTGTCCTCATGAAGCTTGCAGTCTGGTAGAATAAGTAATATATATGCCAATAACTATAATACAAGGTATGATGTGAAAATGCATTATGAGATGGAGAAAATGCTTTGTTAGTTCAAAAATGGAACAACTCACTCCTGGCCAGGGGATCAAGGAGACAGTAGAAGTGGTGACAGTTGAATAGGAAGGACCTCAACATATGGACAGGAATTGGGCAGGTGTAACTGTCCAGTATTCCAGGGAATGGTGTCTAACTAATTCATCTCTTTAGCTAGCAGTCTTGGTCATAATTATTAGATGATCATATAACTGTCCAATCTGGACATAATATCAGAAGTGATTAACAGTATGTCTGGAGCCACAAATTAAGAAAACATTCATAAAAAATATAATTGGCTCTTACAAAAGTCTGTGCTCACATCTCAAGTTCCAACATTTTGGGGGAACTAAATTCTACTAATTAGCCAGTGAGGCTATAACATACCCACTAATTATCTTTAATAGGGGGTAGTGAATATTTCACCAATTAAGCTCTGCTTAATACCAATTTCATTAAAGGATATTAGAGAATGATGAAAGAAGAAACCTGGACCCTCAAAAACCTTAAACCAATGTTTTTCATATGAAGTATTTATAGAGCAGTTTGTATTTGGCAAAAAATAGAATGAGTTTGGTCTCTTGTATTGCTGTCCCATTTTCCAGATAGCATCTAGTGACGTGGAGAAACCAAGTAATTTCAGAATTCTCAGAGGTAAATTCTCAGAGGCAGAAGAATAGACTTTTCATTAATTGAAGACCATATCCTTATAGGCTACAATTCAATTGATCCTTTGTCAGCTGAAGCACTCTTAGCCTGTGTTTGTGCACAGATAATCCACTATGGAGCAGATATCCCATGTGTGGATAATTAAAAGTTAACTATCTAAATTTTAAAACCTTTTATACATTTTTTCTGAAGTCAGCTTCATTCAGATGACATGCTTCATCATGAAATCTTCAAGAGAAGCTTTCTGTGAGCAAGATAGAAAGTAGGTATTACCACAGCCTTGCAGATAGCAAAGTAAAAGCAGAAAAAGAGGAGGGACAGTGATATATATATGGATGAGGAATAAACATCTCAGTTATTGTGGCTTTTTATTCTGCTAATGAGAATCACTGCTGGAAGCCTGTTGGTGGTTTCTCCCTTGCAGGGCTCTAAATGATTAACTAGACCTGGGTGGATTAATGAACCTCTACCTCAGTGAATACCTTAGTTCTTTCTCAGTGGTGACATAAAACGTTCATGTGTATACATTCGACTTTCAAATAATTTCCATTTTAATGATAAATTGCACCTTTATTTCTTTGATTTATAGTCATCCTTAATGTTTCTCTTCTAGGCAAACTATACTGATCCACAGAGCAAGTTAAGATTCAGCACGATTGAAGAATTTGCTTACATCCGGATGCTCCCTTCAGATGTAGTTACAGGGTACCTGGCTCTGAGAAAGGCCACAAGCATAGTTCCCTAAGGCTGGTGAAATTTCTGAGAGGAAGCATGGAACTTTTTCAAAAGCAGACTTTGGACTCAAGATTTTGTTTCCAGGAAACATTCATATTGTTGTCAATCTGAAAATGCCAGTATTGTGCCTTGGAAAGAATGTTTGGTTTTAATATAATTTAAGATTTTTCCTTATTTGTTTTTTTAGAAGTTTGACATTTTCAGCTAAATTAAATACTAGCACAGTTTGGGTTTGCCCCAAGTATTTGACAAGGAAAATGTAATAAAACATCACTTTTTATTTATTTCACCAGTTGGTTCAGTGCAAGCATTTCTTTGAATTTTTGCTCCCCAATACATACAAGCTTTCTTACATAACACCAGGACATTCTCTATACAATTAAAAATAAGTGCTATTAAGGCCTTTTGTTTTATGTCAGTCATTTTTGCATTTTGCTTCCCCCTCCACCAGTTGAAACTTTTATACAAAGAAAACCTGGTAAGTAAAAACCATGGACACAAAATGACCACAACTCTACTTTTCATATTCCACCCTCACAAGTTCTCATTTGCTTCCTCATCTATTCTCCCAGAATTGTATTGGTTTATACATGTCTGAACTTGACTTCCTTTAAATGATATTTTCCTTTTTATTGTGTTATCCATTACATTTTATTTAAATTTTTTTGTAAACCCTCACCTTTTGTCTTAGAATTGATACTAAGTATTCCATCCAAAGCACAAGAGTGCTTAAGGGCTAGGCAATTGGAGTAAAGTGATTTGCCCAGGGTCACACAGCTTAGAAGTGTCTGAGTCTTCTTTGTAATCCTGTGTATTTTATGCATTTTCAAATATTCAGAGAAGCAGTCCATAGGCTTCACTTTGCAAAGGGGCCCATGACACAAAAAAAGGTTATGAGCACCCTCGTCAAATGGGATTAGGACTATTTTACCCAGGAAAGAGAGAGGCTTGGTCTTTAGACCTTTGATCTCTTTTTTTTCTATATGATTCTCTCCTTTGGAGGGCTCATCTGTTGTCATGGTTTCTGTAGTGGTCAGCTCAATCATTCTTTTTTTAAAATAACTAGTTTGTTACATTAAAATTTCCAGTTATCTCCCACACCCCTCCACTTCCCATACTAGAGAAAGCATCATTTAACAAATAGATATATCCATATATAACGCCATATCTTGCTCTGTTTTTATTATACCAGTTCTTTCTCTGGAGCTGGATGTCCACAAATCATTCTTCAAACAATATTTCTGTTGCTGAATATGATATTCTCTTGGTTTGAATGAAATGAATAGAGCTCAATCATTCTTTGAAAATGAGATGAGCCCAATGAGAAAAGTCTACCTCCAAGGGAGTGCCGAAGCTTTAGGGTGGGTTTCCAGCTTTTACCAGGATACTTCACTTTAGTGATCCACAATAAAAGTCCAGAAGAGCCTCAGTTTCCCTTCAGAAGCAAGAAATAGATGCATTTCTAGAGTTTCTTTAAGGAGGAGGTAAGTGAAAATTATAGATATTGGGATACTTTCTCCTTATCTTTCTGCAAGTAGAGACCTGGGGAAAATCACCATTTTTTTCCTTTTCTATTTACTTTTTTATAGCTGTATATTCAAGTTTAGACTATTTCCCCACTACTGGGACATTCTCTCAGATTCAATTCACATAATTAGAGAGTTGGGCAGGAATTAGCAGTCATCTGGTTCACAACTTATACCCCAAAAGAAGGTTTGTCTAAACTATATCCAGTCAGTTATTCTTCAGTTTCTTCTTAAAAACTTCCAAGCAAAAGACCCACCATCTTTTGAGGCAACCCATTCCACCTTTGGATATCTTGAATCACTAGGTTTTTTCCTGATATCAAGCCTAAATATAATTTATACTCATTACTCCTGGTTCTGCCCTCTGAAGCCAAAAAGAAAAAGTCTTAATTCCTTTTCCACATGAAAGTCTTTCAGATACTTTTTTTATACTTATTATATTTTTTATACTTATTATACTTAAAATATGGCTATCATGCCCCAGAGCCATTTTTTCTCCAGTCTAAACATGTCCAGGTTATCCTCATATATCATGGACTCAAGACCTTTCACCACTGTCGTTGCCTTCTTCTAGACATCCTTCAACTTGTCAATACCTATCTTGACCCATGATACCTAGAACTGAACCTAGTGCTTCAGATGAAGTCTGATAAAGGTAGAGTGCAGCAGGGTTATTGCTCCCTGTTCTTAGAAGCAATGTTCCTTTTTATGTGTCCCAAGATCCCATTGCTGCTGACCCATGAAGCTTGCAATCCATTAGAACTTTTAGACCTTTTTCAGAACTCTCCATGTCTCCTTCATCTCGTGAAGTTGATTTTTTATACAAAATGCAAGACTTTACATTTATCCCTATTGATTTTTATCTTATGTTCATCTCAAGATCCTTTTGGATTCTGACTTTGTCATCCTGTATTTCTTATCCCTCCCAGTTTTTTGTTATCTGCACATTTGATGTACGTATGTTTTTAGTAAAGTCATTATCTGAAATACTAAAGGGAGCCAAGCTCAAAACTTTTGGATATCCCACTGTTGATCAAATGCCATGCTGGCATAACTATTAACAACTATTCTCCGTGTGACACAACCAGTTCTGAATCCAGCTGATTATATGATCATCAAGGCCAGATCACTTTTATTTTCACCACCAGAATATCATGAGTTATTATTTATTAAAAGTGTCCCTAAAATCTAGGTAAACTATATTCCTGGAATTCTCTTCACTTATTTAATAATTCTGATAAAAAATGTAGATGAGACTAATATGGCATGACTTGTCATTGGAGTCATGCTGGCATTTTATAATTTCTACTTCCCTTTCTAGATGTTAGCTAACCATCTTTTTTTAACTATCTATTCTAGGATTTAATGAGGAACCCAAATCAAGCTCACGGTCCTTTAGTTTTCTTCCTTTCTTCCTCCCTCCCTCCGTCTTTCTCTTCCTTCGTGTCTCTCTCTCTCTCTCTCTCTCTCTCTCTCTCTCTCTCTCTCTCTCTCTCTCCCTCTCTCTCCCCTTTCACTTCCCTCCTCTTTTATAGATGAATATATATTTGTAGAGGATGCAACACATTTGCATATAATCTTAGGTGCATATGTCTAAGAACACATTAATTCAAAATTAAACCTCTCCCAGCAACATACTTCTTCCTGTTTTTAACTACTTCCTTTGACCTTTACCCAAATACTCCAAGTCATCCTTCCCCACTCTGGTTACTGGGATTTCCTCAAATGAAAATTCTTAATATATAATGCTTTCCCCATTACTTTTACCTATCGTCTTTTTTTTTTAAATAAAGTAGATCCCATCCAGTGCTATAGTCCAAGTATGGACTTCATCCTTTCCATTCAAATGTGTTAATCCCATCACCTGCTGACTCCTTAAAAATAAAGCCCTAGATATTTCAGAACAAGTCGTAAGGGTAGGCAACAACTACAAATAAACTACCAAACTTCCCTGAAGCTTGAATTTCCTTGTTTTCCTTCAATCCAGGGGAAGATGCAGAATACCTGTGCTCCTGCCCTTTTGCAAATATAGGGTACTACTGCAGTCCACAACATTTTTCCTTCCCTCAAAGAAATTAGAGTGCCCAATTATTTTTTGCCTGTCTCCTGTCATGCTTCCCCACCTTATATCTTCAACTCTCCTATTTGCCACATGGGTAGTTCCTTTTGAAGGCAAATCATATTACAAGATCTAGGATAGGATTCTATATCCCCCTCACTCTAAAACTCCAGTCTTCAAATGATAGTTCCTGATTGACCCAAAATTCCTCTTACAATTGCATTCCAAGCTTAGGGAAATCAATGGGCTATTTATATATATATACCTGTTGTGTACTGCAATAGAAGGTAAACTCGAGGACAGGGATGTCTCCTTTTTGTCTTTGTATATCCAGTGTTTGACACATAGTTAACACATAATAAATGCTTATTGATTGACGTAACCTTTGCCATCTGTTTTGATCCCATGCAGTTTGCTTTGTTAGGTGCCTTCTTAGTCTCAGACAAGACAGTTCCCCTTCCAAGGTGAAGGAAATTTGGAAATTGTCCTTCCTTGTATTAAAATGGATGTTTTTATATATCATACCACGTGCCCAGCGGGCAAAGTGAGAATTCCAAGTCTTGTTTGCCTCTCCCTAGTATCAATTTTTGTGTTACAGAAAGATTTCACTTTTAAAATAGGCTGAGGTCCTGTGTGATGCATATCATGATTTGCCTCATTCATTGGACTCAAGAGGCCAATACAGGAATTGATTGGAACCGAATGACAAATTGCCCATTGCCAGGTCTTGGAGAGGTAAAGGCAGCCTTTAAACAAAGATGGCCGGTACATTATTCACTATAATCCATACTCTTTTGGCCTAGCACACCTCAGGCAGGACAGCCAAGCCTTCCTCCATATACACCAAAAAGGAGGAGTTTCTTTCTGAGAAGTTGCATTAGGATCATTACCTCTCAGCTCAGCTCTCTTAACTATCATATCCTTGAGAACATCTATATCATTAACAGGTTTTGCCTCTTTATCTTTATCTCTCCCATCCATACAAGGAAAATTCAATCTGCAGTTTTGTTCTTTCCAGGCCAAAGATCATTCCTCTTAAAGAAAGAAATGGTCAAACAAAAATTATCTGTCTTCTATTGTTCATTATCATTCCTTCTACCCCTTACAGGTATCATATCTCTCCTTTGATCATCCTTCTTTCTGTAATATAACCTTGGGTTGTTTTTGTTTTTTAAGAGATGCAAATCCAGTTTCTAAGCACTTGGATTGAAGATTATTTAGAGGGCTGAACCAAGATGGCAGAGATAGTATGGGGACCCATCTGATTTCTACCAAATTACCCTCCAAAAAGCAATGATATAGCTTCAAAATGAATTCTGGAGCAGAATAACCCACAAAAAGATAAAGTGAAATAACATTTCAGCCCAAAATAACTTAGAAAGTTGGCATGAGGGATCTAGAGCATAGCCAGGGAAGGCCCCACCAAGGCAACAGATCTTGGGCAGAATTGAAGTAGCACCCAAGATTTCTGAAGCTCTCAGCTACAGATGATAAAGGGAGAGGATCAGACAACTGCTCAGAAGGAAGTTACAGGGGTCCCTTTGCTGGCTCTGATTGCAAGGCTCTTGTCACATACCCCATAGGCAGAACCAGGGCACAGTCACAGGGTGAGGAGGAGCACTAGCATATACCAGTATACACCAACACATGCAGCCACAGGGGAGTAGGGGACCATGGCACAATTCCAAGGGATAATGTAAAAATGGAGGTTTGAACCCCAGACTTCAATTCCCAGAAGTCCTTGGTAGTTCCCAGAATTCCCTAAAATCTCACTGGAGATACCCACCTGGGCCAAGAACAAAATGAGCATTTAAACGGACTGTACCGCCTACTTGCTCTCTCTGCTTCCGCTTCTAAGCACACGTGTCTCTCAAGATGTAGTAAGTGAAATTGAATGGGTTATTCAGTCCTCCTAGACACGTGCCTTTCTTATTTTGTATTTTCTTTAATTCTTAACCCTAATGATCTTTAATAAACCTCTAAAAACATAATACTTTTAGTAGAAAAACTAATTTTAATTTTTACAGTTTAGCTAACCATGTCGGTTGTGACGAAATACCCTCAATTTTCTAAATCTTTTCTCTACTGTGACTAAGTTCAGCTTTTAATAGCTGCTGCCTAAATTTTTTTTAAGCCACATTTCTCCAAGGCTTTTTAGCAAGCCTCTTGACTCATCTTGCTCCTGTGAAGACTCAAGGTTGTGATGCTTAACATACATTAAGACGTAGGCCTTCCTTGTATCCACACTCTTTGTGAAAATACTTACAGATGAGTATCCCAAACTTGGCTCCTAACCTGGCTTCTAGCCTTTTCTGACTTTCAAAATGTGGCAAACTTTCTGTAGTCCTGGGTAAATGCTTATTTGCTTATATCATTTTAATTGGGCTCTGATTCAAGGACCTGTTATAGATTTATTTTTCCTTTACTTAGAATTTTTACACATAAGACTTTGATAGTCTATATTTCATCCAGAAATTATTTTTTCTGATTTTTTTTTAATTTCTCTTACCAATTGATTCACATATCTCATAACTCAGCCATGTATCCCTAAATGATCCCTGTTTTTTTTCAGTCACCCTCTTCATGGGGGAATGTAAAAATATTTTGAATTGCAAAGTTTAAATTCCTTTTGAGAAGAATTTTAGGTTAAGAAACATGATACCTCTCTGAATCCAGAAACTGAATTGTTTGAAGACACCATGAAGATACCTCTAGACCACAAGCTGCACGAGAAAGTCAAGAATGAACTTTGGGTGTGGTTGATTGAACATTTATTTGTATGTATACTTTCATGCCAAAGGGGACTACCCCCAACTGGCTTTTTGTCAATGCATCTAGCAATTATTGGTTTTGTTCTTTTTTCCTCTTATCCTCAAATTATTGTAATCTTTAAATTGACTATGTCTTCATGATCCTTTTGGGAAACTTTTCCCAATAGGATTAAACAAGGGAATGTAAAAATGGAGATTTGAACCCCAGACTTCAATTCCCAGAAGTTCTTGGTAGTTCCCAGAATTCCCTAAAATCTCACTGGAGATACCCACCTGGGCCAAGAACAAAATGAGCATTTAAACAGACTGTACCGCCTACTTGCTCTCTCTGCTTCCGCTTCTAAGCACACGTGTCTCTCAAGATGTAGTAAGTGAAATTGAATGGGTTATTCAGTCCTCCTAGACATGTGCCTTTCTTATTTTGTATTTTCTTTAATTCTTAATCCTAATAATCTTTAATAAACCTCTAAAAATATAATACTTTTAGTAGAAAAACTAATTTTAATTTTTACAATAAGAGGGTGTTTGAGATCACTTATAGACTAGAACACAGGCCTAGAGAATGTTAAACACACTTCTCCTTATATAATACCACCTTGGAAGAACAGAAAGAAGACAGATTCCTCAGTGCCAGCTCTGAAGGCAGCTGCACAAAGAACCTGAAGCTTGGAATAATGCTCTCTTCACCACAGTTACAGAGTCCAACTTTAACAGTTTTTTAAAACTAAAAAGAAAAAGGTAGGTAAATGAGCAAGCAACAAAAAAAGAAACTTAACAAAGAAAGTTATTTTGGTGACATGATGGGCTGACACTTAGAAAACAACAAAGCCAACAAGAAAAATATTAATTGTTCTCAAGTCCAAAAAGAATTAGCAGATGAGCTCAAAAAAAGGATTTTAAAAATCAAGTAAGAGAAGTAGAAGAAAATTTGGGAAAAGAAATGAAAGTGATACAGGAAAGCTATGAGAAAAGAGTCAATACCTTGGTAAAAGAGGCACAAAAATGCAAAAGAGAACAACTCCTTAAAAAAAAGCAGAACTGGCTAAAAGGAAAAAGATACACAAAAATGTACTCAGGAGAAAATTTTCTCGAAAAACAGAATTGACCATTTGGGGAAAAAAATGGTACAACAATCCGCTGAAGAAGAGAACTCTTTACAAAGTAGAATTAGCCAAATAGACAAGAAAGTACAAAAGCTCACTAAAGAAAAATATATCTTAAAAATTAGACTTGGGCAAGTAGAGCTAATAACTCCATGAAACATCAAGAAACAATCAAAGTAAAAAGAATGAAAAAATAGAAGAAAATGTGAAATATCTCCTGGGAAAAACAGACCTGGAAAATAAATCCAGGAAAGATAATTTAAGAATTATTGGACTACTTGAAACCCAAGATAAAAAAAAAAAGGCTTGACACATCATCTTTCAAGAAATCATCAAGGAAAACTGCCCTGATATTCTAGAACCAGCAGACAAAATGGAAATTGAAAGAATCCACTGTTCACCTCCTGAAAGCAATTCCAAAAGGATAAACTCCAGCAATTTTATAGCCAAATTCCAAAACTTCTAGGTCAAGAAGAAAACATTACAAGCAGACAAAAAGAAACAATTCAAATATTGGGGAGTCACAGTCAGGGTAACACAAGACTTAACAACTTCTACATTAAAGGACTGGAGGGCCTGGAATATGATATTCCAGAGGGAAAAGGAGCTAGGACTTCAACCAAGAATCACTTACCCAGCAAAACTGAGCATAATACTTCAAGGGAAAAAATGAATATTCAATGAAATAGAGGAATTTCAAACATTCCTCATGAAAAGACCAGAGCTAAATGGAAAATTTGACCCTCAAATATAAGACTCAAGAGAATCATCAAAAGGTGAACAGGAAAGAGAAATCAAAAGACATTCAATAAAGTTAAATTGTGTACAACCCTACCTAGGGAAATGATTCTTGTAATGCCAAAGAACTTTGTCATTATTAGGACAGTTGGAAGAAATATACATAGAGGGCAATGGTGTAAATTGAATATGATAGGTTATAAAAAATTAAAATAAAACTAAGACATGAGAAAGAGGAGTATATTAGAAGAAGGGGAAGGGGAAAACAGAATAGGGTAAATTATTGTACATAAAAGAGCTTTTACAATGCAGAGGAAGATGAGGAAAGTGGGGAAGAGAACGTGTGAACCTTACTCTCAGCTCAAAGAGGGAAGAACACAGACAGTCAATTGGTTATAGAAAACTATTTCAATCAACAGGAAAATAGATATGGTAGGAGATAAAAGAAGAGGGGATGGGCTGATAGAAAAGAGGACAAATTAGAGTAGGGAGATGTCAGAAACCAACCAATGATAAATAGGATGAGGAAGAATACACAGTAATCATAATGGTGCAAAAATTACAAGTCTTTCTAATAAAGGTCTTATTTCTCAAATACAGTGAGAAATGAATATATAAGAATGCAAGTCATTCCCCAATTGATAAATGGTCAAAGGATATGAATAGGCAATTCTCAGACAAAGTAACTAAAACTCTATAATCATGCAAAAATGCTCTAAATCACCATTGATTAGAGAAATGCAAATTAAAACAAATGAGGTACCACCCCTTATGACAGGAAAAGGAAAATGACAACACTTAAAGGGGATGTGGGAAAAATGGGACATGAATGCATTGTGGAGGGAGTTATGAACTGATTCAATCATTGAGAAGAGCAATTTAGGCCTATGCCCCAAGGATTATAAAATGGTACATACACTTTGACCCTGCAAAACCATTACTAAGTTTGTATTCCAAAGAGTTAAAAAAAAAAAAAGACCTATATTTACAAAAAAATTTAAAGCAGTTCTTTTTTTTGGGGAGGGCAAAGGTTTTTAAAGTGAGAGATACCCTTCAATTGGGGAATGACTGAATAAGTTATAGTATATGATTATAGTGGAATACTGTCATGCTGTAAGAAGTGACAAGCAGGAGGAGCTCAGAAAAACCTGGAAAGACTTGCAGGAACTGAATCAGAGTGAAATAAGCAAAACCAGGAGATACAGGAATACTTTACAATGAACAACTGTGAATAACAGCTATTCTCAGTAATACAATGATCGAAAACTCTCCCAAAGATCTCATGATTTTAAAAAAATGTCATCTGCTTCCAGAATAAAAGAACTGAGTTTGAATCCAGACCAAAGCAAACTTTTTAAATTTTCTTAATTTTTTTTTCTATTAGAGTTTCCTTCCACAAAAGAATTAATATGGGAAAGAGAGGATTTGAGACTCAATGTTCTTTGAAAAATGTTGGAAACTTTTTACAAAATGTAATTGAGGGGGAAATAAGATTTTAAAAAGTACTTGGATCACTCTGGCTAGGAACATATATCTCGAGCCCTTAGTTATGTCCTATGCATGACTCAGTACCAAGAAGGTATAGAATCCCCTATGCCCTCCTAATTAGACCAAATGGTCCAATAATCTGTCCTGTTCATGAAACAATAGCTATTTCCCTTCTTGTAATGTAAACCATCATGGGTCCCAGCAGGGAATTGAAATACAAGGTATGTGAAAAGGAGGTAAGATGATGAGAAACAATATTGGAAGACGAGAGGTAGATAACAGGTCCTCTTCCAGAAATTTATCCTGAGACAAATGACCTTAGGACTGTGCCCTATGATCTTATTTTAATATCAAGACAAAAGAAAATGGTCATACTGACCCTTCCAAAGAGAAGTTTCCCCTTACTATGTTGGACTAGTAGAACTTGCAGGCAGTATTTGTCACTCTCTTGCTACCTGCCGATTTTTCTTCTAGCTGGTAGATAAGGTTTAAAGTTCAAACCTATTTATTTTTTTTAAAAGGCATCAGCAGAAAAGGATTTGGTTTCTATACTTCTTGCACAAAACTGTTGAAATGTCCCCCTTTGACTCAAAGTCTCTAGTGAGGGGAAAACCACTTACCTCCTGCATCAGTCCCTCTCAGTTTTGTAGAGATCTAATTGTTAGGGCATTTCCCCTTGTATCAAGTCTAAATCTGCCTTTTCTCAATTTTCACCTATTGCTTCAGTTTCTTCCCTTGGGAGCTAAGCCAAATGAATCTAATTCATTTTTCAAAAATGTTTTTTTATTTATTTCATTAAATATTTACCAATTCTATTTAAAAATTTTTACTTTTTAATTTTAAAATTTGAGTTCCAAAATTTCTCCCTCCCACCCCTACCCAACATTTTTAGAAGGCAAGTAATAAGATACAGATTATACAATAAAAGTCATGTGAAACATGTAATCTAATTTACTTTCCTTACAACATCCCTTCAAATGTTTGAAACTGTTTCCCCTTAATTAGCTTAAGTACTTAATTAAGAACCTAAGTACTTGCATGCTTAAGTACCTAATTTTTAAGTTCTTAATTAAGTACTTGTATTCCTAATTAAGTACCTAATTAAGAAGTTATCTAGGAAAAATAACCCCAGTCCTTTCAACCAATCCACATAGATGGCATGTTCCATCACCCTAGTTATCTTTCTCTGGACACTTTCTGGTTTTCTCAGTGTCCTTCCTAAAATGCAATGCCCAGAAATGAACATAGTCCAGATCAAATGTGATCTGTCCAGGGCAGAAAAGAGCAAAGTGATGCTCTCTCTAGTCCTAGACACTTCCTTCTTCGAGTCTACAATTGCATTAGGTTTTTTAGCTGCCACATTACACTAAGTCAAATTCCTGTCCTACAAAGATATTGTAAGACTCAAATTATATCATACTTATTCATATTTGCATAATATTTATATAGCCACAGTCTTTACTCACAACAACCCTTCAATGTCCACGAAAGTAACTTCTCGATCCTTGTTCTCAAGCTCTCTGTAGCTCTGACACTGCCAATTACCCTTTCTTCCTCTATATTCTCTTCTCTCTAGGCTTTCAGATGCTACTCTCTCCTGGTTCTCCAAACCATCTCACCACTCCTCCTTTTCTTTTGCTGAAGCCTCATCCAGATCATGGCCTCTAACTGTAGGTGCCCCTCAGGGTTCCATCTTGGGTTCTCTCCTCTTTTTCCCCTCTAATGCTTCTTCACTTGGTGATCTCATCATCTCCTTTGTACTTAATTATCATCTTTATGCTTATAATTCTGGAATTTGCCTATATGCCCCAGCCTCTTTAGTGACCTCTAAAATTGTGTATCTCCAATTGTCTTTCAGATATGCTCAACAGACATATTAAACTCAATGTGTCCAAAACTGAAATCATTATATTTGTGCTTGAATTGACCCTCACTCCTAACTTCCCTATTACTTTAAAAGGCTACGCAACCCTTCCACTTCTTTAGCCTTGCAATCTATGAGTCATCCTTAACTTTTCACTCTCTCTTATTCCCCATATCCAACCTTTTACCAAGGCCTATATATTTCACCTTTTCAACATCTTTCTAATTTTCTCCCTTTTCTCCTCTGACACTGCCACCCCTCTGGTGTAGGACTTTTATCTGCAAAATCAGTAAGTAGAGGAAAATTTATATCTCTAATTATTTCTACCAATAAAATAGGGAAAGAACAGATCAATGAATTGGGTACACAATAAGAAAAAAAATTAAAAAGAACAAATTTAAAATCTCCAATGAAATACCAAATTGGAGATTCTAAAATTAAAGGTGAGATTAACATAATTGAATGTAAGAAAACAATTTAATTAATAAATAAAACTGAGTTGCTTTTATGAAAAAAATAAAATAGATAAACATTGGTTCATATGATTGTTTAAAAAGCATTAGCTTCAAATCACTAGTATCAAAAATGAAAAGAGTGAATTTACTACTAATGAAGATGAAATCAAAGCAATTATTAGGCATTATTTTGCCCAATTATATGCCAACAAATTCAACAATTTAAGTGAAATAGAAGAAAACTTACAAAAATATAAATCACCTAGACTAACTAATAGAGGAAGACATAGAATATCTAGATAAACCTATTTTAGAAGAAAAAATTAACAGTTCATAAATGAACTTCCAAAGAAAAGTATCAGGATCAGATGGATTTACAGAAAAAATAAATTTTACCAAACATTTAAAGATCATCTAATTCCAACATTAAATAATTATTTAGAACAATTGGTAAAGAAGTCTTCCTTTTATGAAACAAATATGGAGCTGATACCTAAATTAGGAAGAGCAAAAACAGGGAAAGAAAATTAAAGGCTAATTTCATTTAGTAATATAGATGCAAAAATCCTAAATAAAATATTAGCCAGGAGACTATAATATATCACAAATATTACACATTTTGACTAAATAGGATTTATATCAAGTATACAGGGATGGTTAAATATAAGGAAAACTATTACTATAATTGATTACATCAGCAAAAAGGTAACTAAAATCCTATGATTTTATCGATAGATGCAGAAAATCTTTTGACAAATTTACAACACTCATTCCTATTAAAAACACTTGAAAGCATAGCTGTCAATGTCTTTCTTCAGAATAATAAGACATATATACTTAAAACCATCAACAAACATTATTTGTAATGGGGTTAAGTTAAAGCCTTTGTGATAGAGGTTTGAAACCCTAGAACTGGAGTTACAGTCTGGGAAAACCCCATTTTGAGATGTGTGACCACGAAAATATGGGTTTCAAGACTGTGAATTGCCCAAACTGTAAAGATAATTTTTAGCGTCTTGGTTTTATATCAAAAATAAGTGGTCGCCATGGGAAAAATTCCCAAATATGAAATACCCAAGTCAGCTGGGTTTTATGGAGATTTTAATTAATATAAATGAAGGAATTAAGAAAAGGGAAAGAGACAGAGTAAGAGGGAATAGTAGGAAAAGGCCAGGGCCTAGCCTATGCCTTTCGCTTTAAGAGAGAAACAAAGTCAGTCTTTAATCACTCACCACAAGATCTTTCCAAGCAAAACTCTAGTGTTCAGAGACCCAGCAGCCTCCTCTGACTCCTGACCTCCAATTCAGCTACCAAAGCTGAACTAACTCAAACTACCTTGAACTGGTTCAGACAGCTCCTTTTAAAGGTAAATTTCTCTTGTGTCACCTCCCCTAAATTTTCACATCTACCAATCACAGTAGACGCTTTTCCTAGGACAGCCCAGTCTTAGTTTTTAGTTCTCACCTTCTCTGGGTAGATTATATCTTCTGAGTACTTCTCACCTCTTTGCTAAGCTTGCCCCTTGCAAGTTGCCTGACCTTTTAGTGATTAATTTGACCTTCATAGGTACTTAGCACACTTTTGTATTAGATCTAAAAATAGACCTAGCTTAAGGGCTTTTGCCTCACTATAAGTATGGGTTAAGTACTTTTTCATTGTTCAGTAAGGAGTTTACAACTTTATCTTCCCCTAAAGTATGCCTAAGTATTGTAAAGATTAAAATTTAGGGGAGATGGGGAGACTGAGGCAGGTAGAAATTAGTTTCTCTCTGCAAGGAATATATATTTTTTTAGAGGTTTATTAAAGGTTAAAGATTAAGAATATACAAGTAAGAAACATGTGCCTAGGCCAGAGGCCTAGACAAAATAACCTCACATCATGGAAGAGACGCCTCTGCTCCAAAAACGGAAGTCCAAAAGGGCCGAGCCCTTCAAAAGTCTTTGCTTAAATATCTTCTCGATCTCGGCCCAGGTGAGATTACAAGGCATTCTGGGGAAGTGGAGCAAAGGCTCATGGGGATTGTAGTCCTGTATTCGAGTCTATTTTTTACATCCCCCCGTGTGATCATTTGTGGAAAAATTAATTTTTCCCCAAAAGGATCATAAAAACATAATAAACTTAAAAGATTACAATAGTGTGAGGATAAGAGAAAAAAGAATAAAACCAATAATTTCTGAACACATTGACAAAAAGCCGTTAGGGGGCAGTCCCCTTTGGCATAAAAGTATACATACAAATAAATGTTCAATCAACCACACCCAAAGTTCAATTTTGTGCAACTTGTGGTCTGGAGGCTTCTTCATGGTGGCTTCTCCAACAGTTCAGTTTCTGAATTCAGGGAAGTAGCATCTTCTTTACCTAAAATTCTTCTCAAAAAGAATTTAAACTTTGCAATTTGAATAATGATATTTTTTACATTCCCCCGTGTTGTGGGTGATTGAAAGATTCAGAATCAGTTAGGGATGCATGGCTGAGGTATGAGGTATATGAATCAATTGGCAAGAGATATTAAAAAGACATCAGAAAATCCAAAAGAAAAGAAAAATTTCTGGATGAAAATATAGACTATCAAAGTCTTATGTGTAAAAATTCCAAGTAGAAGAAAAATAAATCTATAACAGGTCCTTCAATCAGGGCCCAATCAAAATGATCTAAGTAATGATGCATTTACCCAATCAGTGCCAGGACTACAGAAAGGTACCACACATTAAGAAGCAGAAAAGGGGACCAGATTATAGGAGCCAAGGTTTTGTGGATACTCATCTGTGAGTATCTTCAGAGTGAGTGTAGATACAAGGAAAGCCTATGTCTTAACACATGTTAAACATAGTAACCTCGAGTCTTCACACTAGGTTCAAGACCTTTGTATTGGCCTGGAAGTGCATCAATCCATCCTAGATTGGCCTTTCTTTGGCTCTATGAAATGGCTCTTGTGTGTATCTCTTGTCCTGGAATCAGACAGAATCATTAAGCAAAGTCCCATAATTTATTTAAATAATTAGTGGAATCATTTTCATAGTCACAAGCTTTTTAGGGCATGCATTAGAAAATGTATCTTAAACTTAAAAATCAAAAGGTTAAAGAAAATCTTAATACTGGTGACATGTGCTTCAAATATAAAAAGGAAAGAAAAAATAATTAAAAACTGAAAAAGTATATTGCACATGCAAGAAAAATATAATAATAAAAGAGCTTTAAAAAATTCAAAAATATAGCTTATAACCATTGACACTCTGTGTCAGTTAAGAAAATATAGAATACAAGGCTTTCTCACCAAAAAATGAGATCCATTTCCTCTTTGTATCTGGCCATGATCACTGTGAGTAGAAGGCAAATGAATTGAACAAGGTTAACAATTTTTTCATCTTTAAAAATACAGTAGTACATATATGTAGATATCAAAATCCCCAAAATTCTCAATAGCCCAATTAATACAATAGCAAACAAACACACTTTCATATTTCACATAAGTTGCTGTATGACATTTTTAAAACCTATGAATTGATGGACATTTGTCACAATTTTTACAAACAGAGCAATCCTTCAACCTTGGTATTTAAACATATTTAAAACAAAGTAAAACTCATCTTGGGTTTAGAACATAATCAAGAAATCTATATATCATCCTGGTAGAAGTAAAATAGTGAGCTGAAGAGCATAAATAAAGGGGTGCTCCTTGTTCTTGGAGGCTTTTCCCAACGGTACAAATGCCCTGAAATTAACTGCCCAACTTCCATTCACATGTGGGAAGGTTGGGGGTTATAAAATACATTTCACTTCAGCTACTAGAATGGGCCTTACCTCGTGGTAGGGGCAGGCAAAAATAACCAGACTGTTAAAAAAAAATTCCAAAATCATATTTAAAAAACCCTTAAAATCAAATCATTTGAGGTATTTAGCACATTACATTTTTCCAAGGTTGTTAATACAATTATAACCAGTTCTGAAGTCCATCTATCCTCAGCAAAATAGAAAAAAGCTGTTTTTTCATATATGGGCTTATTCACAACAATATTTGTTCAACACAGTTATAGGGGAAAAACAACAGAATTTTAAAACTCAGTACATTCAAAATAAATTCAATCAACCTTCAGTTCACAGAATAATATTCAATCCAGTAATATATGAACTTAAAATCACAAAGTTAAACCTTAAACAAAACAATGCAATAGAATACAGAGATTTTTTAATAAACCATTGGAGTCTGAAATGCCTTAGAATATAGCCTTTAGTCTCTTCAAAGTTCCTTGGGGTTTTTTTGTTTGTTTTTTTGTTTTTAATTATCCATTTAAATGTCTATTGTCGGAAGGTAGAGTAGTAAAGGCTAGGCTATGGGGTTCAAGGGCTCCGTCCAGGGCCCCATAGCTGGGAAGCATCGGAGGCCAGATTTTAACTAGAGACCTCCCGGCTCTGGGCCTGGCTTCCAGTTCGCTGGGCCACCCATTTTCCTCCCCAAAGTTAAAGTTGAATCTTTGGGCTGAGTCTGCTCCCTGACAGGCAGGCAAAATCAATGAAATTGCCAGAAGAGTCAAAAATCCTTTTAAACAGCCCATTGCTTTTTAGGTTTCTGTTTGAAAAGTCTGTTTCTTCTCTCTAGTCTTTTCTCTCTTTCCCCTCTCTGACCCCCCTGTGGCCAATACCCCCAGCCACGTGGAGGCTTAGCCTAAGGGAAAATCTCCTTTCCCTCTGGTCTCTCCCCTCCGCCCACGTGGCCAATACTGTTACCAGCTGGTCGCAATGAGTCCTGAGCGATCTGCTCCAAGGATCTGGGTGATGAGCCGGCTGGGTCGGGCTCCTGGGTCTGGGGCACAGAAATAGGCAGGCAGCGGCTGGTGAGAGGCCAGGAGCAGGAGCGGCTGCGGGGGTGGGCAAGGCCGGGACCAGGTACCAGGTGAGGATGATCAGGGCTGCAGGCTGCAGGCAGGAAGCGGCGGGGCCGCTTTCTAGGTACTAGCTATTAAAACTGAATTTAAGATCAGAAAAGAAATCAGAAGACTGAAAGTTCTTTGTCCCTTCGTGGTCGCCAAACTGTAAAGATTAAAATTTAGGGGAGATGGGGAGACTGAGGCAGGTAGAAATTAGTTTCTCTCTGCAAGGAATATATATTTTTTTAGAGGTTTATTAAAGGTTAAAGATTAAGAATATACAAGTAAGAAACATGTGCCTAGGCCAGAGGCCTAGACAAAATAACCTCACATCATGGAAGAGACGCCTCTGCTCCAAAAACGGAAGTCCAAAAGGGCCGAGCCCTTCAAAAGTCTTTGCTTAAATATCTTCTCGATCTCGGCCCAGGTGAGATTACAAGGCATTCTGGGGAAGTGGAGCAAAGGCTCATGGGGATTGTAGTCCTGTATTCGAGTCTATTTTTTACAGTATGGGTGGAGTAATTTTAAAGTTCCCAACACATTCCTGATCAAGTACCTCCATTGTTTAAATGGGGAATAACCTTAACCATAACCTTAAGATAATGCTCCAAGATAGAGTCTGAGAAATTTTAAGATTCACAGAGGAGAGGTGACCACTCTTTCTCCCTCTCTCTCTCTATACTGATAGACTTAACCATCTATTACACTTTCCCTATAACATCAGGAGCAAAACAAAGATACCTGTTCTTACCTGTCTTATTTAATATTGTATTAGAAATGCTAGCAATAGTAATAAGAGAAGGAAAAGAAATTGAAGGAATCAGAATGGGCAAAGGTAAAAAAGATAATATATAGAAAATCCCAAATATTCAATTAAAAAATTAGTTGGAACTATCAATAATTTTGGCAGAATAACAGGATATAAAATAAACCCATATAAATCATCAGCATTTCTATATGTCACAAATATCTGAATTACTTTAATAGATAGCTTGCTGGTGGCTCTGCTTTTCTCAAATCTCTTTCCCCTTCAATCCATTCGCCATTCATCTATCAAAGTGATTATCTTAAAGCACAAATCTGGCCATATCATCCCTTTACTCAATAAACTCCATTGGCTCCTGATTGCCTTAAGAATCAAACACAGGAAGCAGCTGAGTTGCTCAGTGGATTGAGAGCCAGGCCTAGAGATGGGAGGTCCTGGGTTCAAATCTGATCTTAGACACTTCCCAGCTGTGTGACCCTGGGCAAATCACTTGACCCCCATTACCTAGCCCTTACCACTCTTCTGCCTTGGATCCAATACACAGTATTGATAAGGGTTTTTAATGAAAAAAAAAAAGAATCAAACACAAAATCATCTGGTGTTTAAAGCACTTTACAACCTAGCCATCACCTACCTTTCCAGGCTTGTTGCACCTTTTTGCTCATCACATACCAGTGACACTGATCTCCTTGCTGTTCTACAAACAGGGTATTATAGGGTTCTCTCCTGCTGGCTCCTATTCCTGGAATGTTCTCTTTCTTCATTTTCTCCTGGCTTCCCTGATTTCCTTCAAGTTCCAACTAAAATGCCATTTTCTATAACAGAAGTGTCAGATGAGATACTCCCTCATAGCAGAACCAGATTAAAATAAAGTTGGGAAATATCTAACAAAATAAATAAAAATACAATAGAACATAGCTAATGTTAACATGGTTTTGAAAATTCAGTATTTGGCCCACAAAGATTCTTATGTACAGGTGAGTGGATCCCATTTCTCTCCCCATTTCTATTTGAATTTAATACCACTCTCCTATAAGAAGTCTTTCCCAACCCTCTTTAGTTCTAGTGCCCTCCCTTCCTAAATTCTTTCCTATTTATCTTGTATATAACTTGTTTGTATGTATACATTTGCTAATTGCCTCTCTCTTTTGATTGTAAGCTCTTTAAGGATGGAGACTATCTTTTACCTCTTTTTGTCCCCCAGCACTTAGTACAGAACTCAAGAAGATGAGTCTTCCTGTCTCCAGGTTGGACACTCTCTACCATTTAGCTTCCTGGCACATAGTAGGCTCTGAGTAAATGTTTATTGGCTGGCAAAGAATAAAATGCCAAAGTAATATAAATTGACATTATTTGGCAATGCTGCTAGGACCATCCCAGAGCAAGTCCAGCACTATTCTCTGAAGAAGGCTGGGCTCCAAACTTGTTGAGAATGTTTACTATTCCTTCTCTGTGGTGCCTCAAGAGTGGAGGTCTGAGAACAATTTGATTTCTCCAGATCCTGAGTAGCAGCAAACTTCTAAAGGAAATCTGGGATGGTGCCTTTCTGGAACAGGCTTTGATTTCCCTTTTCACATCCTTTGGATCCTTTCATTTGCACATTCATTGGGTTATCCAATATTCAGGGAAGCCAGTCCAAAGGCATCCCTTTTAATGTCTCCAGGATTCCAGACTTCTTCTTGGGACCTCCAATTCTATCAATGATAGGGCTGAAGCACTAA
This sequence comes from Monodelphis domestica, assembly GCF_027887165.1. Lineage (NCBI taxonomy): Eukaryota > Metazoa > Chordata > Mammalia > Didelphimorphia > Didelphidae > Monodelphis > Monodelphis domestica. The sequence continues at coordinate 401,220,084 of NC_077229.1, read as the reverse complement.
GACCAACGATCGCTTCACTTATATGTAAACAGTTAAGTTTGGGGAAAAGTCCACGTTGGACAGGCAGATGACAGGCCACAACTGACTCTCTGCTTTTGTTGCAACTTAAATCTTTCGCTCTATGCTGTAAAAATGGAGATTTGAACCCCAGACTTCAATCCCCAGAAGTCCTTGGCACTTCCCAGAATGCCCTATAATCTCACCTGAGATCCCCACCTGGGCCAAGAACAAAATTTGTATTTAAACTGACTGTCCCACCTACTTGCTCTCTATCTGCTTCTGCTTCTAAGCACACGTGTCTCTCAAGATGTCGAGTAAGTGGCTGTAAATGGGTTATTCAACCCTAGACACGTGCTTTTCTTATTTTGTATTTTCTTATTTCCTTGATTTCTAATAATCTTTAATAAACCTCTAAAAATATAATACTTTTAGTAGAGGAACTAATTTAACTGTTACAATGCCCCTCTCAAAAAAACTGAGTTTTTAGTAGACTCTGAAGTTAAGTTTTCTTCATCTGGACTGTCATAGATAAGGCTAAGCCAGAAGATTAGATCAGCTAACCAGACTCCCACCAAATGTATCCTATAGGCTACCAGGCTACTGGATGGCCTCCCTATGTCCAGAGCCATAGTTAGGAAGTTTGGTGGCCAAAGTCAATTCAGGGGGAGGAACAAGAAAAACCTCAAAACTAGTGAAGTAATAAAACGTATTTTTTAAATATTAGCCAGAATATAATAAAATGATCTCTTTTTATAGACAACATGATGATTTATATATATATAATTCTATATTTACCATTTATTATATTATAATTATATAATAATATTTTATTACTTTGTTGTATATTTAATTTTATATATCTTATATTTATATAATTATTATTTGCTATTATATGCCAATACTAGAACATCATTTTATTATATTATTATAAATTACATTTCTATAAAATTTTAATATTAAATGTCTATATTAATACAATATATAATCATAAAATATATTATATAACATATAAATGTATACATAACTATGTTTATATAAATCTATTTATGCATAAATATATAATATGTAACAATGGACTAATAATTACATATGTACATAGACATGATATACATATAATCATCATATATGTAGTAGTAGTAGTCATAATAGTAGTAGTCTCTTGGTAACCGAGAATGACGATTGTCTTTGTACGTTTTTGTGCACAAAGACACTTGTGCACAAAGATTTAAGTGGAAGAGTCAATGCACAGAGACAGTCCCACTCTCTCGGCATTGGAAGCCTGGGTCCATTGGCATGAAAAGTCGTTACACCTGGAGACTTCCTCAGCTGCATTGGATGGCCGTGTTGTCCTTTGTGTTCCAACACACCCTGAGCACTCCACAGTGCCTTGCTGCGTTGCCATCTCAGCCGTTGAACCTTCTTATTGGTTTCTTCCGTCTGTTCAGCTGTCTTCTGAAGCAGTCTTCACATGCTGGATGAGCAAAGCCCTGGTTCACCAGGGGTCCACGACAACCCAATGGCTACCCTCACAAGGTTTAGCCGGCCTATCGAAGCCGTTGCCTGGGGTGTGGCCACTGCCGCATGCTAGCAGCTACCGGGAGCCACAAGTGAGAGCTGGGTGTCAGGTGGGGGTCAGAGGCTGGAGAGCTGCCCTGGGAGGGCACGACAAGCCCTCCATACCAGAGATATTACCCCTCCCTGAGCACCCCATACACCCCATATAATGTAGACATACATTATATATCATTATATAGCCTATATATTATAATATATTATTATTATTATATAGTCTCTATAATATATATATATTCCTAAAGATTCAACCAAAAATTAGTTGTAACAATGCATAATTTTAGTTGCTGGTAAGGAGGTAAAGACCCTAAAATGACCATCAAAGGAGGAGACTCAGATATCACAACTAGAGCCACTGAGGCAGTTCGTCTAGATCTTAGGATCCCACCCCGACAATAACAATGATCCCAGGCATCCTTTGTGAAAGCCCGAGTCCTCAGGCTCAGTGGGAGCTATAGAACCCTGCTCTGGGACAGAGAGGCTGGGAGAGGAGGTATGCTGAAGCTCTACAGACCCCCCAAAACCTTGGGAAGAGGTATGGAATGAGGGAAGCAGGCTCCGGTTCAGCAGAGGGTTCCTTTGGGATTGGGAACTTGGGGAGAGCAGCCCTGGAATGGACCAGAGGATTGTGATGGGCAGGAAATATGTCTCTGAATGTCAGCCTCCTGAGGCAGAGCCCTGATTTCTCTGCCCTAATTATGGCTCTGCCCACTATGTCCAAAACCCTGGTACTTGAACCATATTGTGTTTAGAGGGAAAAGGCTTCAGCCTTTGGTTTCAGAAAAACATGGGTTTGAATTCTACCTGACATTAGCTGTGTGGCCATAGGCAAGTCACTTAACCGAGCCTCAGTTTCCTAATCTGTTAAATTAGGATAATATTACTGGTAACATCTACTTCATACAGTTATTGACAGGATCAAAACGTTAATTTATATAAAGCACTTTCTAAGCCTTCAAATAATATGTAAATGTCAGCTATATAAGCACTTAATAAATGGCCAATACAACTTTCTTTATACTTTATACTCACCTCTTCCTTATAAATATCACAACCTCTTTCAGCCTTAGGGGACAGACAACTATAAATTCTCTTCTTGTTATCCAGTCATTTTTCAATCACTTTAAAAAAATTCTTACCTTTTCCTTAGAATCAATGCTGTATACTGGTTCCAATGCAGAAGAGCAGTAAGGACTAGGCAATGGAGATTAAGTGACTTGCCCAGGGTCACACAGCTGGGAAAGATCTGAGGCCAGATTTGAACCTAGGACCTCCCATGCTCTAGGCCTGGCTCTCAATCCACTGAGCCACTCAGCTGCCCCAATTTTTCAATGATTTCTGATCTTTGTGACTCCATTTCAGGGGTGGTTTGTGTGTGTGTGTGTGTGTGTGTGTGTGTGTGTGTGTGTGTGTGTGTGTGTGTGTGTGTGTGTGTTTTAGCAAAGATATTGGAATGGTTTGCCGCTTATTTCTCCAGCTCATTTTACAGATAAGGAAACTGGGGCAAACAGTGAAGTGACTTGCAAAGGGTCACACATCCAGTATGTGTCTCAGGCCAGATTTGACCTCAGAAAGAGGAGTCTCCCTGACTCCAGGCCTGGTACTCTATCTCCTGTACCACCTAAGTTGGCTAGCTCAGTTCTCTAACTACAGGAGGATGTGCCATCAACCTAAAGATTGAGATCCCTTCACCACCAGATCCCTGCAAAGAAAAATAGTTGGGAAGGAAAATTTATTGTTTTGAGACATTTCCCAACTGCATTGACCAGGCCTACTCCCTGAATTTCATAAGCCCCCATTCTAATTTAGACACAGTCTAACATTTCACTTTGTGGTTGTGCAATATTCTTTTAGGAAACTCTAAATGTGCTTTGTCAGATGACCAGAATAAAGGAGTAAAAAAAGAAGTCTTTTAGTTCACTTTACTGAGAAGGAAATTGAGGTCATTACCCAGAGAAATTAAATGAATTGCATAAAGTCAAACAGATAGTGAATTTTTAGTTTAAGAGTGAGACAGTGTCTGAGAATCCTAAAGAACAATGTTAGGTCTTGGGTTTTAGGAGTTCATGGAGCAGAGCTGTATGGCATCTTTGGACCCTGGGGTCAGTAGCTTCCAATACCACAAAGTTTTTGCTGTGTTTTAAGGTCTTTCCTAACCTCTCTCTCTCTCTCTCTCTCTCTCTCTCTCTCTCTCTCTCTCTCTCTCTCTCTCTCTCTCTCTCTCTCTCTCTCTCTCTCTCTCTCTCTCCCCCCCCCCCCCCATTTATTTCAAGAGATCTAAAAATCTACAGATGTGTGAAACATGATTGTGGGTATCTGAAAATTTCTTTTAATGTAAAAAAAGAGATCTTGAAACCATTGGGAACACCAAATTAGAATAATTGAAGTCCCTCTTTGCTTGGGTATCTGAAAAAAAAATTTTTTTAATGTAAAAAAAGATCTTGAAACCATTGGGAACGTCAAATTCGAATAATGGAAGCCTGTCTTCTCAGGCTGATTTTGCATGAGCAGCCCTATAAGTGTCTGCTGGTTTCTGACCAGGCTTGAGAAAGAGCTAGCACCCTCCGAGCTCTCACTAGCCTGACAGGAAGTCCAGAGAAAAGTGGTTGGGGACTTCCTGTGGAAGGGCAGAAGCGAGGTCTGACTAGGTCTAACGGGAAGCACGCCGTATTCCAGGAACAAGTATCTGACACGTGGCTCAGAGCCTGCCAAGACTTATCGAATCTGCCGACAGCTGCAGGCTTTCGCCAGTCTGTGTGTGAATGATACCCCTCGTGTCATAAAGTTGAGTGTGGTTTTCTGCACTGTGGCTTGGGATGCCTAACAGGAACAGAGGCTTGGGAAGTATTTATTGGGCCAGAGACGAGTTGCCTTCTAAACGGAGAATTTGATTCGGAGGGGCTGCCCAGCTAAAACTGTGAAGCTGGATGCTCTGATGGACAAGGGACCCCACAGAGAGAATGAGAGCGACGGAGACTTCCGCTCCTTAACAGAAAACAAACAAAAACAACTTAGGGGAGTCCGGAACTTTTCCGACTGTCTCAGATGTCCGTGCCCCAATGAATAGGGGATGATAACCAAGAAATTACAAGCCATGGAGATTCTTTTGACTTGTTGGGTTAGACCCCAAGATACATGTGTGCTAAGGCTTTGCTGACATGGAGATAAGGTTTCTCTTTCCAGCTGCTTTTATCCCGTGGCCTGGTTAGAATTAAGTTTCCTGCAATGATACCCGTACAACCCAGTGGAATTGCTTGTCAGCTCAGGGAAGGGAGGAGGGAAAGAAAAATATTCTTAATTAGTTAAAAAATAATATCAAAAAAATTGTTTCCTGGCTCCTTGGCCCTCATTCCTCATTCTTTATTAGGCAAATCAGAGAATACACTCATTTCAGTGGTTCAGACTTGCCCCCTCACTGATGTCAGGGCAGGATCCTATTAGTATACTATGTCAGCCCTTTACCCCAAAATTCCATTTTGGCCCCAAGTGCCTCTGGGCACTGAAGTGCACATCCTTCTGCATGCCTGAGCCACCAACTGAGCCTGCTAGAGGAACTAGGGCCAATAAGGGCCAAATTCCTATGCTATTCCCTGTTGGTGTCTGTTTTCCTCCTATAATTGTTATCTTTGTGTGGCAGTGTTGCTTTTCAGGAATAACTCCCTCCCCTTTTTCATTGCAAAAGTGAAATGAGAATTTTAGCATAAGCAAGTAACTATGTCTCATATGAATACAGAATCACCGCTGGGATCTTTGAGAAATCTTTGAGAATGGTGATAGCATTAGAAGCCTGGAAGCAGGCAGGTTTTCTGACTGTTGGTTGTTGTTCAGTTGTTTTCAGTCATGTCTGACTGTGAAATTTTGGGGGGTTTCTTGACAAAGATACTAAAATGGTTTGCCATTTCCTTCTCTAGCTCATTTTACACATGAGGCAAGTGAGGCAAAAAGGGCTATATGACTTGCCTAGGGTTACATAGCTAGCAAAAAGGGTCTGAGGCTAGATTTGAACTCAGGAAGATGAGTCTTCCTGACTGGTTGTTGGTGCTGATTAATAAGCTTGATGTTAATCCCTGACAAAATAATTTTATTTTATTTTTTAAAAAATGTTTTTCCATGATTCCATGATTCTTGTTCTCTCTCTCCAGTCTTTGCTTTCCCCTCCTGGAGCTGACAAGCAATTCCACTGGGTTATACATGAATTATCACTCAAAACCTACTTCTATATTATTCATTTGACAAAATAATTTTCAAAGATCTTTAATGGATGGTTTGTGGGTACTTACAATGGGAAGGAGTGATCACACAAAGCCAAATTGAGTTCACTGAGAAAAAGTTATGCCAGACAAATCTTACTTCTTTTTTTTTTAAAGGAGGAGGTTTATTGATGATTTTTGTTACACTCAATTACTTCCAGGGATGTGCTGAGGGTAAACCAAATGGCACAAGAGAAGACTGTTAAATTTTCACCATGAGAATTTACATTTTGAAAATCAACAAGCTTCAAATCAGGATTTGGTTTATTGTTTTGTTGATCATTAGATATTAAGAAAAAATGATGGAGAAAATGTTAAGAATGCTTTAATCTGCAAACTTCAGAGTGTGTCCTGCATACATTTTCCTCCCAGAGAGACAATTTACCAACATAACACTCGATCTCTTCCCAAACCCCAACTTGCCACCATCCCCGGCATCATCAATATCAACTGCTACGGACAAGGCAGGAGAATTACTGTAACTGAAGCAGCCAAGCCGCCCTAGAGATAGACAGGAAGTGGTGTATATATGCCAGGGGGTCAGTAAACCATCACTGAGTCAAGAACCACCTTCCATCATAGTCCAGTGAAGATGGGCCAGGAGACCCAAGAATAGCAGTTTCCACCCTGGCTCAGGCTCTGCAACAATGAACTTCTTTTGGAAAAGGGACCCACCAAATCCACCACTACCAACAATGATTGACGACCAAATGCCAATAGTGGTCAAGAAAATCCAAGAGTCCTAGAAACAGCAGCACCTCTCTTCCTCTTCTTCATCTCAAACCTTTTTCTAACCTGAAATCATTATCTGTTGTGGAGATAAGATCCAGCAACTTCCCCTGTAAGTGCTACAGATTTTGTCTCCTAATTAGCCACCATGACTAAAGGCCAAGAAAAGGAGGTCCTTGGCACCATAAACTAGCTCAATATAAGAAATGGATGTCCAGGACAGCTAGGTAGCTCAATTGGTAGAAAGCCAGGCCCAGAGAGGGGAGGACCTGGTTCAAATGTGGCTCCAGATACTTCTTAGTGTGACCCTGGGCAAGTCACTTAATCCCCATTGTCTAGCCCTTACCTCTCTTCGGCCTAGGAACCATGCTTAGTATTGATTCTCAGATGGAGGGTTAAGTATTTAAAGAAGAAAAGAAATGGATATGGGGACTCCAGACTAACATGATTGCCTAAACCAGAGCCATACCTTATAATTCCCACAAAAGCCTAAAATTTGCACCAGGAAAGCCCATGAGAAACTAAAACAATTGACTTTTTCCATTCCAAAACTGTAGAAGAAGTCAGGCAGAACCTGAGGGCAATAGGAAGGGTGGCCACCGGCAAACTCAGAGACAGAGAGGATGCAGTATAGTTTTCCTCCTCAACCCAAAATGTGTCAGAGAAACCGATAGCCTAAAAGTTTTTGTCCAAATAAAGCAAGAGTGGAGCTCCATTCCTTCCCGGAAATTCCTAGGAGAGACAGACCTTTTGAGTCCCTGAGAGTATTAAGGACCAGAGAGCTCAGATATCCCTAACACTGCTGAGACCCCAGAGAAGGCCTTAAAGTCTAGGACTCGGAATCTCAAAGATTGGAGGGATAGTGAGGACGTTTACACTGAGGTGTGAAAGTCAGTTCAGAAACTTTGGAGACTGGGCAAGACATCCAAAAGTGGATCGGGGTAGAGCTTGGCCCTGGCACAAAGCTTCAGTTTAGGAATTAAAGCTGGTCAGAGTAATCAGAGAAAAATAATGACCAGAATCCAACCTTATTGCAAGTCTAGAGATTCCCTCTGCCCCACAAAGAACAAATGCAAATAGAGACTCAAAGGAAAAAATTATCTTAATTTTCTATAATTACTATATGAATACCTAGAAGAAATGAAGCAGGAGTTAAAAAAAAAGCAAAACTTTGAAATATAAACTCTGGAGGAAAAAAATAGGAGAATAAACATATTAGGACAGAAAGTAAAAATCTTTCCCATGAAATAAATTTTGTAAAATTAGTTTAGACCAAACAGGAATCAATACCTCTATGAAGCAGCAAGAAATCAAAAAAAATCAAGACTGAAAAAAATAGAAGAATATATATCTTACTCTAAAAATGATCTGGAAAGATAGGTTAAGGAAAGAAAATTTAGGGATCATTAATCTCCTTGAAAAACATGATTCAAAAAAAAAATTCAACATGGACATTGTATGCCAAGAAATCATAAATGGAAACTTCCCAGCTCCATTAATACCAGACAGAAAAGTAAAGACAGAAAGAATCCACTGATTGCCTCTTCTGAAATCATGCCTGAAAGAAGTCCTAGGAATGTTAAAAGTTAATGTCAAAGGAAAAATACTGTAAACATCCAAAAAAAGAACTAGTCAGATTTCCAAGAAATTATTGTAATGATTGAGCAACTCCTAGAAGATTCTACTTTAAGCTGGAGGAGATCTTGGGCATAAAATATTGATAATTTGGGGAGGGAGAGTTTGGAAAAAAATATTTATTGGGAATAAAATAGCATATAAAAAAAGAAAAAGATAAAGTCTTAGAATCAAGAATGATTTATTGACTATAATCCTACAAGGGGGAAAAAACATAGACTTACTAATAGAATAGAGGACTTTCAAGAATTTCTTGAATGAAAGAAAAGGCAAAAGATGAGTAGGGACTTTTAAATATAAACACAAGAGCCAAGGAAAGCCTAGAAAGAGAAATTTATTTAAAAAATTGGAAAAACTAGGGGGCAGCTGGGTAGCTCAGTGGATTGAGAGCCAGACCTAGAGATGGGAGGTCCTAGGTTCAAATCTGGCCTCAGACACTTCCCAGCTGTGTGACCCTGGGCAAGTCACTTGACCCCCATTGCCTAGCCCTTACCACTCTTCTGCCTTGGAGCCAATACTTAGTATTGACTCCAAGATGGAAGGTAAGAGTTTAAAAAAAAAAATTGGAAAAACTGTATGTTGATTCAATATTTAAATAGGGAAGGGGAAACAAATATTCATTCAGAGCCTTCTTTAAAGGGTATTGAGGTACTTAAAAAAAACAGCAGTTTTAAGGAGAATTGTTTCTGTTCTGTGGCTTTTAAAAATAGAATGAGAAAGGAGGGTTAAAAGGGATACAAAAGAATAAAAGGAGAAAGAAAGGAGTAGAGAAATAGTAAGGTTTATTGAGAGAGTGAGAGATTAAAACTTTTAAAAAATAGTGCACAGAAGATAATAAAAGAATGTTCAGAAGAAAATGCAGACAAGCTGGACAGTTTCTTTTTGGAAAGATGTAGAATTTGTGTATACATATATTTAAAGCATGCATTAGGAAAAGGAGATTCATGGTTTCATATAGAATTCTGTTATGTGTTCTGCTATGCGCACAGAAAAAACTTTGTAGGTAGGTGGACAATCTTTAAAAAACAAATAACAAAAACATAAATTGATATGATTTTATTCATAGAAATACCAGTAAAGAAGATGCATTACCATCTGACTTGCTGCTATACCCTAAGAATCACTGAGTCTTTCAGCCAGATTTGCAGGTTAACCCTTTCTCTGTTTTCTCCCTCTGTTGGAATGTGTGCTCCTAGAAAGCAAGCAGTGTCTTATTTCTTATTTGTATCCCCAGCACTCTCTATGTAGTAAACACTTGATAAGTACTTTTTTTTTCTTCAATCTAGTTCTCTCAGAATGATTTCTTATTTACTTCTCATCTGAAATGTTAGTTCATCTCTCCTCAGAATGTTACTTGAATTTACTTTATGGTGGAAGCTAAAATCTTTCATTTCCCCTCTGGAATTCTCCACAAATTATCTACTCTATAGAATAAAAGTGAACTCAATTTAATTCTCATCAGGAATGAAAAATAGATCATCTGCAGTGGCCCATGACTTTTAATTCCCACAAGATGACACAACTAGAGTGCAGGTGATGTCACTGCAGGCAAAGAGATTCTAGGCTAGAGGAAAAAAGGGGAAACTATGGATGATGATCATGGGAGAATCTGGTACAGGAAGAAAGAGAGCAGTAATAGTGAGAACAATATGAAAAGAGCTGAGGAAGAAATAAGGCATATTCCTGTCATTCAGGTGGTGGGAAGCAATATATTATGAGATGAGATTCAAAAGCTTTATGAGTGAATCTTTATCCCTCTCTCTTCCCTTTCTGTCCCACTATACCAGAGACTTTCCCTTGTCCTCTTCACGACAGTGTGAGTTTTTCTGGAAATTATTGCCCTAGTTTTCCCTGCTATTATTTTCAGAGTAAGACTCATCTCTGGAGTATATATATGTGGAGAGTGTTTTCCCTATTCCTTTATTAATTGTTTTAATCCCAACAAAATGTTCTACTTTTACAATGCATGTACAGGCAGGCTTTGGAGATTGGTTTGGTTTCAGATCACTGCAATAAAGTGAATATCACAATAATGCAAATCATACACATTTTTTGGTTTCTTAATGTAAAAATTACGTTTACATTATGCTGCAATACTATTGTCTATTAGTGTAATAGTATTGTCTAAAAAAACAGTGTACATACCTTAATTAAAAATACTTTATTGCTAAAAATGCTAAACATCATCCGAGCCTTCAACAAATCATAATCTTTTTGCTGGTGGAGGGTCTCGCTTCAGTATTGATGGCTACTGACTGATCAGGGTGGTAGTTGATGAAGGTTGGGGTGGCCGAGGCAATTTCTTAAAATAAGACTTCATTGATTGCCATATTGATCGACTCATTTGAACACTTAAAGGTCATTGTAAGGTTAACGAGCCTAGTTTTTATATTGTTGTGTCTGAGGAAGACCTGAGAAGGAGAAAAATGGGGGAGCAGCTGGTTGTTGCAGCAGTCAAACCATCCAACATTCATTAAGTTTGCCATCTTGTGGACAAATCCACAGGCACCCAGAAACAATTACAGTAGTACCCTCAAAGACCACTGTTCATGGATCACCATAATAGCCATCTAATAATAATGAAAAAATTTGAAATATTGCAAGGATGACCAAAATGTGACCCAGAGACACCATGTGAGTACATGCTGGTGGAAGAATGGCAACAATAGGCTTTTTCTACACTGGTTCGCCCAAACCTTAAATTTGTAAAAGTACAAAATAAAATCCTGCAATATCTGTGATACACAATAAAATGAGAGATGCCTGAATCTTGACTTGTCTGTTAGCAAGGTGCAAAACCAGTTCAGAATATTGTAAAGGTTCTCTGCTAAATTAGTTTTCCAGGCTGCTAATAGTTTCCCCTTCAGAATATTGGTCTCCACCTAGATATTTACATGTTGTCACCTATATCGGAATATACAGTCCTTGAAAGCAGGGACTGAGTATTTGGAGTTTGGGGTTTTGTTGTTGTCATTGTTGCTTTTTGTTTGTTTGTATCTCCATCACTTTAAATCCTAGTTCCTATGTGAGTGACATATTAAATATTTACATATTCCTTTTGACTGATTGATTAACTATATCTTCTCCTCATATTGCTGCAACCAGGTGGGTCCTAATAACTTCATTCCCTTTTTGAGTCATAACTAGAGTAGCAGGAGGCCACCGAATTTGGATGGCTTTGGTACCCCCAGACACACTTGCGCAGTAGAGACTATTTTTCTCCTTCTGTAACTAGTATGGACAAGAGAGGTATAGGACTTGATTTACAAGGAAACCTCATTCAGGAAGGAAATGGAACTTTAGCTGACAACGGAGGATGGGACTAGAACCTCCAGTCAAGAAAAGCAGATGGACAGTTGAGAAGGAGCTCTTATCCCTTCTGAACTGAAAGGGAGAAGAGCAACCTCACTGAGCTTAACCTGCTATAATCCCTCATCAATCTGAAGAATTTAGATTTAGCCATCCTTTCCTCAATAGTGGTGGATAGAGACTTTTTCGCTTTGGGGAAGACAAGAGACTATCCACCCAGAAGATTTTCCATTGATATCTTTAAAAGCTATATCTCTCTATTAGGAAATTACACCAGCCTGACTCCACAACGTCCTTGGGGATCCAGGTCCCCCTAGGCCTGAGCCCTTAACCCATGAAGGGAATTTAGGTTGAAAATAGAAATAGGGAATTCCTATTTTCCCTTTTTCCTAAACCTCCTACCAATCCTGAATCTCCAAACAATAAATAGATCTTATAAATTATAGAAGAATTAAACATCTCATTCAAATGTACTAAGGGGGTCAAGATAATATTCATCCAGGGAAGGAAACAGAAACCAGAGACTGAAGGGGATTTCCTCTTTACCTTCAGTTCAGAGCTGATCCAACTTTACTTTCTCTGGGGCAGGTCTGCCTGGGAGAGGAAGTAGTGCTTCTCTTTATCTGTTCCCTCCCTCTCTGAGACCTGTCAAGCTTTGGTTCCTGATCCCTGGCTAGTATACTAGGTACCCATCTTCTCCCCATTCTGACTTACTCTTAGCCCTCTCCAGTGGCTTCACCAACTAAACTTTTGAGTTACCATGATGAGCAGGACCCAGCCTGAATATTCTGAAACTTTGATTCCCCTCTTTCCCCCTTTTTCAGAATGACATTTTCTGAATCAGTGGTTCTTGTCTTGGGGTTCATGAACTTTTAAGATAAATAAAATTTAACAACTATATTTTAATAGATCTGACCTCCATTGTAATTCTGTGCATTTTATTTGACACATTTAGAGACATTATTCTCAGAAACAGTCTGTGAGAATCACCAGCTTGCCAGAGGAGTCTATGACTTGAAGAATAGAACCTCCTTGCTCCAGGTGAAACCCCCAGAAGTTTAGGGATCATAAGGTATAGGACAAATTCAGAATTCTACTTTCAATATATTTCTTTTGTCCCTTCCAAATGTTTTGAGTGCCACCCAGGCAACTGGCTGTGACAAGCCTCCAAGGACTATCCATCAGGTGGATTATTCAGTCAGAAAAACTCCTGAAACATGGAGGGGTTGGGATCTGCATACATGGAAAGAAGAAATCATGGGAATGGACAATTATTTTCTCTTTCCACCAGATTCCTCTGTTTTGCACTATTTTTTTCCATCTGGACTTGGGATACTATTTGTGTAAGAAACCCTGGGAAAAGAAATTTTTAGAGAGAATCAAAGCAAGGTGCCCAGGGACAGGGACAGCAAGTGTCAAGAGGAAGGACTTGAACTGAACCCTCCCTAATTTTGAAGTTGGTTCTTTAACCCTATAGTTACCTTTTTGAATGTATTTTCCATTTATTATGATGAATTATGGTGTCTGCCTTTGTGTTATCTCCTCCCAGGCTGTAAATTCCATCAGGGCAGTATATGAACTGGAGCACTCTGCACACAATCGATGTTTAATAGACATTTGACATACTGAATTGAGCAATTTGTTTTCTTGCTTTAAATAATCTACCCTGCTCTGAAATCAGTATTCTGTTTGCTTCAGGCACTAGTTACTTGGAAAGCTACAAGAAGTGTACAGACTTCTGGAGCCTCAGTCTGGTTTTCTTCCATGATTCAACTGTTCTCTACCCACCCGCACTTCTGTTCCAACTCCAACAAAGCACTTCTCTAAAAGGGTAAATATTTTCCTAGCAGACAGGATGCTGACTGCTGACAGGTGAACGGCAAGCACCTAAACACACACACACTTCCATTCTCAGGTCAGGAAAATGTGTCATATTCCCAGGCCCCTATGCTTTGGAGCCTCTGATCTTTTCCAAAGAGAGTGCAAAAGGGTTAGTGGTGCAGAGGCTCAGAAGGCTTGATTCTGTCATCAGTCCAGAGCTTCAGTGATAAATGCATCAATTAATAACAATATGAAGCCAAACTGGGCCAAGAAATGTTTAGAGGAGTCTTAAGGAAACCACTAAACTAGAATTCAATTTAATTAAAGAACAATTCTCTAATAATTAAAAAAACTTTTGAAAATAAAATATATTTTTAAGAAATTTATTTCCTCTACCTCTCACATATCCTTTGAGGAAGAAAAAGAGAAAAACAAAATTCTCTTAACAAACATGAACAATCACGTGTGACATGTAATCAACACTTTGGGGAGATCTGGAGTCTCTACTATACAAAGTGGGGAGAAAAACAAAAATCTTGATTATCTTCTGCAAGTTATCTAAATGCACAAACCCTTCTAAAATTCCTCTAGGATAAGAGTTTTGGAAAGCACTTGGAAAATGATTATTAAGCCTCCTACAGAAGATGAGAGAATATTGCAAAGAGTGAAAATTATAATAATTAATGAGACATTATCAAACAAAAATGAATAGTCAAGGAAAACAAAATCCCACATTGTCTGTGTTTGAAAATGAATGTCTCCTTCTGCATACTGAGACCATCCCTTCTCTATGCTACATTCCACGTTCTATCATTAGACTTGGTTTCACCAACACTTTCAGACATAGCACAAAAACAAACTTATTTATATGAAGTAATGCAAAGTGAAGTGAGTAGATCCAGGAGAACATTGTACACAGCAACAGCAACTATTATTAATAAGCCAGGAACCAGGATAGCTCCAGGGGATTCATGACAATCAAGGACAGCCACCATCAGAGAAGGAACGGAGTTTGAATGCAGATCAAAATATATCATTTTTCACATTATTTCCTCCATGAATTTTTCCCTTGTGTAATATGTCTTGTTTTACAACATAATGAACAGAAAAATATGTATTATATGATAATATTTGTACAACCTAAATCATATTACCTGTTTTCTTGAGGAGGGGGAAAAATTACAGATTTTTGGACACAACTAATGTGAGAATTTGTTTCTTAGATAAGTATATTTATTAAAGCTTCTTATATATTTATAACAAATCACATGTTGTTATTGTCATACATTTTATTATGTTATTATTATTGTTATGTTACATATTATATTGTTACATGTAAAAAATAGTAACCAAAAAAACAGTCCCTGCCCTCAAGGAGCTTGCATTCTGTCATGGTGCTCATGTTTAGAAGAAATATATATTACATATTATAGTCATAGCTCATGTCCTTGGAATAAGGAAAAGCCGGATTCAAGTCCTGACTTTGATATGTACTAGCTGGATGAATTTGGGTAAATCATTCAACCTCTCATTAACTGCAGGCAACTCTTCAAAGTCAATAATTACAGAAAAGTTGTTGACATGGTAGAAGGAATTTCCTCATTTTGAGGTTAGTATGAATGATAAAATCTCAAATCTAGAAAAAACAAAACAGAGCCAAGTATTTTATGGTTACAAGTGCTTTATTCATATTATTATTTCAATTATATTCAAAACATTTTTTTGGTGGATTATAGTTCTCAATGTTTGTTTCATATCCCTCTATTGGATAAGCTCATTGAGGGAGAAGGTTGGGTCTTAATCACTTAAACTTTATATCTCTTTAACTCTTAGCACACTTGATAAATTTGTGGGACTAATGAACTCTGTGAAGTAAATAACACAAACATTTTTTGACTCCAGACCTGAGATTCTTTTTTTTAATCCTTACCTTTTGTCTTAGTATTGTAAGGGCTAAATTTAATAGTTGGACAATAATTTTATGAAATTATGTGGCTGCCAATATTTATTATATCTTGAGTCAGAAATATATTTACAAATATATACAAATAGAGAAGAAACAATAAAGAAATGTGAGGGGGTTAGAGAGGTTATCTATCCTGTCTTATTCCAGGCAGAGATTAATTAGCTCTCAACCAGGAAAGGCCTGTAGTGAATAACCATGAGTCCTCCTCCAAGATGGAAGCTAGTCCCTCCAGAAACTAGGAAAGGAGTTGGCCTTTCACTCACCCCACAAAGTAGTACAGGAGTCAAAGTCCAAGTTGAAGCTGAGCTCCAAGCCCATGATCCAAGCTAGTCTCCAGCAGAGCTTCCTGAAAGACTCCAGTCAGGAGACTTATCTCCACAAGACTCACTCAAGCTGAAGGATTCATGGCTTTTATGGTACTAGTACTGCCAAGGGAGCAGTGTTTGTGGGAACCACTTGTCATCTTCTTGAGGAGTGAACTCTTATCAAAGACCTCTGAAGGTGTCAACTCTGATCATAGGATTCACAAATTTCTGGAGTTGTCACCCATTATAGTGACTTGCGAACTCCTCCATCTAGTGCAAGTTTTTGTTGGTTGAATTCAAAAGTGGACAAAGGAGAGTTAATCCTGTCTTCTTCACAATCTAGTGATATACTAAGTAGGGATACTTAAGTTATTATTTAACCAAGTGTTAACTCAAAATAGACAAAGGGAATAAGGAATTCCCTTTTACAAATGTAAAATCAAAAAACAGAACAAAGAATTCCCTTTGACAGTATTAATGCTAAGACCAAAGAGAGGCAAGGGGTAAGCATTGGGGTTAAGTGACATAGTTAAGAAACGCCTAAGACCAGATTTGAACCCTGGTCCTCCTGACCCCACTCCTGGTGCTCTATCCTCTGTGCTGCTTAGTTGCCTCCAGACCTATGATTTCATCAGGGTTAGTAATACCCAGTGTGGAAATTCCCTCCAACCTTGCAGACCCACTGTTATTTAAATTTTTACCAAGTTTCTTGGAGTTCACACAGCTAACACGTGTGAGAATCAGAACTTGAACGTAGGACTTTCTGACTCCAAGACCAATTTTCTCTATACTATGCCTGGCTGCCCTTCAATACAAACATTAAACCCATTTGACAGTCAAGGAATCTGAGGCTCAAAGAACTTTAGTGACTTGACCAAGATTTCACAGTGGCAAGTGGCAGAATCAGAACTTGAATTCTGACCTCTTGATTCTAGACTCAGAGTTGTAGGACTTTTAGGGGTAAAGTTCTCAACCAAGTCAACTCAAGACCTTGGAAATTTGGTGTAAAAATTCTGCAAATCTCTAACAAACATTCTTCACTTGGCTGCCAGGAGACTTGTCAGTATACAGGCCCTGTGGACTCTGTCTAACTTGCAGAGGTCAGTTCCCCAGCACACTGCACTGTGGAAGCTCCTGGAGGATCTATATCTTGGATGTCCTAGCAGGGATCCACTGAGGAATGATTAGTGTTTTTCTTTTGTTTTCTGTTAATTAGGCAGTCAGCTTCCCCGTAAGTTTCTTTCACGTTGCTGTTGTTCAATTGTTTCAGCCGTGTCTGACTCTCTGTGATCCAATTTTTAGTTTTCTTGGCAAAGATACTGGAGTGGTTGACCATTTCCTTCTCTAGCTCATTTTACAGATGAGGAAACTGAGGCCAACAGGGTTAAGCAACTGTCCAGAGTCACGTAATTTTGCTTTGAGATAGCTTTTATAGGTTGAGGTCTTTAGTATTGATTCTTGTGTCATCATGAATACCATTTTGTGTATGGAAGCTGATAGGAGTAGTATGAATGTTGTCTCCCTAGAATCCTACTGCCTGGCACTGTCTCTAGAGCTACTCAGAGGATTATTAGTTAAAGGAGTGCCTCTTGAGAAAGGCTTCTGAGAACATTTCTTTGATATCTTGTAAACACTTTGGGGGAGATGAGGAATATTTTCTAAATGAAGTGGAAAGCCAGAAGCTTGTCTCTCTTGTGTCTTATCTGAATGCATGAACCCTTCTAAAATTCCTGG
Source organism: Monodelphis domestica (assembly GCF_027887165.1). Lineage (NCBI taxonomy): Eukaryota > Metazoa > Chordata > Mammalia > Didelphimorphia > Didelphidae > Monodelphis > Monodelphis domestica. Next base: position 401,202,763 of record NC_077229.1, on the reverse strand, counting down.
TAGGAGAGGAATTTGGGAAAGTATTTGAAAAGTCTTCAGAAGGCCTTTCACAGAAGACAAGAAGATACTGAAAAAGGAGAAAATTATAATAATGAAACTCTAACAAACTTAATGAATAATAAAATAAAATTATAAAATAACGAGGGAGAGAGATTACTGGGACTAACTTGGGAGAAAGTCCTTTGAAGGGCCCCAGAGCAGCTGCTTTAAATGCTCATAGGTCTCCATACTGTGCATGCATGATGCTGACCTCTTGAAAATTCAGGATTTCTGAATCTTCATAGAAAAAGACCCATATTCCCCTGGGGAATAACCATGTTTGAAGTTTGAATTAGCTGTGTGACTGAATCACGACAGCAGTGGCACATAAATGAGTAAGAAAAAGGGGTATATTGCTACAAATGCCTTAAAAAGGAGCAACTTTTGGCACTGGGCAGAATGTGACGCTTGCAGAATCTAAACTCATATGGCCAGGATGCTTTTGAAGACTAGAGAAGCAATTTGTGGTAGCTATGGGACACCATGGCACTAGATATTAAATTCATTGTTTCCCATTCAGTGAAGAAATAAAAAATCTTTTACTTTTGTAATTCATGGTCAATGACACAGAATTATATATGAAGAAAAGCAATAAAACTTGAGGAAGTCAATGAGATCAGAAGGGAGTCTGTATGCAGAGGTATGATACTCCACAGAGAATTAAGGCACATCTAATTTGTCTTGAATTTGAATGGAAACCACCAGATTTTGATCAGTTGCTAAAAAGATTAAATAAGTTTGGGAGAGGTCTCAGCTGCAAAGAGTGACCTAATTGGAAAAATTCAATTTTGACTAACTCTAGATTATTTTCTCTTCTACAGCTGGAGAAAAAAGGCAACAGTGATAAGGATCACCAATGACCTAGTAGACCTAAAGGCAAGGGCTTATTGAAAACGTGATAAGAACTGCAGCTGGGGACAGAACTGCTCCATTTGGCAAAACCAGGGGCCAGAGGACCAGAGATCATGGTAATCTGAAGTAAGGATACTTCCAACAGAAAACAGGCAAAGACCTGGAGATTTTTTTCTGTTTACAAATATGGACTTGATGGTTATATGCATTGTTGTTGAATTACTTTCTATTATATCTGACTCTTCCTGACCCCATTCAGGTTTTCTTGGTTTACTGGAGTGGTTTGCAATTTCCTTTTCCAGCTCATTTTACAGATGAGGAAACTGAGGCAAACAGGATGAGGTGATTTGACCAGGGTCACACAACTAGTAAGTATCTGAAGTCAGATTTGAACTCAAGAAGAGAAGTCTCTCTAATTCTAGATCTGGTGCTCTGTTCACTTTACCACCTAGCTTAGTGGATTAGAGTGGAGAACATGGATTTTAGTTGGCAGAATCTGATGCCCACAGGGAAATGAGGATATAGCCAGGGAAAGAAGTAACGCCAGGCAATGGAGCTTGACCTCATCACCAGAATGAGCATATTTCATCTGGATCTATAGAAAACTAGAAAGACACTGCAAATTGGAGGTAGAGATTGTCCTGCTGTCCTGCATGATGAATCATGAAATCATATAGATGGAGAGCTAGAAGAGACTTCAGAAGTCAAGTGGTCCAGGTATTCTTACTGGGACCTGTGGATTGAAAAAAAATGTTTTTTATAACTGTATTTCAATATAGTTGGTTTCCTTTGTAATCCCATATAATTTAATTTTTCTTGCATTTAAAAACATTAGTTTGAGGAGTCCATAGGTTTTGCTAGACCTTCAAAGGACATGACACACATACAAAAAAAGGTTGAGAACCCTCATCTTGAACCAATTCCCTCATTTACAGATGAGGAAACTGAGGCTTAGGGAAGTTATATGATGTAACCAAAGAGTGAACTATCCTGTCTAGGCTCATGAAAAGGGGTGAACCTTCTAACTGAAAAGTAGAATCCTGAGATATATAGAAGACTTTTGTTCACATTTTCCTATAAATCTTCCACAAGGGGCACATTTGACGTGTTAGTCCTTTCTCTAGATCTTGGGACATCATATGGATCCAACAGAGCACATAGGCAGTCTGTTGGTTATCTCTCACTCTTACTACAAGACCAACCTATCTTTTTCTGAAATAATGTCCCTTGCACTGATTTCTCTGGGCAAATATTTGGGTACATGACACAAACCTCCCTTGTGCAATTCTTGTACACGTCTTTTGCCCTCGTGAATCCTTCACAATCTACACAACTTGCTGGAGGTCCTCAGGCCCTATCAGTATCTCAGGGATACTATTATTTGTTGACCTATATGACTAATATTTGTTGAACTATTTTTAATTGAGCTATTTCTTTTTCCTATCAGCCTCTGAATGCGGCTCAAATGAATAGGAATATTATTATTGAAGATAATGGGACTTACCTGTATGATCTCTAAAGTCTATTTGAACTCCAAACATCCTATAATCTTTTCCCTGCATTGTCCCCAAAGTCACATTTTTCCCAGGGTAAAAGGAGGAGATAGCCAATCAGGCAAAATGGTAGGATTAGTTTTTGCCACCCATTACTTCTCTTTTTGGATCCTCCCCCCACCCCAAAACTCCTTTCAGTAGTGTCCCTCTTATGGACTTCTAAAAGAACCTTGCACTGGCAAACTACTTCCTTATACATGCAGAACATTTTATAACCTGGATAGGACTTTCACAGCCATAACCTCCCTTGATTTATACCACAAACCTATTAGGCTGGCAAGACAGGGACTAGGATACGTCTATTTTATGGGTAAAGAGAATAAGGCTCAGACAGGTTAAGTGATTTGTGGAAGATCACACAGCTAGTAAGTGGTAGACCCAGGGTTTGGACTCATGTTCCCTAATTCCAGGACCATCATTCCAGTTCTTTAGCCCACCTTTTATTAAAAAAAGAAAAAGAAATAGCCCATTCTTACATACTGAGATTTGTACCCTTGGTTTATAGCCTTACTTAAATGTTTGCATTTTTTCATATAATACTGAATGGAAAGGACCTGGAAGAAACTATTCTATCATATTTCAAACATGGTGGAATCTAACTGGAGGAACCCTTGTGAGGGCAGAGGACCTTTCTGGATCCCCTATAATTCAAGTACACAGGCTTTGAACATTATATTAACTTCTCACATAGGTCTAGTCTATGTTTAAAGCTGATTGTGAAAGAGGGAATAAGAATCTGGTACCCCAGCTGCATTCTGCTCCCTAAACACCATCCATGATAGAAAATCAGTGGATTTATTTCTTGTAAGAATTTTGCCTCAACTCTCTTCCTAATCTTTTCCCAAATGAAAGCTGTGTAAAAATGTTTAGATTTAAAAAGCCCTTTGTATTTGTTAATCTGGATTACTTCAGCCACAGTCATGCAGAGTTTTGCAAATCTGATAGTCTGGGGCAGCTGAAGGAGCTTGTTTTGTAATAGAAGGATTGAGAAGAGAACAGGGGGGATGGAAAGAGAGAGGGAAATGGGGAAAGAGAGAGAGACAGAGAGAGAGAGAAAGACAGAGGCAGAGACAGAGAGAAAGACAGAGACAGAGACAGAGAGACAGAGAGAGAAGATTTTTCTTCCCCTCTCTTTTCTGGGAGAGAGGTAGCCAAGTCTTGTCCCCCTGCCAGAGGGAATATGTCTCCTCAGAGAATATAGTTCTGGGAGGAGGACAAGAACTAGAGAGATTAGCTTTGGTAAAATGACCCACTGCCTCCCCTTTGGTCCCAGCTATTGTTGAGAGTCAAGATGCCTCTGATCTCCTTAGGGACTCCCACTGTCACTTTCCTTCAGAAACCTGGGGTCACCCCACTATCAAGGAGAGCTGTTGTTCCTTGGGTTAGGCAGTTTGGATCACTGGGATCCTGAGCCAACCTTCCCCTTTTTGGGGAGAGATGTGATTATCCCCAAATCTTCTGTCCCCTTTCCTAGTGTCAGAAACCAGCTGGATCTAATTCTAAAGTAATAAACAATTTATTTGGGTTCACACCGGGAAGGAGAGGTAGGGGTGTTGGGCAAGGAAAGTGGGGAGTAGGAAACCCTAATGCTTGTCCCCTCTGGCAGACTGGCCTCTCCAAATTCTTGGGGTTCAAAGCTGAGTGCCTTGAACACTCTTCCAGCCAGCTGCTGGTTGATCCCTATTCCTCAGCTAACTAGCTTTTACTTCAGGAATCCAGGAACAGGTCAGGGAGAAATATAGGAGATCTTTGACAGGAGATTTCTCTGTAGACACCTTCCTTTCAAAGTCCCTCTCTACAGTACTCACAGATGACTCTGTGCTGTTGTTGAGAACGAAGAAGAGGTGTGTCCAGGGAAAGCTGTGGAGCCCTGAAGAGAAATCCAGCTTCTTCCCATCTTGAGAGGTTTGCCTCCTTCCTCCTGCTCTCAGCTGAAGAAGTGCCTGAGTGACAGCTGGAGCTCACCCATCCCCTCTTTGCTCTCTGACTGGAATCCTGAGGTTCTGCTTTTTGTTGTTGTTGTTTTTATTCTCTTCTTTGCACTTCTCCAGTGCTTTGGATTAATTCCTCCCTTACATACTGCATGACCCCAGGGAAGTGCCATCCAGTTGAAAAGGAAAGTCCATCAACATACTACTGTTAAGTTTTTCAATTGAAATGTGAGTTGGTAGTTGTTCCCTTTGGAAAATAAGAGCTATTCTGAGGAAGGTAAAGTACAATGTTGTAAAGATTAAAATTTAGGGGAGACTGAGGCAGGTAGAAATTAGTTTCTCTCTGCAAGGAGTATTATATATATATATATATATATATATATATATATATATATAGAGAGAGAGAGAGAGAGAGAGAGAGAGAGAGAGAGAATTATAGAGGTTTATTAAAGTTAAGAATTAAAGAAAATACAGGATAAGAAAAAACACGTGCCTAGGCCAGAGGCCTAGACAAGATAACATCACATCGTGGAAGAGATGCGTCTGCTCCAAAACGGAAGTCCAAAAGAGAGCCAAAAGTCTTTGCAATCAGCTTAAATCCCTTCTCAATCTCAGCCCAGGTGAGATTACAAGGCATTCTGGGGAAGTGGAGCAAAGGCTTGTGGGGACTGAAGTCCTGGATTCCAATCCATTTTTACATTCCCTCCTTTGATCGTTGTTGGGGCGCGAAGTTTCCCCAAAAAGCATCATGAGAACATAATCAACTTAAACATTACAGTAATTTGAGGATAAGAGAAAAAAAACAATAATTGCTGGACACATTGACAAAAAGCCAGTTAGGGGGCAGTCCCCTTTGGCATGAAAGTACAGATACAAATAAATGTTCAATCAACCACACCCAAAGTTCAATTTTGTGCAACTTGTGGTCTGGAGGCTTCTTCATGGTGGCTTCTCCAACAGTTCAGTTCTGGATTAAGAGAGGTAGCATCTTCTTTACCTAAAATTCTTCTCAAAAGGAATTTAAACTTTGCAATTTAAATGATATTTTTTACATTCCCTCCTTAAGAGGGTGATTGACAAATACAGGATCACTTAGGGATGCATGGCTGAGGCAAGAGATAGTAAAAGGATATCAGAAAAATCCAAAGAAAAAAAGAAAAAACTCTGGATGAAAATATAGACTATCAAGTCTTAGGTGAAAAAATTCTAAGTAAAAAGAAAAATAAATCTATAACAGGTCCTATCAGGGCCCAATCAAAATGATCTAAGCAATGATGCATTTACCCAGTCAGTAGCCAGGACTACAAAAAGGTACCACACTATGAGAGGCAGAAAAGGGGACCAGATTATAGGAGCCAAGTAGGAGCCAAGGTTTTGGGGATACTCATCTGTGAGTATCTTCAGAGTGAGTGTGGACACAAGGAAAGCCTATGTCTTAACAACATATTAAACACAATAACCTCAAGTCTTCACACTAGGTTCAAGACCTTTGTATTGGCCTGGAAGTGCATCAATGCATCCTGGATTGGCTTTTCTTTGGCTCTGTGCAATGGCTCTTTTATGTATCTCTTGTCCTGGAATCAGACAGAATCATTAAGCAAAGTCCCACAATTTTTAAAAAAAATTTTAAACATTATTTTATTTGGTCATTTCCAAACATTATTCACTGGAAACAAAGATCATTTTCTTTTCTCCCCCCTCCCCCCCAACTCTCCCCTAGCCGACGCACGATTCCACTGGTTATCACATGTGTTCTGGACTCAAACCCATTTCCCTGTTGTTGGTATTTGCATTAGAGTGTTCATTTAGAGTCTCTCCTCAGTCATATCCCCTCCACCCCCCCATAATTTTTTAAATAATTAGTGGCATCGTTTTTATAGTCACAAGCTTTGGGGGCATGCATTGACAAATGTGTTTCAAACTTATAGTACTGAAAAGTCAAAAAGTTAAAGAAAATCTTAATTCTGGTGACATGTGCTTGAAATATAAAAAGGAGAGAAAAAATAAAAAAACTGAAAAAGTATATTGCACATGCAAGAAAAATATAATAATAAAAGAGCTTTAAAAAAAATCCAAAAATATAGCTTATAATCATTGACACTCTGTGTCAGCTAAGAAAATATAGAACACAAGGCTTTCTCACCAAAAATGAGATCCATTTCCTCTTAATATCTGTCCATGATCACTGTGAGTAGAAGGCAAATGAATTGAACACGGTTAACAATTTTTTCATTTTTAAAAATACAGTAGAACAAATATGTAGGTATCAAAATCCCCAAAATTCTCAATAGCCCAATTAATTACAATAGCAAATAAACACACTTTCATATTTCACATAAGTTGTTGTATGACATTTTAAAAAACCTACGAATTGATGGACATTTGCAACAATTTTTACAAACGTAGCAATCTTTCAACCTTGGTAATAAACATATGTATTTTTTTTAATAAGGTAAAACTTATCTTGGGTTAAGAACATAATCAAGAAATCTATATATCATTCTGGTAGAAGTAAAGTAGTGAGCTGAAGAGTATAAATGAAGGGTGCTCCTTTTTTGGAGGCTTATAGGGATACAAATGCCCTGAGAGTAACTGCCCAACTTCCATTCTCATATTTAGAAATGTGGGAAGGTTGGGGGTTATAAAATGTATTTCACTTCAGCTACAACTGGCCTTACCTCGTGGTAGGGGCAGGCAAAAATAACCAGAGATTGTTAAAAAAATTTTCCAAAAATCATATTTAAAAACCCCTTAAAATCATTTGAGATATTTAGCATATTAAATTTTCCAAAGGTTGTTATACCATTATAACCAGTCCTGAAGTCCATCTATGTGATAATTTACAAAGTCAAAATAGAAAAGGCTGTTTTTTTTTTTCATATGGGCTTAATTATAATAATATTTGTTCAGCACAGTTATAGGGGAAAAACAAGAGAATTTCAAAACTCAGTACATTCAAAATAAAATCAATCAACCTTCAGTGTAACAGAATATTGAATCCAGTAATATCTGAACTTAAAATCACAAAGTTAAACCATAACAAAAAATGCAATAGAAATACAGAGAGTTTTTATAAACCATCGGAGTCCCAAATGTCTTAGAATATAGCCTCTAGTCTTTAAAGTTCCTTAGGTGAGTTTATCCATTTAAATGTCTATTATCCGAAGGCAGAGTGGTAAGGGCTAAGCAATGGGGTCTGAGCGATCTGCTCCGAGCCACCCGGCCATGAAGTGTCTCAGGCCAGATTTTAACCCAGGACCGCATGTCTTCAGGTCTGGCTCCCAGTTCGTTGAGCCACCCATTTGCCCCTTCAAAGTTAAAGTTGAATCTTTGGGCTGAATCTTCTCCCTGACAGGCAGGTGAAGTCAATGAAATTACCAGAACAGTCAAAAGGTATCCTTTTGACTCTAATTCATTCTTGAGGACTCAGCTCAAATGCTCCCTCCACCATGAAATCATAGGATCAGGAAATCATGGATTTAGATCTTAAAGGGAATTTAAACTAACCCAACCTGCCCCCTGTTTTATAGATGAGGAAACTAAGGCCCCTAGGGATCAATTGCCTCTCTTGATTTCATTTACCCCAAACTGGAAGCCATCTCTCATTTATCTGATCTCATAGGTTCTTGTACTCCTCTTGAGTATGTGTTATGTTCTAATTTGTGTTATATCTATTTGTGCAAATGTCTTAATACTTCTAATAAATTATAATAGCTAACATATATATACATATATACATATATATACATATATACATACATATATATATATATATACATATATATATATATATATTGCTTACTGTGTGCCAGGCACTGTACTAAGCAGTTTCTGATTATTATCTCATTTTATTTGTACAACCACCCTAGGTAGGGTACAGGTGCTATTTTTATCCCCATTTTAATGAGGCAAATAGAGTTTAAATGATTTGGCCAGGATCATACAGCTATTAAGATCCCGAGGTTGGATTTTAACTTCTTGACTCTGGGACCTCTGCTCCAAAGTCTATATCTATGCATTCTCTGAAGTGCTTAGCACATTGCATTGTGTAGAGTTAATAAATAATTGTGGATTTTCTTCCAGAAAAAAAATTGAATACATGAATTTTCACTTTCCTTGTAAGACTTTCTTGGTTTTAAGGCTGATGGGACATCGACACAAGTCCACAAATTTGACTGTGTATATAAGGCATATGGGTTTGATTTCCCTTATACCTTCCCCATAAGATTAAACACAGTTCCACAGAAATAAACTCACACTACCGGAAGGGAAAGTCTCAGGGGCATAGGTGGAATTGGGGAGCCTGTGAAGGTCACCTCTGCCTCTCAGTGCCCCTCGCCTGCTCATTCACTTACTCTGGTCTTATGATTCTCACTTGGTCTACTTTCATGTATGGACCCGGCATGGCATCCCTGGATCAAGTATGGTGCTCCCAGCTTGACTCTTTCCATTTGCCATACTGACTTCCCCAGTTGGCTTTGCTTTCCTAATCATCATAACTCCCACAAGTCTGCATTCATTCATTCACCGCCTGTTGGTTCCTTCTCCCCCAAAAGCCCCTGTTTCCACCCCTATCCTCATGTACTTCAGACCCAGGGCATTATGAGGAAAAGCTCCTGGAATCCTTTCATGCAGAGCTCAGTTCCCTTCAAAACTGCTCAAGTTGTCTTCTTTGCTGCCCCAATATGGATAAAATCCAATGCATTCCTTCAAAGGACTTTTTTTTAGAAGGGAAGAAAAGACACAGAGGGAGGAAAGATATAAACCACAAGATTAAAGGATTACTTATTCAGGGTAAGACAGTAGGTTAAAGATGTTGTCTAGTCTAGCTGGCCCATTTTGTAGAAGAAGCTAAAATCCAGAGAAATGAAGCCATTTGCCTACACAACGGACGACATGTGGCAAAGCCAGAATTTGAACTCAGTCGGGATTGCCTACCCTCTTGACTTCCAAATGCTGTTTTTGTTTGTGGATTTGTTTTAGTCATGTCCACTTCTTTGTGACACCACTTGGGGTTTTCTTGGCAAAGATATTGGAGTCATTTGCTATTTCCTTCTTCAGCTTATTTTACAGGTGAGGAAACTGAGGCAAACAGGGTTAAACCAATTGTCCAGGGTCACAGTTAAAACATGTCTGAGGCTAGATTTGAATATAGGAAAACAAGACTTCCTGACTCCAGGCCCAGTGATTCATTTACTATACAACATCTAGCTGCCCCAAATTTAAGCTCTTGGTGGATTCAGTTCTTCAATTCTAATTTAGAAAGTATAAGTCATATTTAATGATATTCTTATAGATAGTAAATACAGATGATTTAACTAAATATTTCTAGTACTTTTGTTATTAAGTTGTTTCAGCTGAAACTGACTTTTATGATCCCAACTTGGGACTCCTGGCAAGGATACTGGAGTAGTTTACCATTCCTGCTCCAGCTCATTTTACTGAGGAGGAAACTGAAGAAAACAGGATTAGGTGACTTACCCAGGGTCACACAGAGAGCAAGTGTCCAAGGCCCAATTTGAACTCACAGGCTTGATTCAAAACTTCTCAAATCTTGTGCACAATGTAAAAATGGATTGGAATCCAGGACTTCAATCCCCACAAGCCTTTGCTCCACTTCCCCAGAATGCCTTGTAATCTCACCTGGGCTGAGATCGAGAAAGGATTTAAGCTGATTGCAAAGGCTTTTGGCTCTCTTTTGGACTTCTGTTGTGGAGCAGACGCATCTCTTCCGTGATGTGAGGTTATCTTGTCTAGGCCTCTGGCCTAGGCACGTGTTTTTTCTTATTCTGTATTTTCTTGAATCTTGAGCCTTTAATAAACCTCTAAAAAATATAATACTCCTTGCAGAGAGAAACTAATTTCTACCTGCCTCAGTCTCTCCTAAAACAGTCTTAAGTATGGGTGGAGTAGAGGTCCTCCCATTTCTGATCCTGGCGAGTTCTCACATCAAAATGGGGAATTTTTCCAGTAGGGAATTTGTTCCAATGGAGGATTCCTCAATGTGGAAATTTTTAACATTCACAAGTCTGAGAAATTTCAAGATTTATAATCCCCCCTGATGATCATTGGGAGACTAGTCTCCCCATTGATCATTTAACATAATCAATTTGTAATCCTAAATGCACTTCTAACTATAGATATACACGATATTCAAATTTCTAAGAGGAATTAGAATAGCGAGGGAGGAAATAGAAAAGAAAAGAAAGCAAAACCAATGTTTTGCTAGGTGGCTGAGGTATGAGGTATATGAATCAATTGGTAAAAGATATTAAAACTCACCACAAGATCGTCTCCAAGGAAGCTGTCTGAGTGAGATCCTCCAGGCTGAGTTCTAGTCCTGAACTGAACTCCGAATCCAATTGCACTCTGAACTGAATTCCATTGCCTCAACTGACTTTTTAGCCTCCTTTTAAAGAAATTTTCTCTTATGTCACCTCCCCTAAATTTTCACATCTACCAATCACAGTACACGCTTTTTCCAGGACGGCCAATTCTTTAGTTCTCACCTTCTTTGATTAGATTTTCTCCAGTACTATCCATTCTTTAGTTCTCACCTTTTCTGGTTAGATTATATCTTCTGAGGTATTTCAGACTTCTTTGTTAAGCTTGCCTTTTGGGAGTTACTTGACCTTTTTGTGATTAATTTAACCTTTATAGGTACTTAACACCCTTTTGTATTAGATCTAAAAATAGACCTAGCTTAAGGTTCTAGCTTTACTATAAGGTATGAGTTAAGTACCTTCATTGTTCAATCAGGAGTTTACAACTTTATCTTCCCCCAAAGTATGTCTAAGTATGGGTAGAGTAATGTAAAGTTCCCAAGACATTCCTGATTCTTGTTAGATCAAGTATCTCCATTGTTACAATATGGAAATAGCTAAATCAAATCTTCTAAAGTAGAGTCTGAGTAGTTTTTAAGATTCACATTAAACATTTTGGAGGCATTGAAAATTTTTGAACAGAAGAATGAAATGATCAAATCTGGGTATAAGAAAAATCTAATGAGTAGGATATATTGGAGCAGAATCATTAAGGACCTACTTCAGTGTTGTAAGTGAGAGAATCTGAACTAGGGTGGTGGCACTAAGAAGTAGCAAAGATAGATGCAAGAGATATTATGGAGAGGAATAATTTTTAAAAATTTATTTTTATTATCATGCAAAACATACTTGCATATTGGTCATTGTTGTAAGACCCTACTCATACAAAACCATAAATACACTGAAGTGAAAGATAATATGCTTCCACCAGTTCTTTCTCTGGAAGGTGGATAGTATTCCCTCTCATAAGTCTTTCAGGATTGTCTCCAATCATTGTATCTCTGAGAGCAGCCAAGTTTTCACAGTTGATCATTGTATAATATTACTGTTACTATGTGCAATGTTCTCCCAATCACAGAATAATTTAAAGAGAGAGGAGAAAAGAACCTGGCTGACCACATAACGTCCAAACACTTGGTCAATGCAAAATACTTAAATGCTACATTGGTCAGTGGGAATATTTTTGAATGAAACTGACAAATTTTATTAAACACGGGGGATCCAAAGAGAAGCAAAAAATAGTCCCTGCTTTCAAGGAGCTCAGAATCTGTTGGGAAAAACAACATGCAAACAATATATTCAGATACTATATGTATGCAAGATAATTTAGAGATAATCTCAGAAGGAAGGTGCTAGTATTAAATGCAGATCACAACCCACCCTGGGCAACTCTAGTCCCCTCCTACCACTTGTCCAACTCCTTTATAGATATTAGACCCATGGCTGCTGGAGACCTTCCTCTGATTATCTTAATATTGTGTGGATACTTGACCATTTGCCTGATATATTCCTCCTCTTCTTCCTCCTCCTCGTTGTAAATATGTCACATCTGATGCCTCTTACACCACTTCTCACATCACAGTTACAGCCTCCACAAGCTGACCCAGAGAATGCTGGAACGAGACCTGATGAACATAAGTGAGTCGAGAAGAAATAAAAATATAATAGCAAATACAAGTAAAGTATTTGGAATCATGGAGTTAAAACAGCCAAATGGTGTTTTCAAATTCTGATCAAATTTCTTCTTCTTTTTTCTTTTGGCATCTGGGAGATAGCCATAGAAGGTTGCTTAGAAAATTCATTAAATAAATGTGAATCACAAGCTGAGAGAGATATAGTAGTTAATGGGCTATATTTGTAGGAGAAAAGAAGAAAGAAAGGAAAAGGCCTCACAAAGAAGCCTGGCAATGTTGCCTTGGTACCAATTGTCATTGGATCTTGACAGCAGAAACAAATCATTATTTCTGCATGATTTAGAGAATAATGAGACAAACAAGAAAGCAAGAATATACACTAGTCTGATACGAAGGCTGTTATAAAGGAAGCTGAAGCAAATGATCTAAGCCAGTGAGTCACTAATGAAGAATGTGGTTCAGACCATCTGCAACCGAGATAAAGAGAACAGGATGGTCAGCGGCTTCATAGGAGCCAAGGCAAAAGGAAAGGATATCCTGGAGAATGTTGGGGAATTTCCATGTGCTGGCACATGTGGAAAACAAGCACACAAATAAGGACCTGCTAGAAATATGCCCCTTTTTCCCACATGAGATTTAAAAAAAATAAATCTTTAACTTTTGTTTTTAAATCAATATTCGGTATTAATTTCAAGGCAGAAGAGCAATAAGGGCTAGGCAGTTGGGGTTAAGCAATTTGCCCAGGGCCACACAACTAGAAAGTGTGTAAGGTCAAATTTGAACCCAGGACCTCCCATCTCTTTAGCCTGACCTTCTATTCACTGAGCCACCTAGGTGCCCCTTGCATGCACTTTTAACAGAAAGTTATAATAACCAAAAAAGTCTAAAGGAATTTAGGATGCAAACTAAAACTAGCTGAAGATTCTAGATTGACATCCTAGCAAAAATATAGGCAAAGGAACAGGATTGAAATCTCTGTACAAAAGAAATCATAGAATTTAGAGCTTGAAGGATTCTTAGATGTGAATTATCCAAGTCCAACTTCTTAACTTTTTTGGTGTGTGTCATAGACCCCCTTTGGGAGTCTGATGAAGGCCATGGATCCTTTTTCAGAATTATGTTTTAGAATCATAAAAAAAAATCACATAGCATTACAAAGGAAACTAATTATACTGAAAGGCTGTTGTCAAAGTTTAAGAGGAAAAATATCAGGTCCACACACTTCTACTTAAGATCCCTTGATCTAGCCCAACTCCCTCCTTTTACAAATGAGAAAACAAAGGACTAGAGAATTAAGGAGACTTGTTCAAGTTCCTCTTTTTACAAAGTGGCCAATTTTGCCACTTGGTGACTTCTCACTAAGTAGCTATTTTTTTGGCTTAAATTTTCTCAATTTCACTTCTCCATTCTTACCTTTATAGCACCCTGCTTGTTGTTTAGCAATAGATATTAGGAACTGGCAAATCACATCAAAGTTCCTGCCAAATCAGGGTCCAATTGGCTGTTACTGAGTTCTTTGGCTCTTTGAGTTTCTTGTAAAGTTCAATCATCCCAGACCTATAAAAATCTTTCACTTGAGTGAGTGGAATTTCATTATTTATTGTCCACATCTCACCTGGAAGATTACTTGTTTGTCATGATCATCATTCTAACATCTTCCTTCCTCAGAAAAACTTGGATTTGGATTGGTTCAATTCTATAAATTCAACAAGCCTCATCATTATTATTATTTTTAACTCTCATCATTATTAAGTGCCTACTATCAGCCAGATACTGTTTAGGCTTTAGAAATACCAAACCAAAAAGAAGATTATCTGTATCCTCAAGATGAACTTATTCAATTGGGCGGAGAGGTGGCATGGTAGATAGAGCCCCGGACATGGGAGTGAGGAAGATCTGATTCAGCCTCAGACACTTTAATAGCCATGGACAAGTCGTTTATCCTCTTTCTACCTCAGTTTTCTCAATTATAAAACAGGATAATAAAAGCACCTGCCTCCTAAAATTGTTGCCAGGACCATATGAGATAATACTGTTAAAACAAATTGATACATTTTAAAGCTTTGTATAAAGTCCAGAAAGCAAGAATATGTAGTATTATATGTTAAAATATTATTCTTTTATGTTATTAAATATTTTATTGTTTTTGGATATTATTCTACTAGGGAGATGACATAGAACATGTACACAGATAAATAATATATATAATAAATTAAATACAAAATAATTTGGAGGAGCAGCATATTGAAATTAGAAAATCAGAAACTCTTCTCATAGAAGATAGCACTGGAGCCAAGCCTTGACAGCCTGTGCAACTATTCTGAGATGGGAGAGGGAATGCAGATAATTGTCCTCATTTTATAGCTGGGGAAACTGAGGCTTAAGAAACAAGTGACTTGATCTGAACCCAGGTCCTTTGATTCTAAACCTTTTTGTCTTGTTCTATGTTCAACCAGTTAGGCTAGAACAGAAAGCAGGAGCAGGTAGTAATTTGAAATCAATCTGGAAAGAGAGGTTGAAGCTAGATTAGGGAGAGCTTTAAATGTCAGAGGAGTTTGTTTTGTTCTGGTTGAAGTGAGTTATTATGTCATGCCCCAGGGGATGTTCAAATAGGTAGTTGCTTTTAGACACAGCAGCATCAACATGTATTTATTCCATACCTATTATATCCTTGAAACTCTGCTTGATATTGTGGGAGTAGAGAGAATCTGTGAAACATTCTAGAAAGTGGCTGCCAACTAAAATAAGAGATTCTCAGGAGTGGAGGTGGTGTCTGTTTTCAGAGAACAGTCCATCCCGTTGGGAAGACAAGACTTATTTATATAGCACTTTGTGTATATTATTTCATTTCCTCACAATAAATCTGTGGGTAGTTTTTTTAAGGTGTTATTATTCCCATTTCACAGATGAAGAAACTGAGGCCACCATCTAATCAGAGGTGAGATTGAAAACGCAGTCTTCTTGACTTCAAGTCTAGCATTCTCTCCACTACACTTCATTAACCTGTTTCTCTGGAGCTAATTCCTTTTTTGTATCCTCCTTTTCTTCTGATGTAATGGACTTGGAAGTTCATAAATGCCCTCTTTAGAAGGAGTCAGAGCACTAAGCATCATCATCAATTTCAGTCTGACATTTAAAGCTTTTTGCAATTTGCCTCCAACCACCCGACTAGCCTCATTTGGTATTACATTCGCCTTCACACACGCTCAGTTCTAGCCAAAATGTTCTTAATTTTCATCCCTCTCCCAATTCCATGTATTTGTGTAGGATGTGACCCCATGTCTAGAACAGGCTTCTTTCTCATCTCTCCAAGTGAAATCCTTCTCTTTCTTCAAGGCTCAGTTCAGTACCATCTCTTCAAGGAAACCTTCCTAGATCAATGTGCCCCCTTTCCCTCAAGCTAAACATGTTGAATTCTTTGTTTTTTTTTCCTCCTCAGTTTTTCTCTGAGGGCTTCAATCTTTTATTTACCCAAGAATGCAAGTTTCTTGAGGGCAGAGATAATATTCTTTTTCATCTTTGTATTTTCAGAGACACATGCATGTATTTTACATAAAGTTGGAACCTAATACATTTGATAATCTAGAAATAAACAAATGTAAAAAACTATGATCAACACAATGATTAACCATAATTCCAGAGGACCTTTAATGAAATATGTGGTCTGCCTTCTGACACAGGTGATGGACTGTGGGTGAGAATGAGACACATTTTGGGACATAAAATATGTTCATTTGATTTGATTATGAATGGTTGTTACAAGTGTTTTGTTCTCTCTCTGTCTCTGTCTCTCTTGGTGTGGGAAATTAAAGAACAAAAATGAATACTATCAACATGTTATCTGGAAAAAATATAAGAAGAGTGAGCATTTCTTCAAGAAAATGTAAAAAAAGAATGAAAAAAGAAAATTTAATTTAAAAAATGAAAACAGAGAAAAAGAAATAGACATGAGACTTCCTGAAATGACGGAGGGAGGATAAGATGCTCTTAGGAAAAAACAGTTCCTAGTCCTTCAGATTATAATAGAGAAGGTCCATAGGCATCGTTAGGAGAATACTCATCCAGTAAAGATCAGAGAAAGAAGAGTATTGGTGATTGGTGATTAGTGATTGGTGGTTCCCCCTGAGGTGTAACTGAGGTGGCTACCTGATTAGGACAATAAAAAAGGCCATGGTCTTTCTGGGATATATATATACAGGACAGAACAAAGAGATTCTCAAGACTTATCAAAATGATCAAATTCTGCTCATTTGAACCGCCTAATTGATACTACCAGAAGAATTGTTGATGAAGTAATTCACCAATACTTTGCTTAACTGCATGGCCAGTGCAAAGTTCTTTTATTGATTACATATGGCTAAATAGCAGAGGTTCTCTTCAGACTCTAGGTTTGGACTGGAAAACAAGAATCTAGTAGAAGATGGAACAAAGCAAACTTTTAATAATCTTAGGGAAATAGAATCAAAGGATGGAAAGCACAGACGAGGAGGTGCAACATAGGGATAAAAGAGCATCGAAGTTGGGGAGACTAATGAAGTGCTGGAACTTCTCATGAAAGTAATGGATATCTTCAAAGGAGATTACTAATACTTAAGGTCTGTGGGAGCATATGGTATAGTCAGAGAAAGATAAAATAGTAATGGATAATGGATTATTAAAAGTTTTACAAGCCTCTCTTGGAACGAGAAGGGAGAAACACGGTGAAGAACATTTTGCTATCAAAATATTCTACAGACCATTTGGACAGAAAGAAGAAATAATTGAGAGTTTCAGAAACAAATAAGAAGATTAGCACAGATGTATGATACAGTGGTGATAGAAGATATCAATTATGCCAAATTCTTTGCCAAAAGTAGAGCAGTAATAACCTAATTTGCCTTAATGATAATTTTATCCCTCAAAAGGTAGAAGAGGCATCCAAGGAAAATGCTACTCTATTTCTAATTCTCACAAACGGAGAAATTGATTTCTGGGGTGGAAATGATGAAAGGGAAAAGTGGCTATTGCTTTTGAGAATTTGTGATTTAGGAGGAGAGGAAAATCAAACATAGTCTGGGATTGTCCAGATTTTAGAGATTTAAGATAAAGGATAAAAAAAGTGTCCTATGGGCTAAAAAAAATAGGGGAAGTCAATTTAGGAGCATTAAGAAGTTCTGAAGAATGAGCTTATTTATTTAATGATTTTCTAAAAATTAATTAATTTATCATTAACATTCATTTATAAAATTTTTGAGTTTCAAATTCTCTCCCTCTCTATTGCCTCTCATTGAGAAGACAACAATATGATTTCATTTATAAATGTGAAGCCATTCTATTAGCCATAATACAAAAAGCAAAACAAAACAAGAAAAATGAAAGTAAAAAATATGCCTTAGTTTGCACTCAGAGTTCATCAGTTTTTTTTTTCTTTGGAAGTAGATTTTATTTTTCATCATGGGTCCTTTGAAATTGTCTTGGATCACTGTATTAATCAGAGCAGCCAAGTCCTTTATGGCTGATCCTTATTATAATGTAGCCATTTCTAGATACTTTCTTCCACATTGTGGGAGTTAGAGGCCCCGTGCTGTGCAATCTGAAAAATCCCCATAAAATTTTTTGTTCCTTCCTTTGTACTAGAGAAGAAGTCTGAAATTTTTACTTTTTCTTTTATGGGGTGTTTAGAGTACCCTATTGTAAAATTATACATAACAGTATATACCTTTTATGTAACTATAAGTTACTAAAAATTTAAAGATATCTCTACATTTCTAGCTGTTGTATGTCATCTGCTGGCTTTTCTACTCTTTTTTCAAACTTCTAACTTTAAAAAAGAAATCATGTGTATTTATGGTTTTAAAAGATAAAATATGTTGATATTATACAACACTATATATATATATTTTAATGCATTTCTGAGTTTCTTTTATCTATGTTGT
The DNA here is from genome assembly GCF_027887165.1 of Monodelphis domestica. Classification (NCBI taxonomy): domain Eukaryota; kingdom Metazoa; phylum Chordata; class Mammalia; order Didelphimorphia; family Didelphidae; genus Monodelphis; species Monodelphis domestica. The sequence continues at coordinate 401,184,516 of NC_077229.1, read as the reverse complement.
CTTCTGGTCTTTCATGTATTATCTGTAGCTTTCATAAAACTCCTCTAAAATTTCCATCTAATTTCTCATACCAGTCCATAATACATCAAAGTATCCATGTTGTGGAAAGTCACAATGTGGAAGGAATATCTGCACAATGTTCTCCTGGTTCTGCTCTCTTCACTTTGCATTGGTCTTTATGTTAATCATAGTCATATAAACCTTTCCAGATTTTTCTGAAACTCTCCTGCTCGCCATTTTTTTCCTTTTTTTTTTAACCCTTACTTTCCGTCTTGGAGTCAATACTGTGTATTGGCTCCAAGGCAGAAGAGTGGTAAGGGCTAGGCAATGGGGGTCAAGTGACTTGCCCAGAGTCACACAGCTGGGAAGTGGCTGAGGCCAGATTTGAACCTAGGATCTCCCATCTCTAGGCCTGGCTCTCAATCCACTGAGCTACCCAGCAGCCCCCCTGCTCGCCATTTTTTAAAGCATGATAGTATTCCATCATGACCATATACCACAATTTGTCCCATTGTTCCCCAATTGATAGGCACTCCCTTGGTTTCTGATTTTTCAAGGGAATTAATAAAAAAAAAAAGAAGGAATATGGTCTACTTGTACCAGATTTCAATCAGTGTATTAGACTGAGTACAATACAAAGCCTTTTTAATTTCAAATAATCAAAACTTTCTATTTTATTTCCAATGATTCTTCCTCATTTTAAGTCCTTTATTCATAGATCTGATAGGTAAAATTTCCCATGCTCCCCTTATTTGCTTAAATCACTCTTTATGTCTAAATCATGAAACCATTTTTACCCTATCTTGGCATAACGGCTGTTACCTAGTTTTTGCCAAACCACTTTCTAGTTTTCCCAGAAATTTTTGTCAAAAGTGAGTTCTTACCCTCAAAGCTTAAATCTCTGAGTTTATCAAACACTAAATTACTGTGGTCATTGATTCACCATTGTGTATTGGATACCTGCTCCAATACAGATTCACCATTTTGTTTCTTATCCTTTATCAGATTATTTTGGTGAATGCTACTTTGTAGTATAGTCTGAAATCTGGTACTGCTAAGCCTCAATCCTTCAATTTTTTTCATTTATTCCCTTGATATTTTTTTTAACTCTCACTTTCTGTCTTAGAATGGATACTAAGAATCCATTACAAAGCTGAAGAGCAGTAAAAGGTAGGCAATGGGGTTTAAGTGACCTGTCCAGGGTCACACAGCTAGGAAGTATCTGAGGCTAGATTTGAACCCAGGTACTCCCACGTCTAGGCCTGGCTTTCAATCCACTTAGCCACTCAGCAGCCCTGTCCCTTTGATATTCTTGACCTTTCATTCTTCCAAATCAATTTTGTTACTATTTTTCTAGCTTTGTAAAATAATTCTTTGGTAGTGTGGTAAGAATGGAATTATTTTAAAAACAATTTTATTGTGTTCTTTTTCATATCACCTTCATTTTCCAATATATCTCTCCCTCTTTCTTAAAAGAGAAGTAAACTCTTATATGATAAAGTAAAAACTAATGAAAGAGGGAGGGAAAAGGGGCTATTTAACAAAACTAATCAATAAACAAAAAATAAAAATCAATAAAAAATCAATAAATCAATAATCAGTATACACCATTTTTCACAGCCATAACCCCTATCTCTTCAAAGATGGAAGAGAAGTACAATTTGTCCTCTCTTCAATGGGTGTCCAAGTTTGCTTGTGATAATACAGCATTCAATTTCTAATTATCATTGTTGTTGTTTTTTCCATTTACAATATTTTAATCATTATGTATATTTTCTTATTTCTGCTTACTTCCCTTTTCTTTAGTTCATGAGCCTTCCCCATGCTTCATAGTCATAGATTCTTACAGAACAATAGTACTGCATTGCATTAATGTACCATAACTTGCTCAGACATTTCCCAATCAATGGGAATCCATTTGATTTAAAGCTCGTTTTTGTTTCCCCCAATATTTTTCCCCAATTACATATAAAAATAATTTTTTAACAGTTTCTAGTTTCAAGAATAAAATTCTCAAGAGAGAGAATCAGATATGAGGGAAAGAAAAAATAAAAGTTTTTTCAAGAGCCTGTAGTTATGTAGAGAATTTACCAACCAACTTAGATTTAAATATATATATATATACACACACACACATATATAAAATATATGCACATTAAAACATATACATATATGTCTATGTGTGTATATGTATATGCTAAAGAAGAAAGTCAGAGCAGATAATAAATGAATATAAGAGCTTAGCACGGTAATATAACAAGGCAGATTCTGGGATGCAAAAGCTCAGATGAGTTGATATTGGTGAGGAAAGCTTAGGACAGCAACAAAAAAATTATAGTGGGGGAAAGAGGACACTCAGAGAAGGGATAGGATGGCTACTTGGTATGGACAGCACTAAGAGAGCTGGTGACAGAGAAAGCAGAATTGCTCGATTTCCACCCTCTCCTCCATTTTCTCTGCAGAGGGGAATAAGCTTTGGGCTAAAAAGAAAAGAACAAAAATGGCTAACAGAGAGTTGGCACCCCAGGTAAGTCAGGAGTTTGTAAGAGACACCTATCTGCATTTGATAAACTCCAGTCACCTTACCCAGATAAACTATAGCCTTGGATCCTGCAAGAACTGGCAGATCACCCAGCCACAATGAATGATTTTCATAGAGGTGCAAGACACTGAGGAAAGGTAAATGTTGACTTAATTTTCAAAAAAGGGAAGAGAATAGACTGAAAATTATAGGCTGGGAAACCTGTCTTTAATTCTTGGCAAAATAATATGTTCTGGAATATATTATTAAAGAGAAGGTTGTTGAACCAGAAAAGGAAGCAGTGATCACAAAGAGCCTTGGTTTTGTGTGTGTGTGTGTGTGTGTGTGTGTGTGTGTGTGTGTGTGTGTGAAAGGTTTACTGAAGCAATTTACTAAAGTTGAGGAAAATTCAATAGATAAAGTTTCCTTAGACTTTAATAATTCATTTGCTAGAAGTCCTTCATGCCATCCTCATGGAAATGATGAAGAGATGTGGTTAGATAATATAATTAGATGAATTTGTAACTGATTGAATGGCAGGACTCAAATACTAGTTATTAATAGTTGATATCAATTAAGAGGCCTCCAGTGGAATGCCCCGGAGATCTATAGTGAGTTCTCTGTTGTTTAATGTTTTTACCAATAGAAGGCAAAGGTGGAATGCTTATCAAACCTATGGATGATATTCTGGATGACAGCCAGGATTCAAAAATAACTTACAATACTAGACCAGAGTTCTGGCTAAGAATAATCTGAATAAAGATAAATGTAAAGTCTTATGCCTCAGTTAAAAAATACTTCACAAATAAAAATTAGAAGAGGCATGTTTAGATGGCAATTTGTTTGACAAAATTCTAGGGAGTTTAATGGATTACAAGCTGAAGATAAGCCATCAGTGTGATTGATGTGTAAATTAAAAATGCTAATAACAAACAAGCTATATTGAGACAATTTCTAAGAATAACGAAGCAATGGTAACTCTGTTCTCTGTACATATCTATGTCTGGAGGTTGGCACTGAATTCTGGTCCCACATCTAGGAATGATATTGTTATCAAAAAAGGGGGGGAAATGTTCATCAATTGGGGAAGGGCTGAACAAATTATGGTATGTGGTTGTAATGAAATACTATTGTGCCATAAGAAATGACAAACAGGATGATTTCAGAAAAACTTGAAAAGATTTACATGGACTAATACAAAGTGAAGTGAGCAGAACCAGGAGAACATTGTATACAGTAACGGAAACATTGTATGATGATCAGTTGTGAAGAGGTAAACTATTATCAACAATGCAAGGATCCAAGACAACCCCAAGGAACTGCTGATGAAAAATACTATCCACAGCCATAGAAGGAGCTGTCAGATTTTGAATGCAGATAAAGCATGCCTTTTGTCACTCTATTTCCTTCATGAGTTTTTTCTTGTATGTTTGATATAGGTCCTCTTTCATGAAAGAAGAAATATAGAAATATGTGTTGCATGACAGTACTTTGCCATTTCTGGGAGGGAGAAGAGGACAGAAGGAGAAAGACAATTTGGATGACAAACGTCAGAAAACAATTGTTAAAAATTGTTTCTATATGTAGTTGAAAAAAAGAAAGAAAAGCTCTTCAAAAGAAAAAAAGAGCTCTGTTCAAAGATTCTAATCATATCCTTATTTGTAATCAAGATTTGTAATTCCTCAATCTCTCTTTATTCTAGTGTTTTCCTTATATTAATCACTTCCTATTTATATTGTAGATAGCTTGCTTTCTTATTTGCATGTTGTCTCCCCTGCTCGATTGTAAGTTTTTATGAGGGCAGGGACAGTCTTTTGCCTCTTTTTATTCTTTCATTGCTTAGCACAGTGCCTGGAATAGATTAAGCACTTTATAAATGTTTATTGATTGCTTGGTTGTAATTGCAAAAGTCCAACAATAAAATAGTTAAATAAACAAAAAAAATAAATTACATTAATATAATGGAATACCATAATGCAATTAAGATGGACATCTATGAGAGATATAGGCAGGGGGCAGCTAGGAGGCTCAGTGTATTGAGAGTCAGGCCTAGAGATAGGAGGTCCTGGGTGCGAACTTGGCCTCAGACACTTCCTAGCTTATGTAACCCTGAGCCAGTCATTTAACTCCCATTGCCTAGCCCTTACCACTCTTCTGCCTTAGAAGCTTTGCACGGTATTGATTCCAAGACAGAAGATAAAGGTTTAAAAAAACCAACACAAGTACATAACGTAATCTGGAGGAATTTTATGAAGTAATGCAAAGTGAAAAAAGCAGAATCAGAAATACCTAACTACCACATAAAAGGAAAATTAAATGTTAATGAAGGGTCAAAGGATGGGAACTTGGAGTACCTGAAAAAAGTAATTTATTTTTTTAACTATATCTATTATTTCATCAACATAAAGACTCCCGGGGAACTTTCTTTACCAGTTGTAAGTCAGCTAACTCCCTGCATCTTACAGTCTTAGAGAATTTCTGGGGGCACTCAGAGTTTAAGCAGCTCATCCAGGGTTTCATGGCCAGTATGGGTTAGAGGCCTGACTGGAACCGAGGTTTCTCTGAGTCGAAGTCCAGGTCTTTATCCACCATGTCATATTGCTTCTCATGACACTTTTTCATGAATTTTTCAAATTAATAATTTGAATTTAAGTTTTTGCAAAACAAGTGTAATTGGTTACATGCATGATTAATATTAAGTTTAAATAAATAAATGAGAACATTCTGAAAGTCAAAGCAGATCCATCCATTTGCCTTTTGGGACTTGGGATGACATGATTCCCTAATTAGTGTGGGGATGGGTCAGGTCTAACTCATTTAAGTTTAAGATTCAATTCAACATTTTAAAAACACAATTTCAGAGTCAGAAGAACTGGTCATCTAGTCAAGTTGGCAAGTATTCACTAAATACGGAATCTGTGCCAGGCACTGTGGTAGGCACTGGGGGCTCAAATAAAGACAAAGCTCCTTCCCTCAAGGAGCTCACAGTCCAACAGGGAAAGATAACTTGCAAATAGCTGTGTACAAACAATCTATACAGGATAAACTCATATGCAAAAATGAATTCATGCTACAACATACCTGACAACTGTTTATCTGACTTTGCTTAAAAACTTCATATGACAATAGACTTTCTAACTCTCAAAACAGCCCTCCTTCCCCACAGCACAGAAGGCATTGCCCACCCTAAAAGTCTGTATATTTGAATAATTTATTTACACGTTTTCATTAATAGCAAGTCTAGATTTTCTAATTTGCAATTTGCTATTAGTCTTAGTTTTGTCTTTGAGAACCAAACAGACCAAGTCTGATCCCTTTTCTGGAAAATAAGTTAAAAAAAAATTTTTTTTTTATTTGAACACAGTTTCTGGGTTGCCCCTGAGTCCTCTCTTCTCCAGGCTACTTATTTGAGGATGATGTTCTCTCAACAGTTCCTCTTCCTTTCCACACTTTTGATTGCTCTTTCCTGGATGATCTTGAGCTTTGAGTTAAATGGTGTGATTGTTTTTTCTGCCTTTCACTCCATACTGCCAAACTCTTTTCTGAAAAAGATCCTACTAGTGTGCACTCCCATCAGTAATGAATGATGGTATTTATTTCTCTACTATGAAGTCAGTTATAAATTTGTTTAATTTTTTTTCCAGTTTGGTATTGTGTGGTACATGAGAGTTCATTTGTCCTTCTTTGATTATTAATGGGGTTGACCATCTAAAAATATTTATTACCAATGAGCCAGCTAAAATCCCACCTTCTGTAAGGAGCCTTTCCCAATCCACCTTCCTGCCAACCCCTCCCTTCTGTTGATTGTCTACAATTTATTTGTATATATCTTGTCTGTACAGAGTAATTTGGATGTGGACCCCCTCCCTCATTAGATCATAAGCTCCCTGAGAGCAAGGACTAGTTTTGGTTTTGGCTTTTGGACCTTTTTTAATATCCCCTAGTGCTTAGCACAGTGTTTGGCACATAATAAGAACTTGAAGACTTGTTGATGTGTATTTTTTAAACACCAAAATTTATATTTATATCCACATATAGCAACATGCCTTGAATAAACTGAAAAATATCATAAATGTAACAAGTAATGTCTACTTCTTGACAAACTTAAGTTTTAACCATTAAAATAGATCAAACCGGAATGAAATAAAGAAAAATCCAACAAATTGTACCTATATGTAAACACACTGTTATCTTAAAGGAAAAAGCCAAACCAAACCAGTAGTACCCCAATAGTTAATACTGGGTGGGCAAAAAGTATTTTGAAGTATATATTTAATATATGCATATATTTTTATGTGTTCCTATTCATTGACCATTTATCTATTAAGAACTGGAAGTTGTCTTGGTAAAAAAATTTTAGTAGTTTTAATATATATATATTGAATTTAAGGTTTATATTTGACCTAATGTACATAACATTTTCCTAATCAGTTCTCTTTTTCTTGATTATTTTGTTTTGTGTGGAACTTTTTTTTTTTAAACCCTTACCTTCTGTCTTGGAGTCAATACTGTGTATTGGCTCCAAGGCAGAAGAGTGGTAAGGGCTTGGCAATAGGGGTCAAGTGACTTGTCCAGGTTCACACAGCTAGGAAGTGGCTGGGGTCAGATTTGAACTTAGGACCTCCCATCTCTAGGTCTGGTTCTCAATCCACTGAGGTACCCAGCTGCCCCTTGTGTGGAACTTTTAAAAGCAATTTAGTATATTTGTTTTGTCCCTGGAAATCTCCCTTCCATAACTGATATTAAAAAAAATCTGTAAGAATTTATTCTCAGGTGTCTCACCTCCTCCTTCCCCACATGGTAGAAGGCATTGCCCACCCCAAAACCCTGTATATATATAAATTCTGTCTTTTGTGCTCCTATTGATCCCATAACTGTGATTCATAATTCCAATTTCTTCCACTTTTTATAGTCCATCTAGATGGACTTTGTTGAAGGATGTGGTGTGAGATGTGAATCTAAATCTATTTCCTGTTATGCTACTATCCAAATATGTTTTGTTAAATCAGGACTCTTTTCTGTGCTTTTTATTTTCTATGAGTCTATCAATGACTAATACTTTAGATGTCTTTGGTTGGATATCTGGTATTTCTATGCTATTCAAATGATTGGTTTCTCTATTCTTACAAATATTTCCCCCAGAAAGGTAGGTTTATTATTTTTTCATAGAAACTAAGTTTGTGTCCTACAATGTGGCAGGACAGGGAAGTAAATAGAAAAATGCTGATTTAAACTCTCCTGTCTGGTTTTAACATCTGTCTACAGGCTATTAGACCTGGCTATTAGAAAATGAATTCCCCCCTGCCCAAGGCTGCAGACACTCTTTTCAGACACCTGGCAAAGTAACTTTAGGAGAGATGAGAGTTGATCAACCCCTCGGATTTTAGTTCGCGTCAGCAAGAATGCATTCCCTCTCAATCCTGATTTCATTTCCTGATAAGCCCAATATGAAGGCCTTCATTTATATAGTTTGTGAACATATACACCTACCAAGTGGCACACTGATCCCTCAGATGGTCTGGAATCAATTTTACAATCTTTTGAACATGAGTTTCTGTGAGTTCATCAGCTGACATAATAATTTGGGGAGATTTGCTTATTAACGTTGGCAGCGTTTCTACCGTGGTATCTCCTATAGAAAATCTGGGTTGGAATGTCTGCTTCCCCACCACAGGCCATCTCTCTAGGGAGAACTGCTTGAACCTAAGAGGAAACCATCTGGTCAAACTCATTTACAACTATAACCTTATAATGTTAAATGACAGCCCTGGGGAAAGTCTGGTGTAATGAATTCATTCGCTCATTCATTCAACAAATATTTATTGAGTCTTTACTTTGTGCAAGGCACTGAGCTGGATTCTATGGGGGATACAAGGAAGAATTTCACATCTCCCTCTGGCCAACCAAAGGGCTAGAATTATAAACGATTGAAGAAGCAATCGTTCAATGTTTATCTAGCCGTAGCTCGGAAAGGATGGATATCCTTGAGAGTTTGAAGGAATCATTTCCTCCCAAAGCTTTTTATTCTGACTCTCAGTATAGCTGACCATGAGTCTGACTGAATCCACCTAACCAGAACGGAGAGATGATGGAGATGAAGAGATTAAGGTAGAATGAAGCCTAAGAAATGGAGAGCATTCTGTTAGAGAAACTTTCTCTTTAACTCCAGGCAGAAAATAATACATTGAAATAAGTCTTGGCAATCTCTTGCTTGGGAAAATAGAACTCTTAGTTAATCTCTTCGTTTATAATAATAACCTCAGCAGCAACACCCTGCAAGGAGATAGCGCTTTACTGTTTTTAAAAGTGAGTTTGCAAGCATTTTCTTATTTGACCCACAAGGTCAAGAAGATTGTTTAGAACCTTAGAAAATGTGAAAGAGATTTCACATTCTGCTTCCTGGTATCATTTTAGGCTTAGCTTGCATGCATCCGCTGGGTTCTATTTTATATTATCCTCATGTGAGTAAGTTTCTTATCTCCTTTACTGGGTCATAAGCTCCTAAAAGGAAACACCACAGAGAGATTATCTTATTCATTTGTTTCTCCTTCAGTGTTTTGCACGCAGTGGACGCTTGGTGAATTGAATTAAATATCGGTTGTCAAGGAAAACATACAGTAAGGTTAGAGGAATACATTGAGAAGTTGTATTAGCATTAAATTGTAGTGATAAAGAAAGCTGGTCACAACTGCTAAGTGAAAAATCATCCTATATTAGCCTCTTTCCCTTGACATTTAAATAGTCTGCCATTTCAGCATTCCATTATTAATACAGACAATTTCTTGTGACTTCTAAAGTTAACATGACAACAGATTCACAAAAGTCAGTAATGGATAGACACCACAAGGCTGTTTCTATCTAGGCAGACAGTGCGCTTTTCTGAAGCTCCCAGAAATAGCTCAGACTTTTCACAAATAATCCAACATGTCTGTGTAACAGTTACTTACTCAGATGTGCATGAGTCTTGGTAATAGATGAGAAAGCTTATTGATGTAGGCAACTCACAGAATCCTGAAGAGACATGAAAACTGCAGATTTTAGTGTCTGCTTCATGTCTTGACCCAAACTTGCTTGGGTGAAAAATATTGTCCCTTCTTTTCCCTCCAAAATAAATGAAAGTGTCTTCCCCCACCTCCTTTTCTTCATCCATTATGCCTAAATAGATTTATGTAATTTCCTAAAGTTGGATCAGAATTGGGCCTGGGGAGTAGGGGTACACATCATACAGATATAGCATCAGTCTTAACATTACTTCCCATTTAAATTAGTTTTAGTTTGACAAGTATTTTTTTCTTTTTATTTGCTTTTTAAGTTTTAGTTTATTTGTTTTTTTAAAGCCCTTCCCTTCTGTCTTAGAATCAATATTAAGTACTGGTTCCAAGGCAGAAGAGTGGTAAGGGCTAGGCAGCTGGGATAAAGTGACTTGCCAAAGATCACACCTAGGAAGGATCTGAGGCCAGATTTGAACCTAAGACCTCTCATCTTTGACAAGTATTTTTAGGTGCATCCTATGTGCCAGGCACCATGCAAAAGCAAAACTGCCTTCAAGAAGCTTATATTCTACTGGAAAAAACAACAAATAAAAGCAAGTACAAAATATATTTAACATACAGCAACTTAATTTAGGGTACATTAACAACTATGGAAAAGACCTCTTACAGGAAGTGGTACCTGAGCTGATCTTGAACCATAGCCACAATAATACTATCCAGATAATGGAAATCCCCTACACTGGAATAAAAAAGTAGTCACTTATTAGAATTATAAAGAAATCAAAATAGTAAGCAAGTGCTTTTGGACATTTTAAATAAAATTGGAATTAAGGAAACCCATCTTGTATTTTTCCAAAATCCTTTCCAATTTCTAGAGAAAAGTAAAGAGTGAGTGAAATAAATTCAAAGGGTAAAACTGCATGTTCTCTATTGCATTTTTTCTACAATTTGATAAGATTCTGTGGTATGAAATATATGATTAATATTTGTTTAAGTTTTAGTGTGGCATAGTAGAAAGACTGTTGGACTCAGCAGTCAAAGCCCTGGATTTGAGTCACTGTTTCTTGTTACTTGGTTGTGTGAGTTTGAACAAAATTATTTAAGTTTGCTGAGCCTTGATTTCCCTCCCCGTCACTCAAATGAGAAGATGAATAATGGATTAACTACCTCACAGGATTCTTGTGAGGCTCAAATAAGATACTGTACATGAAAGCACTTTGAAATAACTATAAAGAACTATATAAGTATTAGATATTATTAAAGATTGAAGAGAAAAATTAAATTAACTTTACAAATTTATATCAAGCCTAGCCAATCTTAGTGGAATAATTTCTAAGTGAAATTTTTAAAAAAAGGAATATTATGTAACTTAATAAAATAGAACAGCTTAACTATGTAACTGAGGTTTTAAAATAAAGCTACCTCATTTCCCTTTCTGAACCACAAGAAATTGGTCCTTGGAATAAACAAGCCTCTGTTGAATTTTTTACAGTCGATCACACCAATGATATGTACATATATCAAGCTTTGTTCAAAACAGGGTATCTTAAACTTGTCTGAGCTGCCAACATTCACTTTCCTTAAGTAGTTTGCCTCTTGTGGCAGAAATTGGACACACACATATGTACATATACATGTATACATATGTACATGCATGAGTCAACATAGGATTAAATGCCCAATCAAAGGTTGGTATTAGTAGTGGAGATTTGATGAAAGGTGAAAAAACAAATTGTGAGAAGGCTGCCTTGGCTATTGACTTAAGAGTTAATTTTGCAGAAAGCATTTTGCTTGGAAGGTCATACTACTGTGAGTCCTTTCCTCTATACTCCTGATAAAGAGGCAAATGACCGCCAAAAAACCAGGAGACACCTGGGACTTTTTCAAGGAAGTAAGTTGTCTGGCATATCCTGAGGCCAGCACATATTTAATTCTAGCACATTCCTTCTACATCCACAGACTAACACAACAATCAAGAAAAATTTAATTATTTTCATTGTTTCCCCAGGCAGAGGATTGTGTACTACATTTTTCAAAAGACTCTTTTAAAATTACTTGAAACAAAAGGCAATTAAAGACCTAATTAAAAGTTAACCTTCAGTCAACCAGAAAATTACCTTGTCCAGAACACTTCATTCCCTGACGTCTTTGACTATTTCAGGTTAAGTGGCACACAGTTCCAGTTCCAGTTATTGCAGAATTCTGGAGAGCTAAAAGAGATTTCACAAAAGAATCTAATAGGCTAGCAAATGCTTAAAGAATTAGACCTTAGTTTTGATGGATGGGGTAAAGAGTTACAGAAAGAGGTACTCTAGACCTGGAATTTCAGAACAGCATATGTGACTTTTTCAAACCAGAACTAGGGAAGGGATGCAACTAGGGTGGTACAAAAGTAGATGAAAGACAGGAATTTTAGCACATCCAACTGATTTCCCCCTTCTGATGTCACAGTCAAGAAGAAGCTGATCAATAATGTTCCCTACCCCACTCTCCAGTGGAATTTCCCAGGTGTTCCCAGAAAAGGGCAGAAAGGGGAGATTCAGGGAGTCCTGTCTAGAATTTGAGGGTAGGACTGCTGCAAGTTACCAGAGATGCCTCCAAAACCAGAGAATTGTTTTGGATTCTCATACACATCAAAATGCTTTATTTTGGGGGCAGATTTGTAATCCCTTCTCACTTTCATACTGTAACATATAGCATTTCTGTAAATTCGGTGAGCAGAGATTGGTAGATCTTTCATACCAAAAGTATAATGTAACCCCTGGGGCATGAACAGCCAGAGTCATGAACAGCTAGCTCCTGAAAATCTGACAGCCTTCATTGAAGTCCTGTAGTCATAAATAATTAAATTGATCTTTTTGGTTTTTTTTTTTAAAGCACATTGTAACATCTTTATTTGACCACAGAAACCCTGTTGTGATCTGCAATCACATCCCCTGCTCTGTTTGGCCGCCAAACTCTTGTCTCTTCCTTTGCCAGTGGTGAAATGGATGCCCTCTCCTTGGGTAGAGATAGCCAAGGCTTGTTACTTTTGCCAATAACAAAAACAATATTTGCAAACCTATGGGCAAAGTCTTTGCTGTTAGCATCCTTCAAATGGATCTCATGGAAGGAGCTCAGATGAATCACTCTATTAGTGATCACATCAATTCCACCCAACTTTGCACCACCATGCACTGGTTCTCCCAGAATCAATTGGTAATGTTGCCAGTCTTCAAATCAATCTGAATGGCGTCATTCACGTTGATAGGAGTTGGATAGCAGGTGGTGTGGGTATCGTGGGTCGCCAAATGAGATGCCTTTTGTGCCCACAAAGGTCTTTTTCACTCAGCACACACACTTTTACTTGTTTGAATCCATTACAATATGGTGAAAAGCTAGAGACACAGGGTGCAGAACACTGGTTTGAGTTAGTCTCAAACACTTGATCATTACTGACCTCAAGCAAGTCACCTCACCTCTGGTTGCCTTAACTATAAAATTAATAATAGCACCAACTTTCAAGGGTTGTTATGAAGATCAACTGAGATCATATTTGTTGACAATATTTGTAAAAATTAATAAATAATAAATTTAATAATAAAGTGATTATATTATATATAATAATAAAATAATAATAATTTAAAATAATAAATTAATAAATAATCTTAATAAATGCTTCAAGTCCAGCACTCTATCCACTTGTTAAGATTAAAAATCGCCAAACTGTGGCAGGTAAAAATTAGTTTCTCTCTGCTAGAAGTATTATGTTTTTATGAGGTTTATTAAAGCTTAAGAATTTAAGAAAATACAAGTAAGAAAGCATGTGTCTAGGAGAGCTGAAAGGCCCATTCAATTTCACTTACATCATGAGAGACGCATCTGCTTGGAAGTGGAAGTAGGAAGAGCCTGAGCAGAAGGTGGAGACTTTTTAAATAGTCATTTGTTCTCAGCCCAGGTGGGAACTCGGGTGAGGTTACAAAGCATCTCAGGAACTAGAGCAAGGACTTCTGGGGATTGAAGTCCAGGGTTCAAATCTCCATTTTTACACACTGTGCCACTTTACCTATTTTATACTTTCATACTCAGATGTGTCTGTGATTTCACTGGATTCCCCTACATCCAAAGGGTGCAATTTTCATCCCATCCTGTGTGGATCTTGTCCGGTCCTCCATCCTTCTGACATGAAGTAGATTCAGCATGTGAGATTGTCCATCTGTTACTTTCTCACTCTAGCTACATGACTGGCTCCTTTCCATTTTCACAGACAGGTTAAATTCTTATGAACCCATAGCTAGCATGACACAAAATAGGGAGTCAACAAGTTGGACAAGTATTCACCTCTTGTCTAGTTTAGAGCCCTTTTTTCTTCTGTTGTTTTTTTTTCCTGAGAAATTTGAGGGGCAGAAATGAAATATTTTATTAATTCTCTATTAAAATATTCACTTAACAATAACAATCTACAGAAACATCCTTGCCAACAACATAGAATCTTCCCTTGTTGAGTTAAGCAAATCAAATGAATACGTTGGTCATGCCAGAGAATATGTCTCATGAAAGTACGTGGCGTCTGCTCCCTCTGGAGCCATGTTTCACTGACTGTTCTCTAAGGCTCTTTCCACTATACTAGCGCAAACCCACTAAAAATGACTTTCCTGAAGACTTCTCAGAAGTCATATTTTGGAGGCAGCTTTCAGTCTCTGATAACATTAAGAAGTATTCTCCCCCAGCTAGACTGTAAGCGACTTGAGAGCAGGGTTGGTTTGTTTTCCATTTTCTCTTTGTATCCCCAACATCTGGCATTGTGCCTGGCACATGTGGAGTTATTTCAAGTCAAGCTCGACTCTTTATGACCCTATTTGGGATTTTCTTGGCAAGGATACTGGAGTGCTTTGCCATTTCCTTCTCCAGAAGAACAATGTGCCTGGCACATAATAAAGCACTTGATGATTGATTAATAGCAATATGCTGGATAGCAACTCAGGATCTTTTTTCTTTTGGGGGGGTATTGTTTGAGGAGGTCATGTGTTGTATAACTGATTTGGAAAGAGCTTTTGGAATACATTAGCACTGTTATTATTATACTCTTTGCTAGGGCATGATTTCTTTATCTGCCACATGATGGGGTGGGATTATATGACTTCTTTCTATTGGTGTTCAGTCATTTTTCAGTAGTATCTGATTCTTTGTGACCCGAATTTAAGTTTTCTTGGCTAGGATGCTTACCATTTCCTTCTCTAGCTCATTTTACAAATGAGGAATTGAGGCAAATAGAGTTAAATAGAGCTAGGAAGTAGCTGAAGTCAGATTTAAATTTAGGAAGATTCATCTTCCTGATTCCAGGTCTGGCACTCTATCCACTGCATCACCCAGCTGCCCTTCCATAATATTTAAAGTATGTAATAATAGCTACAGAAAGAAAAATGAGCATTTGTATATAGCAAATACAAATTCAAAATGCATTCATATCTATTACCTCATTTTATAATTAACTCTTGGGAGATACCAATTCGATTCAGTAAACGTTTATTAAATGCCTACTGTGTGTCAAGTACTCTGCTAAGCAGTTGAGGATGCAAAAAGAGACAAAAGACAGTCCCTGCGCTCCAGGAGCTTACACTAGAATGGGGGAGACGACATGCAAACAAATGTGTTCAAAGTAAGTTATAGATAGAATAAATGGGAAATAATTAAAAGATGCAAAGCACTGGAATTAAGAGAGGTTAGGGAAGGCTTCCTTGGAAGGCGAGATTTCCTGAACCCATTTCCTTTCTACCAGTCTTTCCTACCCAACAGCAGAGGGAATTGTAAGGAGAATCACTGATTTCTCCATGGTCCTCCAAAAACCAGCCAATCCCCTTCTTCCTTTAGCTCCACCCTTTCTAGGTAAAGCTACCTTATATCCTTGGCTTTGTGTTTACATGTATGAATTACTCAATCAGATCATTTATGACTATAAATAGTCCTCATGTTACTGGTTTCTTTTCTTTGCTATGTCACTGGCTCTGTTTTATTGATTTTAGAAAATGCAGGTATCCCTTCCACATCATGACTTTCCCCATCGTGATATTGATAGATTCTGGGTTGGCATACGGAAGTAAATGGGAATTTGGGGGGACTTTTGTGGAAGCAACAGATGACACAGAAAAAGTTTTGAAATACATTTTTACTTACCTTTGACCTACATATAGTTTATGACCAAATACTTAACCCAGATTTTACAATAAGGTACTTTAAACATTCCCTAAAAGAAAAAGAAGAAAAATTCTCAAATTCTTCTCTGGCATGAAGGAAGGGACAAAAAGTTTTATGATGATTTTCCGGATGTGGGGCAGGAGAGAGGGTATACTGCATGCCCCAGCCCACAATGTGGAAGGGACACCAGTATATCATATATAACTTAAATCCAAATGTTACAAATTAGTAAATCAATATTACCAGATATTCACTTATCCCATGATTCTCCTCAGACTAGGCAACAATCCCCCCTCTGCCTCAGGCCAAAACTGAAAAACTCAACCCCCAGACACTTATCAGTCCCCTGGGGGAACTGGCAAAGTGTTGAGGGAAGGTCTTTTCCGCTCATGGCATGACTTGGGAATTCAGAGCATCATCTTTTTGGAGGTAGTAAAAGTCTTATGGGCAGATCTAATCTGGTACTTTATTATTTTGTACAGGTTTAGATAGCCACCATCTTTATTCCTGGACTTTCAAATATTTTTGGAGGTGCTCATTTAATTTTTTTCTAAAAAGTAATATTAAATTTATTATTTTTCTTTTAAAATTATATCAGAGGTTGGATTGAAGTACTGAATACTTAACTGTTTTCATAGGAGTGGTCAGGGCTCAAGGCTCAACACTATTTGGAATTTGCTTTATTTCAGCCCTCTCTGTGCTATTATGAATTTAAAAAACAATAACAAGCTTTAATATTTCCATACCCAAAGAAGAAGATTGAATACAAAAGCACAAATCTCTATTATGTATAGTTCTTTTTTTAAAAAAAGAAAGGATATATTAATTTAAAACTGTAGTACCAACAATGCCCTCCTTGTCTGTATCCCTTTCTGAAATTCCTTTGCTTTCTCTCATTTATTTTTCTAATGTTTGATGTTCTTTCCTTAATTTTTTGCAATGCTATCACTAGTCCTATAACCTCCTTCATAATCACTCCCATCAAAGCTTCTTTTGTAACAAATAAGCATAAACAAAAAAATAAAGTTTATACATTAATCATTTCCAAAAATGTATGTCTCCTCTGCTTCTAGTCTAAGGATTTTTCATCTTTTTTTGTGTCATGAACCCTTCTGATAGTCTGGAAGGCTATGGATTCTTTCTCAGAATAATGTTTTTTTAAATGTATAAAATACATAGGTTTAAATAAGAAACCAATTATATTAAAACTATCGAGATATTTTTTTAAAAATCAAGTCCATGCACTCTAGACCATTACTTCTCTGTCAGGTGGTAGAGAGAGCTTACTTCCCATCAGACTTCTGGAGTCATTAGTAGTCACGGTAATGATCAGAGTTCTAAAGTCTTCCATTTATTTTCTTTCACAATTTGATTGTCATTATAGAAATTGTTCTCCTTGTTCTGCTCACTAAATTCTGCATCAATTTATTCAAGTTTTCCCAGATTTCTTTGGATTTTTGTCATATTCATAATTTCTTATGGCACTATAATTCATTACATTTATGTATCATAATTTGTTCAGCCATTTTTCAAATGATGGACACATACTTTGTTTCCAGTTCTTCGCACAACAAAAAAGTATTGTTATAAATATATTTATATGTAAAGGCCCTTTTGGCTTTGATCTCTTTGGTAGTATATTCCTGGGCTAAAGAGTATGCACAATTTAATGACTTTGGGGGTATAGTTCCAAATTGCTTTCCAGAAAGGTTGAACCAAAAGTGTTCCACCAACAGTACTTTTATGTAACTGTCCTCCCAAAGTCCCCCCAATAATTGTTCTTTTGCTTATATGTCAAAACTAATCTGATGGGTATGAGAGGAGGCTCAGAGTTGTTTTAATTTGCACTTTTCTTACTAGTGTGATTTTGAACATTTTTTTCACATGGTTATGGATGGCTTGCATTTCTTCTTTTGAGAATTCCATGTTTGGAGTATTTATCTACTAAGGCATGGCTTGCATTTCTATGGATTTGCATTGTTTTCCTATGTATCTTGCATATTAGAACCTTCTCAGAGAAATTTGATGCAAAGATTCCCCCCCCCAGTTAATTGCTTTTTTTCTTAGAAGAAAAATGCTTCTCTTTTAATTTATTTTGTTTGTCCAAAATCTTTTCAATTTTATGTCATCCAAATTGTCTATTTTTTAAAAAAATGAACATTTCTATCTCTAATTTGGTCTACAATGCTCCATCACAGAGAATATTGAAAGGTACACACTACTCGAATTTTATGAAATGATATTTCATATGCTCTTTTCTCTAGGTCTTATATACATTTAGACTTTACCGAGGCAAATGGCAGAAATATTATGCTATTCTGTTCAATCAAGGGCACAACTTTAACTTATATATCTGCTTGTTTTTTTAATTTCAGGCAAGTGTGAGGAACTGATCTCTTCCTACAAGGCACAAGCTGCCTGGGTGTTGTAAACCTTCTTGGGTACCACATTTCCAATGGCCTTCTTCATATTAATTTCAACTCTTATTCTAAATTGCCTACACCCTTTGCTTTTCTCTTCTCCTTGCAATAAAGCTTTGTGGTCAGGCCATAGGCACGACATCTCTGCAAATCAGACACTAAAACCCAAGTTCACATTCCCCTGAGATTCATTGAATCCAAGGACCAGAAATCCAAACCATACAGTTAAGTGGTATACATAGTGTTCTGGCTGCAAATAACCCAGCTGACACTGACAGCCTTGTACCTGAAAGCCAGTAGATTCTTTGGAAATGCCATTTAGGATGAAGGAAAAAAGTGCCTGGGAATATATAGCTAAGCCTAGGGGACTCAAGGATACCTGAATATGCAAAAAAAAGAATGAACTCTTCTGTGAAATTGTAAACTCAGTGTGGTGAAGAACTACAAAGGCAGCAAAAAGTGGTAACACAATAAATCTAATCAAATAACAGTATGGCCCAATTTAATAGGCTATCACTTGGTTCATGTCCTTATTAATAATTTTAGTTTTGGATTTAGGCCACATTTTAACTGTTAAAATGGTTATTGTTAACATCATTTAAACAGAGTCAAATTCTGAGCAATTGCTACATAAGCAATTGCTTAGCTATTTTTTAAAAGGTTACATTTTTCATAATTCTGCCCTTTCTGGATGGCTTAGAGAACTGATCACTTCACTCCACCCAAAATGCACGTGAATGTTCTATAATGACTCTCCCCACATCCCTCATGTCTCCACCCTGCTTACGCCCTTGCTTTGGCGCTGGACTTGCTGTCTATGTCATGGGAGATGTCCATTAGCAATAAACACATGAATAGATTGCGCCGCTGGCGGCTCCTCCATTTGCAGCCCGCCTGGCCACACTGAGACCATCTGGCTTCGGTTTTTGCCACTAGCACCTCTTTCTAGTGGTTAAAGCCTTGGGAACAGAATTCCCCCAAAGTTCATAGTGTAATAATAAGCACCTTCTGTTTCTATAGTACCTTAAGCTTTACATTTCCTGGAATAAAAATATAAATATAAATCACAAAGAAAATAGATGATTGGAAAATGATGTGAAATGGTCATGTTGTGAGAGTGAGGGATGACAGATGGAAATTTTGAGCACTGAGCTAGCATCAATGAGTATTAAAGGGCGTAGAGGATCATAGGATTACAGAGATGTGTTTGGAAGGGACCTCAGAGAGTATTTAGTCTAATCCCCTCATTTTGTAGAAGCAGTTGGTAGCGCAATGGATGGAATTTGGGACCTGGAGTCAGGAAGACCCAAATTCAAATCTGACCTCAAGACCCCTAATAGCACTGTGACCCTGAGCAAATTGTTTAAACTCTGTTTCTTTGCCTTCAAAATGGGGACAATAATAGCACCTATCTCCTATGATCATTGTAAGGATAAAATAAGATAATATTTTCAAAGTACCTTGCAAATCTTAAAGCACTATATAAAACTGGTGATGAGGATGAGGATGAGGATGAGGATGAGGATGAGGATGATGATGTAATTGAGGTCTGGGGAGGGTAAGTGCTTGCCCAATGTCACATAGGTAGCATGTGTCAGAGGAGGACTTTTAATCTGGGATCTATATTGAGTTAGAATATTAGTATATAACCTTTACAGAGGATTGATGGGAGAACAGAGGGAAGAATTATATAAAATTTTCATTTGCTCTATGATTCTTAGTTTATTTGAATAAAGGGGAAAATGATACTGTTTTGTCTACCCTGTGAGATAATGCATGTGCAACTGTAAGATTCTATTAAGATAGTCTCATAGTTAGCATAGTACTTATAAATGCTTTTTCATTCATTTTTTCTCCTCCTAGCCCTGTTCCTGACTTCTGGACTTCAAAACTATGCCCATGGGCATTTTCATCTCCCTAACTCTTAGTTTTCTAGCTTCTTTTTGTGTGTCGTTTCCCCTCCATTAGAATGTAATCTCCTGGAGAGTAAAGACTATTTTTCTTTCTGTTTGTATTTGTGTTCCAAGCACTTTGCCCAGTACCTTAGAAGGCACTTAAAGAAATCTTTGTTCCTTCCTTCCTTCCTTCCTTCCTTCCTTCCTTCCTTCCTTCCTTCCTTCCTACCTTCCTTCCTTCCTTCCTTCCTTCCTTCTCTTTCCTTCCTTCCTTCCTTCCTTCCTTCCTTCCTTCCTTCCTTCCTTCCTTCCTTCCTTCCTTCCTTCCTTCCTTCCTTCCTTTCTCCCTTCCTCCCTTCCTCCCTTTCTCCCTTCCTCCCTTCCTCCCTTCCTCCCTTCTTCCCTCCCTTCCTTCCTTCCTTCCTTCCTTCCTTCCTTCCTTCCTTCCTTCCTTCCTTCCTTCCTTCCTTCCTTCCTTCCTTCCTTCCTTCTTTCCTTCTGCCCCCCTCTAAGTAATCTTCCTAATCTGCTTAATGAACATCTTGATATGTCAAGAACATAGTCCTTGATCCTTAGGAGACATAATCTAAATTAGCCACAAGACCATAGAAAAACATAGGGGAAAAAAAGGGGGGGGGGAACATTAATATGAGGCATGACAGGAAAAGAAGGCAGATCTGCCACTGAAGAAACAGATTGCTTCCCTTCTGTCACTTCAGTTCTCTATCTAATGATCTACATGGTTAAACTATCTTCTTTAAGGGTTCTTAACATATCAAAAGATATTTCATTAAAAAATAGCCTTGGGCACAAAGAGTAAACAAAACAACAATTCATCACTTTGCCAGCTCAACAGACCATAGTGACAGCCAAAGCCCTCAGGTAAATAAATTATTAAGTTGTGCTGAATTGACTCTCATTGTACAGAAAATGTAAAATGTCTTTTATATTTATCATGCTTACCCAAATTACACCACCCTTGTTTCTTTCCTCTGTGAATTGCCACAAAGAGCCTACCCAATATACTAGGGGACCTCTTCTAAATTCTTGAACTCTTTGTGGCTCTCAATGGAGGATAGGACTGCTCCATCTTTTTGATGATGATATCCTATATGGCACTTCTATGTAATTCCTCATTTGTGAAGTGTTGCTGCCTGTGTATGCCCATCATATACCTTGGCTGATCCTCATTTTTAATTCTTTAGAGACTATAGTATTCCATGACTCACAGCTACAAGATCCAACATTACCTGGAGAATATTTGGTGTTAAAAATTGAGTCTTTCAATATATACCATTCATTCAGCTAATCAATCAACAATCATTTATTAAGCATCTACTGTGCCAGACACTATGCCATATACTTAGAATACAAAGGCAAAATAAAGATAGCCCCTGGCTTCATGGAACTTACATTCTGTTAGGGAGATACAACATGTTTTTAGATAAGTAAATATAGGGCATAATCAAAATAAACAGTGATGGAGGGAGCTCTCATAACTGAGGGAATTAAGAAAGGTCTCTTGAAGGAGATCATACTTGAATTGATCTTTGATAGAATTTCAAGAGTTTGAGGTAGGAGCAGAGAGGATTCTAAGAGTGGAGGTTCAGCTTTTGCAAAGACATGAGGACAGAAATATAATGAATACAGAGAATGGTTTGTCTAACCTGAGTGGAACAGAATGCATTAGACAACGAGAACAATACGCAATCAGGCTGTAGCCAAGCAATGAAAGGTTTTGTGTGCCCAAAAGAGCAGTTTGTACTTTATTCCAAAGATCATGGTGACCCAGTTAAGTTTCTTCTCTGTGGCCCTGGAGAAGTCACTTAACCTTTCTCTGTTTTAATCTCCTCATCTATAAAATGAAGATAATAGTAGCACCTACCTCAAGATTATTGTGAGGATAATATTAGATAACATTTGTAAAGTACTTAACACACGTTGCCTTATATTTGCCTATTTCCTTCCTTGAGAAGAAGAGTGATATGGTCAGAACTATACTTTAAGAATATCAATTTTGCAGCTAATGGAGAGGGTAGATTTTTTAGGGGAGAGACTGGGTACAGGAGAACCAATTAGGAGATTATTATAATAATTCAGGTGAGAGGTGAAGAGTGTTGTACATGTGTGAGTAGTGAGAATGCAATATATGTGAGAGATCTTGAGGAGAAAGAATGAACAAGACTTGGCAATTGATCAAATATGTGAGAAGGGAGATGGGAAAGTCGAATAATTTCTGGGAACTTGGGA
This sequence comes from Monodelphis domestica, assembly GCF_027887165.1. NCBI lineage: Eukaryota > Metazoa > Chordata > Mammalia > Didelphimorphia > Didelphidae > Monodelphis > Monodelphis domestica. The sequence goes on along the minus strand of NC_077229.1, from coordinate 401,162,264 downwards.
ACTTGGGAGAATGGTAGTAACCTCAACAAAAATAGAGAGATTCTGAGCTAGAGTGGATTTAGAAAGAAAGAGAATGAATTCTGTTATGAATATGTGGAATTTGAGACACCTTTGGGATATCCAGTTCAAGATGTTAGATTAGCATTTGATACTCTACCACTCAGAAGAGGGATGAAGACTATATACATAGATTACCATCCAGCCCTCAACTATATAAACAGGGTAATTGAATCCATGAAGGTTGATGACATCCATCAAGAGAAAATGTAGAGAACAGAAGTGCTGGGACAGAACCCTTTGCCATGTATAAAGTTCTTATAGAGGAGGTGGAGAAGGGTCAATTAGGTAGTACCAGAATCCCAATAGAGCTGCATCCTGTAAACCTGAGGAGGATCCGCTTATTACCTTCATATAGTCAAGAAAGTTGAGCTGTGCAGCTTTAATGAATACAAGATTTACCTGAGTCATGGTAGGTGCTACCACCAGAAAATTAGGAAAGTTTTCAAATTCTTGAAAGCAAAATGCACATTTGCATTCCTTTTCAAAGAAGAACCCAATACAGACCAATTAGTTTGTCCTGTATGGGAGAAAGCACAAGAAGTGACAGTTGGAAGAGATTCAAAAGAAAAGAACCTGCCAGGCTATTAAATATGATTTAACATCCACCAAAATCAAGGAGCAGAGAGCTTAAAATACAATATTCCAGAAGGCAAAGGATAGACGTTTGCAACCAAGAATAACTTACCCAGCAAAACTGAGCATAGTCATAGAGGAAAAAATGGATTTTCAATAAAATATAGAACAGCTTATTGCTAACCTATTAAAGCCTCTTTATCCAACAAACTACTCTTTAATCATGCTTCCCCCATCTTGCACTTAGGATGTTGATTTTTGAAAAGGTAGAATGTTACCTTTTTCCCTGCTAAATTTCATCTTCTTGGGTTAAGCCCATTATTTTAGCTTGTTGATTTTATCATCTGACCTGTTAGCTCTGTCTCTCAGCTTTCTTTTATCTGCAGGTCTAAAAGCACTCAACCTAGGCATGCGGTAATGCACCAGGAACACACTTGCTGAGGATCTGAAGCTTGTCTCCATCCCAATCATTAATAATAATGTTACACAGAGCTGCGTGACAAGGGATATCTTACTCTGCTTCTGTCATCTACCACCTCTTTGATAAGAAGAGGGAGATGTGTTTAACCCTCAGTTCTCTGCAGGTACTTGTCACTGCATCCATCAGAATTCTATCCTGCAATATATTTTTCCTCTCTCTTATTTTATTTTTTAGATAGGTATCCCTGAGGAATTAGATGAATAGTCAGTCATCTAAGGAGCCAGCAGACCTTTGGAGCATGCTTGTAATAAATAATCTTAACAGTAACTAGCATTTCTATAGTGCCATTTCCTTCTCCAGATCACTCTCTAGACAAATGGTGTTAAGTGACTTGCCCAGAATCACTCCGCTAATAAGTATTTGAGGCTATGTTTGAACTCAGGAATAGGAGTCCTTTAGACTCCAGGCTCAGCATTTTTATCCACTGCACCACCTAGCTGCCTCAGGTTTATAAAGCACTTTGCAAACATCTTAGTTGATCCCTCATAACAATTCTGGGAGGAAGGTGCCATTATTACCCCCTTTTTTAAAATGGGAAAGCTGAGGCAAATGGAAGTTGAGTGATTTGTCCAGGGATCATACAGCTCGTGTCTAAGCTGGATTTGGGCTCAGGGCTTCCAGACTCCAGGGCTCTATCCACTGCACCACCTACCTGCTTTGTCCAAGTTACTTCTTCTCATTCTTGTGCATGGAATTTCCCTGGTAGCTCCCTCCCTTTTGGGGCCCAGTCTTGCCTTTCCAAGCAGCTCAGTTTCTGCAAGGGCTTGGCTTGCTTTTGAAAACCTACTGCAGCAAAATGCCGTCAGCTAATGCTGCAGAAAGCGAAAGTTCAAAGTCCATGCTTTATTCCCTTTGCTGCTTCCTTTCCTTTGCAAGCTTGCAATCTGGGATGAATCCCAAATTTACTTCCTAAGCTTCTACCTGGTTGCTTCTGCCCTCCTACTCTGTCTTCTTTCCTAAATTAGCTCTCCATCCCCAGAGTCAGTCCAAACCAAACTTCCTGACTCTTTAAAATAAGGAGCACATACCCTCAGCCCTTTTCAATTTGTAAGCTTTAAATAAAACACACACAATCGAACCTAACATTTCTGATGCAGAATTTAATGGCAGAAAAATGAAATCTCAGTTAAGTGTTATAAAGAGGGGGCAGCTAGGTGGCTCGGTGGATAGAGAGCCAGGGATGGAGCCAGGACATCCTGGGTTCAAGTTTCCTAGACACTTCCTAGCTGGGTGACCCTGGGCAAGTCACTTGACCCCCATTGCCTAGCCCTTATGACTCCTCTGCTTTAGAAACAATACATACTATTGATTCTAAGGCAGAAGTTAAGAATTTTTTTTTTAAGGGAGATATAAAGAAGAAACAAACAAGTTGGGGCATTTAGCTAATTAGAAAAGGGACAAGTTGTTTTGCTAAGAGATAAAAGGAGTTCTTTAGTTGACTCTTATCATTGCCATTCCTCATGTTATCTTCACAGCACTGATCCAGTCGAAATCTTCTGAAAGGCCTCCATGGCAGAGCTCTCAGTAGAAATGGAAATCCCATACCCGATCTCTTGTATTCCCTTTTCTGGTCTGCTCTGCTTATGTAATTTGGCTCCTCTTATCTTCTACCCACAAGTCCTCCTCCCTCCCCCACCAAAAGGTGAGTGAGGTAGAGATGGGCATCAAAGTCAGCTCATTCTGACAGTGGCATTGGGATCCTCCTCCCAGATCTCTTGAATTATACTCTCCTATGAATATGACTGAAGGGCTTATTATACTTATAGTATTGTGGTTATCATGTAAATTTTTCTCCAGGCCCTACTTATTTAATTTGGGACCAATTCATCCATCTTCCTAAGTTCCTCTGAATTTGTCATTTTTGTCATTTCATATAGTTCAATAACCTTTTATTTCATTCAAATATCACAGTTTCTCTAGCCAATTCCCAAACAAAGGGCTCTTGCTTTGTTCCCAGGTCTTTGGTATCCTGAAAATTATTGCTAGTACTATTTTAGCATTTCTGGGATCTTTCTTTCTTTCTTTCTTTCTTTCTTTCTTTCTTTCTTTCTTTCTTTCTTTCTTTCTTTCTTTCTTTCTTTCTTTCTTTCTTTCTTTCTTTCTTTCTTTCTTTCTTTCTTTCTTTCTTTCTTTCTTTCTTTCTTTCTTTCTTTCTTTCTTTCTTTCTTTCTTTCTTTCTTTCTTTCTTTCTTTCTTTCTTTCTTTCATCACCTTGGAGCACATACCCAACAGTGGGATAGTGGAGTCAATCATTTTGTCACTTTTCTTGAATAATTTCAAATTTTTTAAAAGACAATGTTGCATCAATTCAAAGCAAGAGGATATTAGTGTGCCTCTCTTCCTATGGACCTTCTAATATTTGCCTTTTTTTGCCAATTTTATAGGTATGAGGTGAAATCTTTGAGTTGTTTTCATTTTAATTTTCTTTTTAAACTTTTAATGACTTGGAACATTATGTTGTATAACTGTCAGTGGTTTGCATTTTTCTTTTGAAAACTGCTTCTTTATATAATTTAATCATTTATCAGTTGAGGAATGCCTCTTGTTCTTATAAATTGCTTTAATTTCCTATTTATCCTAGATACTAGACCTTTACCAGAGATATCTGGGCTGAAAACTGTTTCATTGACTTTGTTTGCTCAAAGAGTAAGTTTTCCCTTCCCACATCTTCATTTGTCCTGAGTTCCAACTCCTTGTTAGCTGTTTTTGTTTTATCCTTCCCATTCTAAAAATCATTCTCCTTGGAAGGGAAGATATAAAGAATAAAAGAGTTGAAGAATGACAGTTCTTACTAATCCCATTAATATTGTTTCTTCTACCCAGTATGGTGAGGTAGGTTTGTCCAAAGTCTCTGCAGAATCTCATGATCCTAAATCTTCCAGGGATGGTAAATTGTCCTTCTCCTATGACTATATTATGTTATATTTTGTATGACTATGTGATGTCTTCTACATAGGGTTAATTTTTATTATTAAATAAATATGATGTGTCTCTGGCTCCCAGAGGAGAGAACAGATCCAACCCCCCCTCAAAAAAAAATCAGAGGAACCTAGGCAACTAGGAAGATGATGAGAAAAAAGGAAAAGATTTTTAGTTTAGTGCAAAGAGGGATCAGAAGGAACTGGTTTCTCTGTTTACCAGAGGCATTCATCTGGGAGTAGATGTGTAGAGAACTCAGAAAGCCAAAGGAGAGATACCCATGTGAACATAGAAGAAATGGAAAAGGGTAGAGAGGCCATCCATTCCTTGTTTTGCAGCTGAGGAAACTCAGGGCCAGAAAGTGACTTGCCCAGAATCATTCAGGCAGTACACAGTAAAGCTGAGATTTAAGCTTGAGTCCTCAGACTCCATATACTGAATTCTTTCCTAATATTTGTTGTTGTTTAGTTGATTTTCAGTTGTGACTGATTCTTTATGACCTCTTTAGGGGTTTTCTTGGCAGAGATACTGGAGTGGCTTACCAATTCCTTCTCCAGTTCATTTTCCAGATGAGAAAACTGAGGCAAACATGGTTAAGTCATTTGCCCAGGGTGTCTGAGACAGGTTTTGAACTCCATTTTTTCCTTACTCCAGGCCTGTCATTCTATCCACTGTGTCACCTTGCTGCTCCTCTTTTTCCTAATATACCTTCATAAAAAAAAAAAACAGAACACAGAATTCTTTGAAGCATTTAGGAAATAGCTGGATGAAATGGCTTTGAACCTAAACTGCTGGTAAGATGTGTCTCTTAAGGCTACAAATAGAGGAATTTGGGGTGTCTTTCCTGTGTGACATAGTGGATAAACACTGAATTTGGAGTCAGAATGGCTTTGAATTCTGACTCTTCTACATTCTACCTGTGTAACCTTGGCTAAGTCCTTCCGCCTCGCTAGGTTTGTTTTCTTATCAATAAATGAGAGATTGGATGATCTATAATTTCCCTTCAGGAGTAAAACCCAAACTGCCAATTCAAATAGAGCAATTGTTGGAATGCACAAGAATAGGTGACTATGATAAGGTGGGACGTAGATGAGAAGAGAAAGGGCAAATCTCACGAAGGTCTTCCAACCATAGAGAAAAGGGCTGTGAGTCCTAAGTTTTAAATAACTGCGGGTCCTGTAGCCTCACTGTGGAGCACAGTATATACCCAATTTGCCTCCTACTTGGATAATGATATTAATTTAACATTCTGTAGGCTGAATTGCTCCAGATGGGATGAAAACTGCTCTCAGGGGGAAACCAGGTCAAATGTAGCTCCATGAGACTAAGCCTCCGATGAGGGAGGATTCCCTTGCAGAAGCTTCTAATCCTGGACCAAGCCTGTTGTTCAACATGATTCCTGACAAGTTACTCGTCTAAAAGTGGAATAACAAGAGAGCAAGTTAGGGAAAAACAATGGTCAGACTTACCAAATCTTCCATCAAACTCTCTTCACCACCCAAAACGCGAATGTTCCATGTGTTTACTTGGACAGGCGTGGCCTCGTGCGAGGGATGAGAAGGGCATTGCTGAGGGATGGCCTTTGAGGTCATTGGATCCTGATGGATGACTCGTTAAAAATGCTTGGATGGATTTCTTTCAGTCTGATGTGTTTTTGAAAGAGGCACTACAATAATCAGGGGGAGCCCATCTGGTATTAATACGGCTGTCATAAGCACTTCCATTTCAAGGCTGACTGACGCATGCTTTTACAGTATTGTCCAGTCGGTTCTTTGCACCCTTGCCCCAAACGATGGGCAAGTGGCAGAAGCCGAAGGATACTGACAGACGAAAAAGTAAATGCATGTTTTTAAGTAAGAGAAAAAAAAAACAGCAGGGCTGAGTCCATACAGTTCTGGATTTCTTCCAAAGGTTTCCAAAGAACAGAGGAATGTTTTTGCTGTTCACTTACACAGCTGACCTGGACTGTTGCCATGAAAGGGGGGCTGTGTTTATTTGGTTTTCACTTTTTAGCATGAAATATAGCCTGGTCTTGTTTCCTCTGCCACTGAGGCTCTAAGAATGTCTCTCGCCAGAGCCCTGCCATCCCATTTGCAAAGTGGGGGGGGGGGGCCTGCCATGGGACTCAAGAGTCCTGGAGGGGAGAGAGGGAAGGAGGAGCTAGTTTGGACTAAAGTCTCTGCTTTGTCCCTTTGGAAACAGAGAGAGTTGAAACTTCCTGGCCATGGCTCTCCATTGAGAGATAGCTCTAAGTTGGTACTCTCTGTGTGGGTCTGGGCTAATTCTGATTTGCCTTTAGACTTAGGGCTTTGCCTCCTTTTGGGTGTTTTGGACTTTTTTCCCCTCATGGATGCTAACTAAATTTTGCAGTCACACACACACAAGGAAAATATATATATATATATATATATATATATATATAAAATATAAAATACTCTCCAGGTGGTCTGAGCGTTTGTCCTCTGTGATTTTTTTTCTCCCAAGGTTATAGGCTCGGGAACTCTGTGCTGGAGAGGGATTTAGAGGACAAATTAAATTGTCCGACCCTTTCTCTTGATACCAGTTGATTCTACCGTGTGTTAGTCGCTGGAATACAGCACAACCCAACATTATTGAGTATCTAGTGTACACCGAGCTCTGTGCTAGGCACAGGGGAAGGTTTAAATTTTATCTAAGATGACCTTTGTCTTTGCATTGGCGCGCGCGCGCATGTGTGTGTGTGTGTGTGTGTGTGTGTGTGTGTGTGTAGGAGATGGAAGAGGGGGTAGTGTCTAAATCTGCAGATGTTTGGGTCTGTGTGAAGCAGAAGTATGTGTGCACGTGGCTAGGCACAAAGAAACATCTGTTACTGAAGCCCACAGTCCGCAACAGAACCATACACAGAGGGAACTTAACATACAGCTTGTAACTTGAGGACGATGCCCTAAATGATGGTGCTATGAAGACCGTGGGCAGCCTTCACTTTCCAAGCTCTCTAGTTTCAATATATTCATGGCAGCTTGGGTGGGTCTGCCACCGTGGGGCAGAAGGCAAAAAGTGAAAATGTATCGCAAGGGGCACTTGGATTCCATCTCTTTTGTGGCACATCTCTATGTCTGATTCTAATTTGCCTACCTCACTCAAAACCAACATTTAGTAGCTATGTGTCCTTGTCTCTTCATCTCTCATGCCTCCCTTTCTTCATTTTAAAAATGATGCTCCTCCTACCAGTTTCTCAGGATTGTTGTGAGGAAAAATGCTTTGTAAACATTGAAGCACACTATACATGCCTGTGAGGGTATGTACAAGTTGTTCTGTCATTTTTCTATCATGTCCAACTCTTCATCATCCCATTTGGAGTTTTCTTTGCAAAGATACTGGAAAGGTTAGCAATTTCCTTCTCCAGCTCATTTTTATTTACAAATGAGGAAACTGAGGCAAATAGAGCTTATTGACTTGCCTAGGGTCACTCAGCTAATAATTGCCTGAGACTGGATTTGAACTTGGGAGGATGAGTGTTCTTGACTCCAGAACTGGCACTCTAAGCACTTTGGTGCCACCTATATATCTCTATATAAATATCCATGTGTTTATACCCATATATACAGATATACATATTGTGTATGTATACATCTACATATGTATAATAGAGGCGACAACATTGCAACATGAGCTTTGACTCTATAAGGACTGAACAAGGATTTTGGCCCCTTGATGAAGGACATTTTCAACCTCAAATGCATGGGTGACCAAATGGAGCATCTTAGATGTACAAGTCTTGGAGACATGAGTTTGAGGATGGTGAGCACTATCATCTCTCAGTCAATGTTCAGTGCTGTGTGGGAGTCAACCCCTGGAGTTCCTATAGTCTTTTTTAAACTCTTACCTTCCATCTTGGAATCAATACTGTGTACTGGTTCCAAGGCAGAAGAGTGGTAAGGGCTAGACAATGGGGGTCAAGTGACTTGCCTAGGGTCACACAGCTAGGAAGTATCTGATGCCAGATTTGAACCCAGGACCTTCTGTCTCTGGGTTCTCTCTCTCTCCAATGAGCCACCTAGCTGCCCCGCCTATAGTTTTTTTAGGAGGAGATAACTCTCCACCAAGAAGATGAGACCAGACCATGCACTGCCTATTACCAGAAGACAAGGACCTTGAGGAAGTTGTTGAGGCAGTGAAAAACAAAACAAAACAAAATAAAGATGAAAGACTGACCATTAGCCCCACAAAACATTTCATGTTGTGGTGTTTTAAGTGTCAACTTCCTGAGAGAACATAATAGCACTTACTAACCACATTTTCCTATTTTAGGTCTTTGTCAGTTAATCAATAAACATTTATTTAAGTACCTACTATGTGCCAGGAACTGTTAGTGTATGTCCACATAGGCTATCTAAATGTTTGATGAGTAGCTCAAGGACGGGATGAATAAATATCTCTGGAATCTGGCTCACCCTCCTTCAGGGGAAACTATAATTTCCATCTTGAGAGAAGTGGGGGAAGAGCTATAATAATAGGGTGTTTGCTCCTTCTTTCGAATATCACCAAAATGAGTGCTGGACTAAATACTATTTGGTCACCAATGCATTTGAGGTTGTATATGTCCTTCCTTGTTCCATCCTTATAGGGTCAAATTCAAGAGATTAAAGACAAAGATTTCTTCCTTGGCCACTTTAGCTTATACTTACCAGTTAACATCTTTCCGGCAGTCATATCTTTTATAGTTACACAAAAGATGATTATGAATAGCAAACAACAATAATATCCAAGAAAATAATCCAATTCACCCAAGGAAAGAGAAAGCAAAGAAGTCTTGTATCAAATATACTAGAAAATACAAGAGTGAATGAGATGGAAATATACTGTCTCAGCTCAAAGAGGAGAGAGGTCCTGAGCTCCCCCAAGTGGCAATTTTCTTTCCAGAATAGGAAGGTAAACTAGAAATGAAGAGCCAGCACCCCCTGCATGTCTGTGGCTTCCCAAGACTCTTTCCATGTATCTCTCCCAAAGCATCTCTGCCACCACATGGCAGCTCTGGCACCAAATTTGCCTTTCAGAGAAGTGTCTAACATCACCTCAACATTCTTTCCACCAATTCCAAATCACATCTTCTTGTGAAACTGAGTTGTGCACAAAATGCCCCAGGTGTTTTATTTCTAATGCATCTGAAGCATTCTTTCTGTTGTTTAGGAAATGAATAGCTGCCCCATATTTTATCTACCTTGTAGACTGGGTGTTTTTTAAATCCCTTTGAAGGTGACCCTAGATATGAGCCCAAGTTTGAAGTTATTTCTCCTTTGTTTTTGTTTTTTTTTTATTGGAGACTTAAAGAGCCAAAGAATGCAAGAACTCTTTGGATTTGAAAAAGTTAATGGCATAACAATCCTATGTCATTCTGATTTCAAGCCCCAGCTCTTTCTTCACTATATATGCTGCCTTTCAAAGTACTATATATATATATATTTTTTTTTTTGATGGAAGAGTCTATATGACAGGCAATACAGTGCCATGGAAAGTGTTCTGGAGTCAGAGGACCTGGGTTCAAATTCTACCACTCATTTTTACCTTATATGACTTTGGCAGGTCATTCATTCTTCATGATAAGAGATTTGTATTAGCTCTTTCTGGTCCTGCTTTTTACTATTCAATTTTTTTATTCTCCCAAATTCTCAGCACAATATCTTCTTCCTAGTGGGCAGTTCAAGAAATGTTTTTAAGTTGAGAGCACTGGTTATAGGATCATAGATTAAGAGCCAGAAGGGACCTTAGAGATCATCAATTCCAATTCCTTCATTTTACAAAGAATAAAACTGAGACCCAGAGACATTAAGTGATCTGTCAAGGTCACACAGATAGTAAAGTGATGAAGCAGCCTTTGAACCCAATTCCAATGGAACAAAATCCAGAGCTTTTTCATTGAACCACAGTCCTGACAAAAGAAATGCCGCTAAAAAAGAAGTTTCAGCCATGGCTTTATCATCCAGAGGGGGAAAGCTGATAAAATAGGGAGCAACCATCACAGGTTACTAGCTGTAAAGATGCCAGAAACAAAAGAGTTAATTTGGGGCCAAACAGTTTTCTCTTAAACTTGGTCCAGTTAACAAGAAGATCTGTCCTCCCTTGATGCATCTTTGAGCACCAATTTGGAGCCAGGAGATAAGAAGTTCCCTCTATTCCATCCTAGCACTGCCCTTGTGGTCCCTCTGGGCTCCCTTAGTCAGAAAACCAGACATGGACATTTTTTCCACAAAGAGATTTTTTTTAAAAAAACCTTATCTTCCATTTTAGAATCAATACTATGTATTGATTCCAAGCAGAAGAGAGGTGTTGGGGGAACTGCCCGCAGCCCCCACAAGAAGAGAAAGATAGAAGGTTATTTCCTTGGGGAAAAGGAACTGAAGCCGTGGGGGATGTAAGAGAGAATCAGACACCAAATCGTGTGGAAATCGAGCTACATAGACCTAGCTCCGTCCTCCCACTTCAGCAGGAGATGAGACAATGAGAAGACCTTAAAACAACACCATGGGAATCAGAAGTGAGTTTAGAGATCAGTGGAGGGCAAAGCCCCAGTCCTTTAGAGCCCTGCTCTAAGTGCGGACTGTTACAGCTTAATGATAGGGGTTAGGGAAGCAGAGGTGAAGGTACATAAGAAAGACTGAGCATGGCCAGAAGCTGAGCTCCAGGAGAGAGAGAGAGGGAGAGAGAGAGAGAGAGAGAGAGAGAGAGAGAGAGAGAGAGAGAGAGAGAGAGAGAGAGAGAGAGAGAGAGAGAGAGAGAGAGAGAGAGAGAGAGAGATAGGTGAAAGAAGTGGAAGGAAGGAAGGAAGATAAGTGGGCAAGTGGTAGGCTGGTCCTGTGTGCTCATCTTTTATTGACATTCATATACAAAGATACATAATGCATATTAATTGGAGGCACAGTGGATTGTCATTGGTTCAGATGTAAATCATGACAAGATAGGGGCCTTTTCTCAGCCTGGTGAGAACAAAGAAACCTGATTTTGCGCCTAAACCTGTTGGGATCAAAGTTCAGTGCCTTTCTTGCCATGCCCGGAACTGAGTATGCACTCTCCTAAGACAATCTTTACATTTTGATTATTTCCCTTGTCCATACATAGGTGTGGACAAATATCTGAGGCTAGATTTGAACCCAGGACTTTCCATCTCTAGGCCTGGCTCTCCATCCACTGAAACACCTAGCTGCCCCAAGAAATTTTTTAAAAGGAAAATGACTTATATGTACAAAAAATATTTATGGCAAAGGTTTTTAAACTAAGTGGATGTTCATCAATTGGGGAATTGAACAAATTATAGTAAATGATTGTGAGGACTATTGTACTATAAGAAATTATAAAGGCAATGGCTTCAAAAAAATCTAGGAAGATTTATGTGAATTGATGTGAAGAGAAGTGAGTAGAACCAGGACAACAAGGTATATATGGTAATAGATGATCAACTTAGCAACTCTGAGCAATACAATGATTCATGATGAAAAATTATATCCACATCCAGATAGAGAATTGATAGGCTTCAGGCAAATCAAAGGGTATTTTTTTCCTTTCTCTTGCTTTTTCTTGCTTTTCCCCTCAGCAGCATGGCTAATGTGGAAATATGTTTTGCATGACTTCATATGTACAATGGGTATCATATTTCTTGCCTTCTCAATGGATGGGTGAGGGATGAAGGGAGCTAAAGAATTTAGATCTGAAAAAAAAATAAAAGAAAAGGCAATTTTTGAAGTGACAAGATAGAATTTAGAACAGTAATCTGTAAGAAGTGGAAGGATCCACTGAATCCAACACCCTCATTTTACTGGAGCAGAAGCAAGAGTCCTAAATAACCTGTGATGAAGGAGAACCCCAGGAGATCAATTATCCCAGCAGGCCCTCAGCTCCCTTCTATCTTGAGTTTTCACATAATTATCCCATTTCCACAGATTTAGGCTTTGAACTTGAGAGGATGGTCTATCATTGCTATGGCTGATCCCTAGTGATACGTAGTTACCCAACCCAATATCCCTTATATCTACCCAATTCCTCCTGGACTCTCCAATTCTTCCCTGTGTGCCAGGCCCCTTTTCCACTTTTTACATGATACAAAATTCACAGCAGTGGAATGGACTCAGATGTTGTCTAGTCCAAACTGTGCCTGACAAGAGGATTCTCTTCTGTGTCCTCATCCAGTAGTCATTCAGTCATTGTTCTTTGACTTCAGGTTGAGGCAAACCCATTTTCCCTACTTTTGGATAAATTTAATTGCTAAGGAGTTTCCCTTTCAATTCCCTTGAATTGAAATTTGTCTCTTTGATATGTCTAATTTTTGCTGCTTATTCTGTCCCTCCCCCTTGGAGTCAAGCAAAACATACATGTCATACATGCCTTTTTCCATGTGACAAGCTCTTGGAATATTTGGGATTTGAAGATGGAGAATTATTTAAAAGGAACAATCCTGGGTAAATTAGGGGAAGATGAAACAAGAGGAATTTCCAAAGCATAGAAATGAATTTCTGGTGTTATCTAGGAGGAAGTGTTCTGTGGTGACATTATCACTGGTTCTAGAACCAGATAACTTGGGTTTAAATCCTATCCTGACAGGTACCACTTACGTGAACTTAGAAAACTCACTTCACTTCCATGAAACTCATTTTTCCTCATCTGTACAATGAGGGGGGTGGATTAGATGACCTTTAAGGTTCTTTCCTACTCTAGATCCAAGATCTTGCAAGTTTTTATTCTAAATAACCACAACATAACCACAAATTGGCTTGAATTAAATTGGGACCTCCCTACTCCCACCAAAACCCTGTCTCACACCCTCATGAGTGAATCTTGGTTTCTTCACTTATTTTTCTAGGTAGTCATGTGGACTCAATCATAAACCCCATCATGCCTGGAAGCCTCTGTATTACAGCAGTTTCTTCCCAACACCAGGAGCAAACTGGCTTCTCTTCCTTTTTCAAAGCCTGAACCCCATATTGGACCTCCCAGTAAGCGCCTGTTCACAGTTTATGGTTTGCCTCCAACTCTCGGCTCATTTGCTAAACACAAATGACTGGCAGGCCCTAGTCTCAGTGACTGCTCATATATTTCCCGACTCAGGGTCCCTATTCTGATTCTCTTTCATGACTCAGGTACCCTCCCAAGATACCTTTTCAGATTCCTATTATGATTATTTAATACTATCAAATGTACTTGACACATATGGTACTAATACTGGACAGTTTCCACCACCAGTAATAGTCTTTTCATCACACCTCTCATGAGCAAAAGTAACAGCTGTGTTTCATTAGAAAGCATGAAAAGCCATTGTCCACTCTATTGTACCAGATGCTAAGTCTGAGAAGTTGTTGGAAATGGTTTAGGAGGCTTCCTCTTTTAAACCTGAGGCTTGAAACTATTTCTACTTCCCAAAGTTTGCTTACATAGCAGAGAACTGACTGAATAATTTCTGGACAAAAGAAAGTGACAAGAGGACCAATGCTATCTTTCATGGAAACATTGAAGGATGTTGGAACTAAGGAGCCTAAGCTGGGAGATATTGGGCAACCTGAATTAGTCAAATAACATTAGTCAAATAACTTTGGCAAAATCTGCCTTACATTTCATGTCAGTAAAGCAACTGTAATTACAAACTGTCTTGTGATAAGAACATTTCATAATATTCCTCTGAGGAGGTATCAACATCCTTCTTCTTCTTCTTCTTCTTCTTCTTCTTCTTCTTCTTCTTCTTCTTCTTCTTCTTCTTCTTCTTCTTCTTCTTCTTCTTTCTTTCTTTCTTTATTTCTTTCTTCTTCTTCTTCTTCTTTCTTTCTTTCTTTCTTCTTCTTCTTCTTCTTCTTCTTCTTCTTCTTCTTCTTCTTCTTCTTCTTCTTCTTCTTCTTCTTTCTTCTCCTCCTCCTCCTCCTCCTCCTCCTCCTCCTCCTCCTCCTCCTCCTCCTCCTCCTCCTCCTTATTCCTCTCTCTTAGAATTGACACTTAAGGTATTAAGGCAGAAGTGTGGTAAGGGCTAGGCAACTAGGGTTAAATGACTTGCCCAGGACCACATAGCTTGGCAGTGTCTGAGTACAGATTTGAACCAGAACTTCCTGTCTCTAGGCCTGGCTTTCTATCCACTGAGCTACATAGCTGCCTCCATCAGCATATTATTCTGAGGAATGTGGCATACTGGTAATTGAACAGGACTTGGAGACACAAGACTTGGTTTGGGGTCCCAAGCTCTGCCATCATTTGGTCATGTCCTGAGCTTCTGTTTCCTAATCTACAGAATTTTGTTGTTCAGTTGTTTCAGTCATTTCCAACTCTTTGTGAGCCTATTTGGGGTTTTCTTGGCAAAGATACTGGAGTGGTTTGTCATTCCTTCTCCAGCTCATTTTTATAGATGAGGAAACTGAGAGAAACAGGGTTAAGTTAAGTGGTCGTTCAGCTAATAAGTGTCTGAGGCTGGGTTTGAACTCAGGAAGATGAGTCTTCTTGACTCTAGGCTTGGCACTGTATTCACTGAGCCATCTAGTTGCCCATACTTTATAAAATAGGAATAATAATATATTCACTACCACATGGCTCTAATGAGATCAGTTGAAATAATGGAAATCTCTTGTAACAATAAAACACCACACAAATATATGTTACCAAAATTATTACCAAAGAGTATTTTTTGTGTTGTATCTATCCCTTGGAAAGTTTTGAAAGGTTGAGTCTCAAATAAAGGGTTGCCAAATGATTTGCTTTGAGTGTTTAATTCCTTAAAGTTGATATATGGAAGGTAGATTTCTTAAGTTCTTGAAGAGCTAGTCAACTTCTATTAATGGATAAGAACTACATCTTTGTTTTCCTCTTATTGTTAATCCTCTGTCAACATCGAATCACTAAATCTTTAATTCTTACTTTTATATAGGCTTTTGTAACCAGAAATAAGGATGAATAGACAGGATGAAATAGAGTTACTGAGGTCCTTGAAAACCAAATAGGGGATTCTGTGTGGTATAATCTAGAGCAGAGGGCTCTTATTATGTGTGTGTATATATATATATATGTAATGGGTTGTCCCTTTGGAAGTCTGGAAAACCTATGGACCCCTTCTTTTTTTAATTACTTAAACCATTAACTTTGGTCTTAAAATTGAAATTAAGTTTTGATTCTAAGGTAGAAGAGCAGTTAGAACTAGGCAATTAGGGTTAAGTGATTTGCCCAGGATCACACAGCTAGGAAGTATCTGAGACCATATTTCAACTCAGTATCTCCTACTTTCAGGCCTGGCTCTCTATCCACTGAGCCATCTAGCTGCACCTGGACCCCTCCTTAAAATACAATTTTTAAATAACTGAAGGAAATGCCAGATTTGAGTCATAGGTTAGTGCATGTCAAGATACATTTTCCCATCCAAGTACATAAATCTCTTAAAATCTCTCTATGAAGTCATTGGACTCTTTGTGGACTCCAAATATAGAATGTGTTTTAGTATGTAAAGTGACATGGTAAAAGTATATGTGTGTTTGGGTGGGGAGGTCACTGATCGCCTCCATGTGAAAGCATTCTATTCCTCAAATATTCCTAGAGCTTTTTATCTAGATCTGTTATTTTCCCATTCCAGTCTGCTTTTACTAGACTTATCTGTGTACATGCTCCTATTCTTTTCTTCCTGACTCCCCAAATAATGTAACTTTATTGAGAGAAAGAACTATGTAATACATCTTTAAATGCTGTATCTCCACTGCCTAACACAGCACTTTACACATAGGTAGCAACTGATGAAGGTTTATGGAGTTGAATATGTTGATGGGCAGAACTTATTGAAGGAGGGTTACCTGGAGCTAGGAGGTTAGGTATAAGGTGACGAGGTCCTAGATTAGGATGGTGGCATATGAAACTGAACTGAAAAACCAAAAGAAAGATATGAATGAAGAAACTACAGAATTTTACAACCAACAAGATAAAGGAGATAAAGGCTAGTGAAGTCAACCAAGACTGGTAGCCTGAGCTACTAGAAACCTGGCCAAGAGATTTAAATGGGGCAATCCATGAAGAAAATTGATTTTGGGAGAAGGGAGAGATGATCTCTCTTTTGGACATTGAAGTCTAAGGGAAACCAATTTAATGTATTACTTGAGAAAGTGGAAATATAGGTTCAATGAAAAGAAATTTCAGGTCTAGAAATATATTAGGAAGTCATCAGCAATTTATTACAAGGGAGAGTTCTCTAGGTAGGAGAGGGGAAAGGGAATATATGAAAATGAAGTCAATATAAAAGACTATCAAGACATTTTAAAAAGAAGTCATCAGAATAGAAGTAACAGTCAAAGCAGGAGATTAAGGAGTTTTGAGGGAAGTGACAGAGGGAGGCAGAGAACTGACAATGCCTCAGAGCCTTGGAGGATAATGCCCTCCTCCAATTTATGGGATAGGAGAATGAAGAGGATTTGTCCAGGGAAGCAAAATAAGAAGAAAGAGAGAAATGGGGAAAAGAACTAAGGAAGTACCACTACAAAAATAACAACAATAACAACAATGAAAGTCAAGGAGGCATCTCAGTGTTGCAGAAAGATCACTGAATCCAGATGTAAAAGATCTAATTTTATCAATTGGAAAATGGCTTGATTTTTGTACAACTGATTAAGCCATTCTCCAATTGATAAATGGGCAAGGGACATGAATAGGCAATTTTCAGTTAAAGAAATCAAAACTATTAATAAGCACATGAAAAAAGTGCTCTAAATCTCTTATAATCAGAGAAATGCAAATCAAAAACAACTCTGAGGTATCAGCTCACACCCAGCAGATTGGCTAACATGACAGCAAAGGAAAGTAATGAATGCTGGAGGGGATGTGGCAAAGTAGGGACACTAATTCATTGCTGGTGGAGTTGTGAACTGATCTACCATTCTGGAGGGCAATTTGGAACTATGTCCAAAGGGTGCTAAAAGACTGTCTGCCCTTTGATCCAGCCATAGCAATGCTGGGTTTGTACCCCAAAGAGATAATAAGGAAAAAGACATGAACAAGAATATTCATAGCTGCACTCTTTGTGGAGGACAAAAATTGGAAAATGAGGGGATGCCCTTCAATTGGGGAATGGCTGAACAAATTGTGGTATATGTTGGTGATGGAATACTATTGTGCTAAAAGGAATAATAAAGTGAAGGAATTCCATGGAGACTGGAACAACCTCCAGGAATTGAATGCAGAATGAGAGGAGCAGAACCAGGAGAACATTGTACACAGAGACTGATACACTGTGGCACAATGGAATGTAATGGACTTCTCCATTAGTGGCAATCCAGTGATCCTGAACAACCCGGAAGGATGTATGAGAAAGAACACTATCCACATTCAGAAGAAAAATTGCAGGAGTAAAAACACCAAAGAAAAAACAACTGCTTGATTGCATGGGGGGGGGGGGGGAGGGATACAATTGGGGATGTAGACTCTGAATGAACATCCTAGTGCAAATGCCAACAATATGGAAATGTGTTCTGATCAAAGACACATGCAATACCCAGTGGAATTGTGCATCAGCTATGGGAGGGGAGGGGACGGGGGAGGGGAAGGAGGAATAGAAAATGATTTTTGTAACCAGGGAATAATGTCCAAAATTGACCAAATTTTTAAAAAAATCTAATTTTTAAATCTTGGCTCCACCATTTTACAGTCTTTAACTTAGGAAAATCACTTAGCCTCCCTGGGCCTCAGTTTCCCATTCCTGAAAAGAATAAGTTGGACTAGATTGTTTCCCAGGGTGTTTCTTTTGGGATACCTTTTGGGGGCTCTAAACTCCTCAATTTGAGGTATCTTTGGATCTAAACCGTCAATTTTGGTTACCTGTGAGCTCTAAACTCTTCAATTTTGGGTCCCTTTGGGCTCTACACTCCTCAATGTAACCCAGAGAATCAGGTCTAAAGATGGGAGGTCCTCAGTTCAAATCTGGATTCAGACACTTCCTAACTTTGTGACTGGACAAATCAACTTAACCCTCATTTTCTAGCTCTTACTGCTCTTCTGTCTTGGAACCAAAACTTAGTATTAATTCCAAGATGGAAGGTAAAGGTTTTAAAAACATGTGGTCAAAAAGCAGGGGAGCTGCTCCCCAGAGCAATTGCAGAGTCATCAGTGTCTTCCTTCTTCCCTTGCTCAGAGCATCTTTGAAGAGTAAGCTTCTCTGTGACAATCCTGTCGTCCCAGGCTACCCCATTCTCCTAGTGGTCCCACTCCCCACTCTCTGGAGGGATCAGAATACAGTAGACTGGGCTGACTGAAATTCTATTACTCTCTGTACAGTACTCTCTTGAAATTAGCTCCCCACTCACAATATAGCCTAATCTTCCTTTTGCCCCTTGCCTCTTTCTATTCACAACTGAGTCCCTCTAGAGGCAGTCCCTGGGTACTACAATGAATTCTGTGATTACATTCCCAATGCCTCTTTCTTTCTTTCTTTCTTTCTTTCTTTCTTTCTTTCTTTCTTTCTTTCTTTCTTTCTTTCTTTCTTTCTTTCTTTCTTTCTTTCTTTCTTTCTTTCTTTCTTTCTTTCTTTCTTTCTTTCTTTCTTTCTTTCTTTCTTTCTTTTCTTTCTTTCTTTCTTTCTTTCTTTCTTTCTTTCTTTCTTTCTTTCTTTCTTTCTTTCTATTACATTAATGTTTTATTTTTTTTTTCCTTTTACATTTAGAAACCATTTTTGGTGTTAATTTTCTGACATTTTGAGTTCCACATTCTCTCTCCCCTCCCCCTTCCCCGAGACTGTAAGCAACTTGTTCCAATGTCCAGTTTTCTCAGGTACCTTGTAACGGTGCCTCTCATCACATTCTGTCAATTTCAGGCATTAGGAGACCTGGCATGGAATCCCAGATCTCTCTTATGTGTTCTCCTCAAGACAAAGGGGGCATAAATACAAAGCATGTCCAGAGAAAAATCCCTGCCTGGCTCTCCCCAGAATATACCAGAGATGATAAGCAAATCATTTTCTTGTAAGAATTGTAAGAATTCTGTAAGAATTCTTGTAAGAATTCTGGGTTATGAAATAGTTTCTATCCCTTTAATTATGAATGTGCATTGATGCTTATGGTTGTTACTGAGTCAAATACTCAAAATAATTTATCTGTAAATTCTTCAGTTTTTTTGTGGGCAAAGGTGGATCACAGTAGCCTTTTAATAACTTGAGAATTCTCATAACTTGGCTTCAAAATGTTTTTATGGTGTTTCTTATACCTTATTAGGTGACACAACTCTTTTATGAATGACTTTTTCTTAACAATCCATTTAACTTATTGGCATTTATTTATGCCTTGATTTATAAATGTGTGTCAGGTTTTAAAAAAAGAGTCATTAAGTCAAGGTTTTTCCTTCCCTGCTCTAACTCTGCTGGTGAAGGCGGGGGAGGGGTGGGTCTGCTGGTTCCCCCTCTTCCTAGCACCTGAGGACATTTTTGCAAGTTCAGCTGCCCAAAGGCAGCATTTCCTCCCTCCACTTTCAGGGATAATGGGGTGGGGGCGGGGGGGGGGGCTCACAGGCAGCTTGAAGTTGCAATTTGAGCACCTGAACTTGAAAATCTTTGCCCCTGCTGTTCTAACTGGTCTCCAAGATTCCCTACTGGTAGGCACTAGGGGATGTTTGGTTCCTTTTTGCTCATGAGGAAACAGGATGAAATAGAATCTTCTTGAGGGCAGGGATTGTTTCAATGCACCAAGCACTGTGCTTCGTACTTTAGAAATGTTTGATAATTACCTTAATTATCTCCTCTCCCATCCCTCAGATATTCAACTTAAGGCTAAGTATTTTATCTAAGAAAAAGTTTTAAGAATATTATCTTGTCCTTATTAATATATTAATATATATTGTGTCTGCATTCAAATGAGATAATATTTGGAAAGTATATACTACTGTGCTTGGCACATAGTAGGTGTTTAATAAATGTCTGTCATTCCCTCCCCAGATAAAGCCCTTCCTCTTCCTTTTAGAATGACAGTTCTCTTCTTTTAAAAAAATATAATTAATTCTTATTGATATATTTTGTTTTTACATCACATTA
Source organism: Monodelphis domestica (assembly GCF_027887165.1). NCBI lineage: Eukaryota > Metazoa > Chordata > Mammalia > Didelphimorphia > Didelphidae > Monodelphis > Monodelphis domestica. The sequence continues at coordinate 401,142,240 of NC_077229.1, read as the reverse complement.
ATTTCCAACTATATCCCTATAAGAGTTATCCTTTGTGCCCCTCCCCCCCCCAAAAAAAGAGAAAAAGAAAGCTGTTCAGCAAAGCTAACCAATACTAATGGAATAGGCAAGGCAACTATCTTTCCAGTGAATTAAAGAAGGGGAATTTTCTCATCTGTTATTTGAAGGCCAGGTTGATCACTATAAACATAGATTTTGTTCAGCACTGTTTGTTGTTCTCTCTATTGACATTAATGTAGTTATTGTGTGTGTTTCTCCCTTCTGCTTCATTCTACATCAACTCATGGATGTCTTCTCATTCTTCAGTCACCATTTCTTAAAGAATAACAAAACCCCTTTGTATTCATGTATCAAAATTTGTTGAGCTGTTACTTGATTGACATATGTCAACTTTGTTTCCAGTTTTTTGCCTCCACTAGAACTGCTGCGGTAAATGTTCTGCTATCAATTGGACCTTTCTGCCTTTCATCTTCATGTTGTATATGCCTACTAGGGTAGTCTCTGGGCCAGAAGGTAGTCATTTTAGTAATTTTTAGCATCATTGCAAATGACTTTCTGGAATTTCTGGGGTTAATTCAATAGTGTATTAGTATATTTAATTTTCCCCAGCCCCTCCAACATGGACTATTCCTCTTCTTTAGTCATATTGCCAATTTGCTGAGTGAAACTTAAGAATTGTTTTGATTTGCATTTCTTTTATTATTGGTTATTTGGTATAATCTTTCATATGGTTATGATGATTTTACAAGACTTCATTTGAAAGTATTTGTATCCTTTGACTACTTCTCTTTGTCTCTACCTTTTTCCTTGTCTTTGTCAGTCTTTGTCTCTTTGTCTCTGTCTCTCTCTCTCTCCTATCTTATATTCATTACTGAATTCAAACAATCATGAAGATCTCTCAGGGTTCATCTGCCACCATTCCAACCTTGGAACCATTTTTTGTCTCATGATAATTAACAGAATCCTAGCCCACATATCTTTAAATCTTAAAAAAAAAAAAGCCTCTGGTTAAATTATCAGTTTAGAAAGAAAAGAACAATATAGACAATTGCTACAACAACATAAATGAAATGATCACTGAAAGTAAGTTGAACTCTGGATGGAAAAGGCAGTGAAGGGAACAGATAATGAAACATTTTTCAACTCATGGCAGAGAAGTAGAGGGACTATTACGAAAGAATACTATATGCACAATAAGATTTGATCATTGTATTGAATGTTTTTTTACTTAATTCTTTTCCTTTTCACAAAGGGAGGCCTTGATCTGTAAGAGTGGGCAGGATTTTTTTCTTTTTTTGTTTTGTTTTCCTAAAAATTACTATTACCATGTCCAGGCAAGAGTGGACTGGCCACTTACAAATTATATATATATGGTTAAATGATGGGTTATGATGAGGCACTCAGCTCAGTGTAACATCATGCAAAGTAGGCTTTTAAGAAGTGACACAATGATTTCATTATTATTAACATGAAGTTTGATCTTGGATTTTCTTCCAGTTCCTTGATCACCCACCCAGTAGACTAATAGGTTGATATTTGATCATTACTAGCAGCTATGCTAATAAGTGACATGCTAAGTCACCTACAGTTTGGTTCAGCTTTCTGTCATCTGTGATGCCAAAAAATGTAGATTCAGAAACCAAACTCCCAAACTTTTGCCTTGGGCAATTGTCATATGAATGTAAAAAGAAAGTATGATTTTGGTTTTTAATATATATTTTCTTCTATAAAATATGAAAAAATGTTTTGATATGATCATACATGTAAAATCTCTATCAGATTGCTTACCATCTCAGGGAGCAGGGAGAGGGGGAGGAAGGGTAAGAATTCAGGACTCAAAATTTTAAAACAGAATGTTAAACATTGTTTTAACACGTATCTGAGGAAATATAAAATATTATATTTTTAAAGTATGTAACTTAGAAAAACAGAATCACAAATGCAGACTCTAATATATGTGTAGATTTTCCTTTTACTTATTCACTTTGTTATTTCATGTGCCATAGCAAGCAGTCAGGCAAACTGAATAGTTCTCAGCAAAGACTAGAGAGCTGGGTTGCCCTTTTCATATGGACTCAGGAATAGCAGCTGTTTCCTTCTAATCATCCTACTGCAAAATGTCCATCATCATGTCTAAAATGCACCATGGTGACATTACCTATTCCTACAGAAGAAATTTCAGGAGAAAGGCTGGCTTCGAATTGTTGTTTGTCCTGCCATGTCTCTTGCTCCAAATCCTCTGGGCAAAGACAGAGGGTATAAGCACAGAGATTCTCTGTCCAGGTTCATCAGAGAAAATCAACTTTTCCAAGACTTCTTCCTAGACTCTTGTCCTGTAATGTCACTGCTTCCTTCCTATCTCCAAATCACTGTAGGCAGTTACCAGATAAATCTTTCCTAAAGCAGAATTTTGATCATTGCATTCCTCCCATGCCCCCAAACCCTCATTGGCTCCTCATTTTCTACCAGATCATGTCTGAACTTCTTACTTTGTCATTTATGGTCCTCTGCAATATGGCTCTGCCCAGTCTTTCCCATTTTATCTCTTACCACTCTCCATATGTATCCTAATCTGTCAAACTATACTGCTTACCATTCCCTGAATACATACCCTTTGCTTTCCCATTTCTGGGCTCATGCTACTCTCACAATCACTAAGATGCATTCTTCTCATATCTGCTCAGATCTTAATCATTTTTCAAAGTCAATCTTTTCATAAAACTTCTTTTGAGTCCCCCAACTGGTTATGGTTTCTCTGTCCCTCTCCTCAACTAGCTTTAGTTTAGATCCCTCTTAAGAGTTACCATGTTATAATGATTTGCTAATATTTTGTCTCATTAGATTATAATAGCTTTTGGGGAGTGCAGCAAGTGTTTTATCTTTATTTTCACCAATTGCTATGTATTCATGTGCCCCTAATATACCAATAGGTTTGTGGCCCATTAGCTATTCTCAACTTGGTTTAGCCTGTCTGTCCAGTCAGTTTTCCTGGGGTGTGGCCACTACTTACAGTAAAGCTTCTTGGAGCCACAGATGAAAGTTGGGTGAAAAGTATACACCTTTAAGAAGGAAAATAACCTCAGAGGAAAATCACTGGAGGGTAGGGTGATGGTTGGAGAGATGGATTAGGAAAGGTCTTTTACATATGGTACTCTTTGACCTAAAGCTTTAAGGGAATTAAAAAATCCAGGAGCCAAAGATAAGGAAGGAGAACATTCTAGGCAAGAGGGATAGCTATGGAAAAGGCACAGAGTCAGGAGAAGGAATCTCACATGGAAGGAATACCCAGAAGGCAACAGTGCTGGATTCCAGAGAACAAAGAGAGAAGTAAAGGGCAAGAAAACTGGAAAGGTAGAAAGGAGCCAGATGATAAAGGTCTTTAAAAGTCAAACAAAGGATTTAATATTTGATCCTGGAGGTGTTAGGGAACCACTGGAATTTGTTGGAGGAACAGAGAAGGCAACATTTGGCTATGAGCTCCTTAAGAGCAGGGACTGTCTTTTACCTCTCTTTGTATCCCCAGCACTTAGCACAATGCCTGCACATAGAAACTGCTTAATAAATGCTTATTGACAGAATGATTGTGACAGAATGTCACAAAAGAAGTGGTAGCCTAGAAATGTAGAATAAGATAGCTACTTTCAGATTCGAGCAATCTGTTCATTTGTTTTATTTACAAGGAAAGATTCTGGGGCATGATGGAGGAAGGAAGCAGAGGAAAGAACAGGAGTGAGTGATGCAAAGAAAAAGATGTCAAAAAACCCACTTTTTAAAAGATATCAAAGAAATTTATAATTAGAAAAAGAGATGAGATGATTAGGTGATTGGAGAAAGGTATCACCAGCCATTAGAGTCCATTGGTACCCATGTCATATCAAGAGACCTAGGGGAAGTCTTCCATCATGCTGGTTGAATCACTAGTGGGAGATGTATGATAGAACACAGACAAATATCACACAGGATGAAAAGGCATGAATGGTTTGCAACCCATTGGGAGGAAATGCCTGTCTTTATGCACTCACAGATCCACTGAAGTGTCAAAAGGGGAAACAAATGAAAATTTTAGTGATGACTGGACTGGACTGATTAGACTGCTTACTGTCAGCTTTGAAAGCAGAATAAAACAATGATAGCAGTGAAGTCCAGGGAGCTGCTGGTGTTTCAAGAAATACAGAGTATTGAAGGTTTACTGAAAAGAAGGAATTTCTCTCATGAGTCAACTTGCATGAAGTTGAAAGCCACAGAAGGTTATACATGTGATTCTCATTACTCAGCTAGATCTTTTCAGACAGAAGGCGGAAATAATTGGATCCATTTCTATTTTAATTGTAACTCTTTGTCTGCCTTTAAAGAAATTGCCAGTGGAAATCTGAAGATTACCACAAACACCACCATTTCAAATTCCCTAACCTTTGATGTGGCCTGGATCCCTTTAGCTGGAGCTATGGCTACTGGCCATAATTAACAGTTCTTGTTGTTGCAAACCAAAGCCCTTTTTATAAAGGAAAGACAAAATGATATCTTTTTTCTGTATCCCACTCCCCCACCCCTTTTCTCCTGAAACAGGGTCTTTTTTGTATCATCTTCCCTTTTCCCTGCTCTACTGCTTTGAAAGCCAGAAAGAATAAGGAGGAGGAGGAGGAGGAGGAAGGAGAAGAAGAAATGGAGGAAGAGAGGAAGGAAGGAAGGAAGGAAGGAAGGAAGGAAGGAAGGAAGGAAGGAAGGAAGGAAGGAAGGAAGGAAGGAAGGAAGGAAGGAAGGAAGGAAGGAAGGAAGGAAGGGAGAGGAGGGAGAGAGGGAAGGAAGGAGGGAGAGAGGGAAGGAAGGAGGGAGAGAGGGAAGGAGGGAGGGAGAGAGGGAAGGAGGAAGGAAGGAAGGAAGGGAGGAAGGGAGGAAGGGAGGGAGGAAGGGAGGAAGGGAGGGAGGAAGAGAGGGAGGAAGGAAGGGAGGGAGGGAGGGAGGAAGGAAGGAAGGAAGGAAGGAAGGAAGGAAGGAAGGAAGGAAGGAAGGAAGGAAGGAAGAGAGAGAATGGAAGGAAGGAAGGAAGGAAGGAAGGAAGGAAGGAAGGAAGAGAGAGAGAATGGGAGGAAGGAAGGAAGAAAGAAAGAAGAAGGGAAGGAAGGAAGGAAAGAAAGACAAAGAAAAGAGACTGAAGTAATCCTATTTTGTAATTATAGTCAACTGACCATTCACTTAGTTGTGAAGTTTTTCATTCAGGGTATATGATTGACCCACTGCAGTTTTACATTTGGAAAATACATTCATTTTGTAGTTACAATTCCAGATCTGACAGATGAAAATGAATGGGTAAACTGAAGAACAGGTCTGATCTCACAAATACTATTAAATTCTACACTTGAAATCTTTTCTAGTCTCATTAACACCCCATTCATACCCTTCCACTATCCCTGTTTCCCATAGATACTGACTCAAAAATGTCATTTTTAGAACTGAAACTGGGTAGCTCTAGAACAAATACTCTGTCTGCTTACCAAGAGGACCCAGAAAAGAACAAGGCAGTTGTGCCTATGTGGTTCCCCTCCTACTTCTCCAGTTCTTTTAACCTTTATTCCTCCCCCCAGCAAATGCTCTAATCCAATGGCTTTGGCTTCTGTGTTGTTCTTCACACAACACCCTCTGTCTTCAGAGACTCTAGCCATTTTCACTAGCTACTGTTTCTTCTTCCAGGAATGCCCAGCTTCCTTGGCTCCCTTCAAGTCTCACTTTCTAAGGTCTCCCTTTCTAAAAGAAGTCTTTCTCTTAATAATTCCTTTCCTCTAAGCTTCTCTCAGACTTTTTCATATATCTATATCTATATCTATCTGTCTATCTATCTTGTTTGCACATGATTGATGATGAATTATCTGCTGTATTAGAGCTTGAAGGAGGGGACTGGTTTTTGCCTTTGTATCCTCACCACTTAGCTGAGCCTGTCACATCATAAAAAATGCCTGTTAACTTGCCTTGCCTTGCCTTGGGGAGATTTGACACTTCCAAGGTGAAGGAAGGGAAGACCTTTGGAGAATCCTTTGGGATTTCACTCCCATCTGGGTCCTCCAATCTTGGTCTTGCAGATACCTAGAGCCATCTTCCTACAGCATGTACTAGTGTTGTCCTCACTGTGTATCTTGCTTCTGGTTAACATGGGACATCAGGACATCTTCTTGGCATATGGTTTGTGCAGTTTTAGACACAGCTTACAACCTCTCTGTGCCTCTGTATCTCACCCACAAAATGGGGTCATGAACATTTGCCAACTGCCTCATCAGAATATGTTAAGGTAAGTTAATAGTTCATATTCTTGCTGGTCTCATTGGTTCAAATTTCCATAATTTTTAAAATAATGTGTCTCAGATGCTTTTCTCATCTTTAAAAGGACCTATTTAAATCTATTTAAATCTCCACGTTAGGGGGGGGGGGGCGGATATCACACTTTATTTCTTTCCCAAACTTCCAATGAGTTCTGTTTAGGCTGATGAGTCATACATTCAAATTTCTCAATTTGTCTGGTAACCTTACTGTGAGGTTTTCATATCTGCCTGCCTTCTGTCCCCAAGATAATGCCTCTGGAAGAAAAATTCTCCCCAGAAGCTTCTTTCATATCCAAATTGATTTTAATCTGTCCTTTTCTCTCTATAAATGTTTTCTCCTGTTTTGTTCCTCTTCCCTTATGAACTTGAAATAAATGCCTTGCATTTGTTCATTTATTTAGCAAATTTTCCCAAAACAGAGAAAACCTCAGTTCAAATTCCACCTCTAATGCTTATTGCTCTGGGTTTTTGTGTAAGTTACAGCCTCTCTGGGCCTCAGTTTGCTTATCCTGACGCTACATCTCTGACCCTAGGATAAATAAAACTCCCTTTATCTGATCCTCTTTTGGCTTGTCTATGGTGAGGGCAAAGTAGGTCCCCTTTACACTTTTGTTCAGCATAGCTTACCCTTTGTAGCAGGGGTTTAGTTCTTCCTTTAGATAAAAACATGATTCTAAAGAGTTCAGAGTTTTCATCAGATTCTCCCAAAGGAGTCCATGGCAACACAAAGGTTAAGAACCTCTGCTTTAGAGAGAGACTCACAGGCAAAAATCTCCCTCTAAAATATTGCCCAAATGGTCCATTTTCCTATCTCTGTCTTTGCAATTTGGTTCATGAGTGCCACTTATTAATTAGCCTCTAAGTACAGTCTGGGGCTTGAATGGCTGGATTTGGCCATCAGCTCACTACTTTAACCCACTTTCTGAGAACTTTTGAATAGAAGAAGATTTCAAACCTAACTCAGCAGAATTATTATCTGACAGAGCTCCTGCTTTCCCCACTTACACAATAGAAAAAGCCTCAGCGACCCAGGGCAGCAAGCCAAGGGCAGGACAGGAGATGATTTTCAGTGGCACACAGGCTGCCTGCCACCAGAGCCCTGGGCAAAACTGCAAAAATATCTTTGGCGCCCTTCCATCCTCTCTTTTTCAGGACATTACATTGTCCCAGGGGCCTGTAGCTCTTACCCTTTCAATTATATATGCCTGCTACCTGTGATCAGTAACCATATGGATTCTAATTTAAATTTCTCTTCTGTACAAGAATGACCTTTCCGTGGTATTTACAGTCATCTCAATTTGTTGTCTGGATTTGTGACATTTATTAAAATGGAATTTTTTAAAATGCAGATCTTTGTCTATTAACATCAACCAATTCCAGTTACCTAAAACAACTGAGCCCACAAACAGGGAAGGCTAAACAAAAAACATATGTCTTGATCTATCTTCGGACAAGAATTTGGCTGGGTCGACCAGCAAGCAGAGTGTGCTGGGGGGTGGAGAAGAAGAGAATTTCTCAAGGGGAACTTCCATGGAAATGGGGGGAGGGGGCCATTGAAACCATTATCTATGTAAAGCCACCCTGGGATGAAGCCCATATCCCCAGTTTGACTTCAGGAGACAAAAGGAGAGGGGAGCTTGGAAGAAAGCTGGATCTAAACCCAAGTCTAACACAAAGCAATATTGAGGATTTGAAGCTTGTCTTTATCTCACCTCCCAGTACAAGCCAGAGGGGGAGGGCCGGAGGAGCGGGGCTCCTTCCCAGAAGCCCCTGTCTCAGTGACCCAGCCTCTGCTTGCAGCCAGCCATTGCTGTTCCCCATTGATGTAGAGGGTGCATTATCTCATTTCTGAGGCACCAATTATGTCAGTACTCCTCTTTTGCCAAACCAAATATCCTTGCTCTCTGGGTCTTGGTTTTAAGCTCCTGGCATTGATATAAAGGCATACTTTTTACTCCTAACCACATGACTATTGCTGTGCTCGCCCTGTTTAGCTGGATCCCTGATTTTTGCTTGGATCTTTGCCCATACCTCATTGTCCTTGCCACTGGGAATTCAATACTTCATAACAAGTTCTTCTCCGGGAAATCCATTTCAAAAAGCAGTGAAAACTGAGGAAAGATTTTGAGTTTTCCATGATTTTGTGGTTGGAATTTTTCAGTAAGCTGCAGAATCCATTAAGCTATGTGGTCAATGAAGGGGGGAAAAAGAGAGGGAGCGAGATTCCTGGCTTCCGGCAGCACCGGGTGGATATTTACAACCTGGGTTGCAAGCTACAGTATGGATTTACTGGGGAACCATCACTGGCCTCCAGGGAAGGAACTGGGCCTGCCTCCCCCTGGCTACAATATTAAAAATGGAAAATCCAAAAATGAGGGAAGAACTCTCATTTAGGGGAGTTCAGTGCTCAGGAAAAGATAATAGGAACCATGTGGTCAATTGCATGAAAATTAGGTAGAAAGTTGGGAAGCTAAGTCATTTAATCTCTACCTCTTTCTCCCTTTTCCCATCCTCATCCTCCACCTCCCTTGACATACCCAAGGTCCCAAGATGTTCAAAGATGACATATTTTAGAGCTGGAAAAAAATTCAAAGATCTTCTAGTCCAAATCCCTCACTCTTATGAGATGAGGTAAGTGACTTGTACAACTAATATGGAAATATATTTTGCATGACTTCACATATATAATGGGTGTCATATTGCTTGCCTTCTTGATATGCAGGGGAGGGACTGGAAAGAAGGAAAGGATTTGGAACTCAATATTTTAAGAAAGAATGTTAAAAAAGAAAGAAATCAGAAAGAGAAAAAAAGAAGAAATAGTGACATCCTAAATTGCAGAGGTAGTAAAGGGAAGAAGTGAGATTTGAACTCATCTAGATGGTTCCAATTTCAATACTCCTTTTTCTAAAGCTTTTTTAAAGCTAATGGGTTGATACCTTATATTATAAGCTCCTTGAGATCTGGGGCTGTCTTTTGCCTCATTTTGTATCACCAATGTTTAGCCTGGTACATAGTAGATATTTAATAAATGTTGATTGATTGATTGATTGATTGATTGATTCTAGTTGAATAACTAGAGGGGGCATTGGTAATCTCCATCCAGGGACTGGATCTGGTATGGGTTAAATTTAATATTACCAAGAGTAGATACAACTTCTACATATAGTTACAAAAAGGCAACCTGATTTTGAAAGGTCTTGAGACAGATGTGCTACCAAAAAGCTACTGATAACTCTACTCTATAGAGAATAAAGTGAAAACTCCTAAATCTAGTATTATGGGTCTTATGTAAACTGGTCCTCACTTGCCCTTCCAGATTTGTTTAGCAATACCTCTCTCTGGGACCTTCCCTCAACTCCAGCTCCATCGTGGTCTGGTTGCTTTACCTTATGCTTTCTTGTTCCTCCATGACCTTGCCTGTAATGTCCTTGCCCATTAATCCTGGGTTTCTCAAAATCCAAGTCATTCTTTAAGACCTAGATAAAATCTTATCTCCTTAGAGAAGCCTTTGGGGATAAGCCTTGCCCAAGATTGTACTCCCCTCAGTCACGGTAGTTTCTTAGTGTTTTGCTCATTTGCCACTTCCATACTAGCTTGTATTGGTAGTTAACTTTTCTTATTGTGTGTGTCATCATTATTAGGTTTGAAACCTTGAGGGTGGCAGAGACCAGGTGTCTAGAACACATAATTTGCCCAAAGTTAAAGATCACTCCTCCAAGGATCATAGTCCTTATGTATTGTTCCCCAACACAAATCTATGGTTTCTAATCAATTAGTCAACACTTGACAAGCATTTATTTTTTTAAATCCTTACTTTCTATCCTAGTAAGAACTCTAAGAAGGGCAATGGCTAGGCAATTAGGATTAATTTGGGGTCACTTAGGTAGGAAGTATCTTAAACCAGATTTGAACCCAGGTCCTCCCAATTCCAGGTCTAGTTCTCTATCCATTCATCCCTTAACAAGCATTTATTAAATACTTACTGAGTGTTAGGCACTGTGATAAGCAAGGGGATACAAATAAAAGGAGATGCTCCCCCAGCCCCAAGAATTTATAATGGAATAGGGGAGACAACACATAGAGAAGCCAAGGCAGTGGAACTGGGCTGAAAGGTAGCTTCTTTAAGCAATAACTTTAAGAACTACATCAGACTGCCATCCACTTTGAGACTATTTACAGGTTGTACATGTAAGGGTTTTGGGGGGGAGGTGGCAATTAATCATGCCTGACTCTTCATGAATCCATTTGGAATTTTCTTAGCAAAGATACTTGAGTGGTTTGCCATTTCCTTCTCCAGCTTATTTTACAGATGAGGAACTGAGGCAAACAGGGTTAAGTGACTTGCCCAGGGTCACATGGCTAGTAAATGTCTGAGGTTGGATTTGAACCCAGGTCCTCCTGACTCCAGAGCCAACAAACACTTTATCCTTTGCCCCACATAAAATGTTAGCAGACATGAATGTTTGGGTTGGTGTTGCTTTTTAAAAAAATAAATTTATTATTAATTTCTTTTTAACATTTTTTAATAAAAAATTTTGAGTTCCAAATTCTCTCCCTCTATTCTGCTCCTCCCCTACTCATTGAAAAAGGAAGAAATTCAATATTAATTATATGTGTGAAATCATGCAAAAAATATTTCCATATTACCCATGTTGTGAAAAAGGCAACCCCACCCCCACCCAGAAGTGAAAAAAAAATCCTTCCATCTGCACTCAGATTCTATTAGCTTTCTTTCTGGAGGTAGATAGCATTCTTCAGAATGAGTCCTTTGGAATTGTCTTGGATCATTATAATGATCAGATTAACTAAGTCTTTCATGGGTGATCATACTTACAATATTGCTATTACAGTGTACAATGTGTTCTCCTGGTTTTGCTCACTTTGATTTACATCACTTTATATAAATCTTCCCATAGTTTTTTTTTTTTTTATGAAAGCCTCCTGCTCATCATTTCTTATTGTACAATAGTATTCCACCACAATCATATACCACAACTTGTTCAGCCAATCCCCAGTTAATGGGCATCCCTAATTCCCAATAGTTTGCCACTACAAAAAGAGGAGCTACAAATGTTTTTATAGGTTACATATACTTTTCCTTTAATCTCTTTGAGATATAGACTTAGGAGTGATATTTTGGGAGCAAAAACTATGCATAATTTTATATGGAGCTATAAATTGTTCTTCAGAATTGTTGAACTAATTCACAACTTCACCGACAATGCATTAGTGTCCCAATTTTTCCACATCTTTTCCAACATTTAGCATTTTCTTTTTCTGCCATGTCAAACAATCTAATAGGGTGCTACCTCAGAATTGTTTTAAATTTGCATTTCTCTAATCAATGGTAATTTACAGCATTTTTATATGACAATAGTTTTGATTTCTTCTGTAAATGGCCTGTTTATCCTTTGACCATTTATCAATTGTAGAATGACATATTTTTATAAATTTGATTCAATTCACCATATTTTTGAGAAATGAGACCTTTATCAGAGAAACCTACTGTAAAAAAAATTCCGACCAGTTTCCTGCTTTCCTTCTAATCTTAGCTACATTTGTCTCATTTGTGCAATTCCTTTTTAATTTAATAAAATCAAACTTATCCATTTTATATCTTATAATGCTCTCTCTTTTATTTGGTTATTAATTTTCCCTTATCTGTATATCTTACAGGTAAAATTTTTCATGCTCTCCTAATTTGTTTATGATATCCCCTTTATGTCTAACTCATGTTTGGATTTCTAATCTAAACTGGACTATTTTGTGCTTTTTTTTTTTCAAAGTTGATTGTCAATGGAGGAAAAGGGAGAGGGAGTTAAGTAGAAATTCTTTCCTGGGTCCCAGTGTTAGAGAATGCATCTGCTGTCTCTGTAGAGCTGGGGAAAGGTTTATATTGATATTACTCTGGGCTATTTGACTTTAGGAAGGTGGTTTTTTAGTTTGGTTTGGTTTTTGGTTCTAGGCTGTGCTGTAAAATACCTAAGATCTTTCACCTGAAGAATATAAAATGGCCAGCTACCTGAAAATGTGTTTTACCAGAGCAGTAACTACGCGATGTCTTTTATGATGCCTTTTGAGCCCTTCTCTAATTCTCTGTTTTGCCCAGGTTAGAGATTACAGGACCCTGACATCTCCCTGCCTCCTTCTGCCATAGGTCAGTGAGCAAGTTGTATCCATTCTTCTACATGCCACAATAATCCCCCCCCAAAATATTCAATAAATGCTTATTAGTTGATGTTGTTCAGTGAATGTGACTTTTTCTGGAAAATGAGATAAGATGTTGCCAACTTTCCAGAGTAGGAATGTATAGTTTGTTTCCTTGCCCCCCTCATTAAAAAAAAAGGCAAAGAGGATTTAAAAAATACATGTGCTCTTAAAATTTAGGTTGGATGTAAAAATATCTTTCAGAAATGGCAATTTCTGTCAACATTTATGTTATTTATTTATTTAGATTAGGGCTTTAAATTTTTTCCCTGAAAAAGAGAAGCATTAAGCAGTGAGTAAGATCTTGCGAGAAGCAAACATTCAAGGAGAATTTGTGCAAGTATAGATAATACCTGTCTATATATGAACATTTAGATGAGACATTTGTCAAATGTGCAAATGATACAAAGCAGGGACCTTACTTGGGATCTCAAACAGGACTGACAGGCTAGAATTATTGTCTAAGTTAAAACAAGTAAAGATTTACTTAGGACACATGTAAAGGGGGCAACTGGGTGGCTCAGTGGATAGAAAACCAGGTTTGGGAGACAGGAGGTCCTGGGTTCAAATTGGTCTCAGACTCTTCCCAGCTGTGTGAACCTGGGCAAGACATTTAACCCCAATTGCCTAGCCCTTACTACTCTTCTGTCTTGGAACCAATACTTAGTATTGATCATTTGTTTGTTTTTTAAAGGATAAAAGTAAAGTCTTCTACATTGTTTTAGAAGCCCCCAAAAAATACAAGCAAAGGATGGGGAAAAATGTGTGTAAAAAGTCATTAATATAAAAAAGGCCCTGGGGATTCTAGGAGACTCCAAGATTGATATTCATCAACAGAATAATGCTCTTGTAATCTTAGGCTATATTAGTAGATTAAGGGAAAATGTAATCCTTTGTTATTCTACACATGTGGCCGTGTCTAGAATTATCTGTTTAAGTCTTGGTGACATTTTTTTAAAACCCTTACCTTATGTCTTAAAATCAGCACTGGGTACTGGTTTTAAGGCAGAAGAGTGGTAAGGGCTAGGCAATGAGGGTTAAGTGACTTGCCCAGGGTCACACAATTAGGAAGTGTCTGAGGCCAAATTTGAACCCAGGACCTCCTGTCTCTGGACTGGGCTCTCAATCCACTGAGCCACCTAGCTTCCCCCTTGGTGACACTTTTAAGGTTGATGTGGACAAGCTGAATCAAGTCCAGAAGAGAGCAATTGTGATAGCCAGGGGACTCAAAACAATTCTTAAAAGTTAAGCTGAAGAGGGACAGCTGGGTAGCTCAGTGGATTGAGAACCAGGCCTATAGACAGGAGGTCTTGAGTTCAAATTTGACCTCAGACACTTCCTAGCTGTGTGACCCTGGGAAAGTCACTTAACTCCCATTGCCTAGCCCTTACCACTCTTCTGCCTTGGAACCAACACATAGTATTGATTCCAAGATGGAAGATAAGGGTTTAAAAAAAAGTTAAGCTGAAGGAGCCCTAGAGAAGAGAAGAGAAGAGAAGAGAAGAGAAGAGAAGAGAAGAGAAGAGAAGAGAAGAGAAGAGAAGAGAAGAGAAGAGAAGAGAAGAGAAGAGAAGAGAAGAGAAGAGAAGAGAAGAGAAGAGAAGAGAAGAGAAGAGAGGTGGGGAGGGGAGGGAGGAGAGGGAAAGGGAGGGGAGAAGAAGAGATAGGATAGAGGGAAGGATCCATTGTGCTCTTCAAAGTTATAGATAAGGGATTAGATTTTATTCTGCTAAATAAATGGTAAGCATCAAATAAACCCAAAGAACAAAATATATTACATATTAATAAAGAAGAGAAAACTTGCTCTTGATATGGGAATTATCCTTGAGTCAACTGGGTAGAGTTAGGCCATTGTCTTGTAAGTCAATAAATGTTTAATTAAGTACCTACTATGTGCCAGGCACTATGTTAGGTACTAAGGATACAAGGAAAAGCAATCCTTCCCCTCAAGGAGCTTACATTCTATGACGGAAGACAACTCACAAAAGGAACTGGGTAGGGGGATGGTGAGGGTGAAAGGGAAGATACTTATAGCAAGAGCATGAATGTCCAGTGCAGTCTAACCCAGTGGGCAAAGGATCTGCTCAGAGCTAAGAGAAGAATTAGTAATAAATAAATAAAAAGAAACAAACAAACAAATAAATAATGAAAAAAAAGATGTCCTATATAATTGAAACAACTTAACCCCGAATTATTTAAACAAGTAATTGAAAATTAAAACTGGGAAATAGACAATAGAATTGATTCGACACCGAATACAATAATTTTATCTAGAAGTTTCGCCAATGAAAATAAATGACTACAACAAGGAAGCCCCAAATACCCAGAAAGTGCTGATGTCAGCAGATATCTGATTTCCTTCCAAATGGAGAGAGATGCTGCCAAAGGGAGTGCTTGGTAAAAATATAAAGTAGTTTAAAAAATCTTACAAAGAAAGATTGCAGATGGCTGTGAGCACTATCATCTCATGTAAAACCAGTTTAAAGAAAGTTTGTTAAAATAGCCAACTAACTAAAGTCATCCTAAGACCATTCAAAAATACAAATGAAAGGAGAATTGCATGAAGAAAAAAATGAAAAAGATTTATAAAAGTCATTCTAGAAAAGGGTTTTCTCCATCCAAGGCAGTGAAACTGTACCAGACTTGAACTTAACATTCCAGATATCCTTATAAAGGAGGGAATGCCACAGAGGGAGTAAGGGAGGAAAAACAGTTAGATTAGACCAAGTGTATACACAGAATTTCTAGGTGGAGCAACACAACTATAAAGGCATTGGCATATAAAAGGTACCTGAAGCTGGAGAAGATACCAAAGGTGTGAAAAAAAAAACCATGGACCCAATTAATACCAAAAAAAGATGTCTAAGAGAATGTTAATAGCTACTAGCCTATATGTCTACTCCTCCATCTGTACAAATTCTTTATGAGAGTTATATAATTAAAAATAGCTAACATTTATATAGCACTTACAATGTGCCAGGTATGTGCTAAATGTTTTACAATTATCATCCCATTTGATCCTCACGACAACCTTTGGAAGAAGAAGCTATTATTATCATCTCTATTTTACAGATGAGAAAACAGGTAAATAGAAACTAAGTGACTTACTCAGGGTCACATAGTTAGGAAGTATCTAAGACTACATTTGAACTCAGATCTTCCTGAAAAAAGGTCCTGTACTCTATTCACTGCACACCTAGCTGTCTATACATCAATGAAGGGCAACCTCAATAAGGACTTTAGAAGGGAATAAGCAGGCTTTCCCAAGTGTTATTCAACAACAAAACATATCTTTATCATATCTCAATTGACTGAAAGATACAAATACTATAAAATCTAATAGTTATCATTGCTTGTTGAAAAGTTATCTGATAATATTGTTTGTAGACTATGCTGCCTTGCAGGTTCTTTTAGGACAAAATGTCATTCATTACATTAAAATCCATCAGGTCCTTTATAAGATATAACAACAGAAACAACCTTGTTCAATGACCCTTCAATGACATTGATAGGGCATAAAACAAAGAGATATATATTTTACTAAAAAGTATCTTTTACTGTGATGGAGGAAATCCAGCATAGACCCCACGTCAAAGAGGGATTCCCTGTTAATGGCGAGGTTTTCTAGATGCTCTCTTTTGCAAATGAAATTGTGCTGATCACAAGCAACCCCAGCACATTGCATAGCTTCCTGGGAGGAATCTGTAATCTTTCAAAGGAGTTTGACCTTTTATGTCAACAAAGGAAAGACATTATCCAAACCCAGATTTCTTGATCTTGCCAACTCTCATAAATGTTCTACCTCCATGTTCCTCACCAGATTGCTCTGTCTGTCATCCCCATGCTTTCATTTATTTTTAATCTCTCCTTTTCTATTGGTTCATTTCCTACTGCCTACAAACATGCTCATGTCTCTCTCCTATCCTAAAAATACCTTTGCTTGAGTCTTATATCCATGCCATTATCTTATATCTCTTCTTCCCTTTGTAGCTAAACTCCTTGAAAAGACCATCTACAAAAAAAGTTTACACTTTTGCTCTTCTCACTCTCCTCTTAGCTCTTTGCAGTCTAGCTTCCATTTTTATTACTCCATCAAAACTGCTCTCTACAAAATTATTCATGATCTCTCAGTTGCCAAATCCTATGGTCTTTTCTCAATCCTCATTCTTCTTGACTCCTCTGTAGTCTTTGACACTGTTCATCACTCTCTCTTCCTTGATACTCTCTTCTCTAGATTTTTAGGACACTACCATCTCCTGCTTCTCCTCCTACCTACCTCACCCCTCTTTCTCTGTCTCCTTTGCTGGATCCTTCTCCAGATCACACTCTCTAACCCTAAGTATCCCTCAGGTTTCTGCCTGTCCTCTCCTCTTCTCATATGCTACTTCACTTAGTGATCTTATCAGCTTTTATGGATTTAATTACCATCTCTCTGTTGATGTTTCTCAAATCTAGCTTTCCTGCCCCAACCTCTCTTCTGACCTCCATGTTTGTATCTCCTACTTCCTTTCATAATCTTGAAATGGATGTCCAGTTGACATCTTAAATTTGTTGTGTCCAAAGTAAAACTTATTATCTTTCCTCCTAAACCTTTACCTCCAACTCCTACTTTTCCTACTACTTTAGAGGACATCCTCCTCCTCCCAGTCCCATAGACTTGCAACCTATCATCCTGGATTCTTCACTATTTCTCATCACTCCCATCCCCCAAAGTCAAACTGTTGCCCAGGCCAGTCCATTTTATCCTTGCAACATCTCTTGACTGTGTCCTCTTCTCTCCTCTGATACTGCCCCTAGTCTAGAGCCCTCATGCCTGAAGGAGGCTGATGGTTGGATCTACCTGCTT
The DNA here is from genome assembly GCF_027887165.1 of Monodelphis domestica. Lineage (NCBI taxonomy): Eukaryota > Metazoa > Chordata > Mammalia > Didelphimorphia > Didelphidae > Monodelphis > Monodelphis domestica. The sequence goes on along the minus strand of NC_077229.1, from coordinate 401,124,876 downwards.
CAAACCTCTCCCTACTCCAATCTATGTTTGTTCAGTCACTAACATGCTCAGGTCCAATCATATCACTCCTCCCTTCCAATAAACTCCAGTGGTTCCTATCATTTGTCTCCAGCATCAGACACAAACTATTCTGTTTGGCATTCAAAGCCCTTCATAACCTAACCCCTTCCAACCTTTCCAGTCTTCTTATACCTTACTCCTTGACATGTACTCTTCTTTGTTCTAGTGACATTGACCTTCCATGGATAAGACACTCCATATTTCTGCTCTGGCATTTTCTTTGACTGCCCTACATATCTAGAACACTCTACCTCCTTTGCTCTGACAACCAATCATCCTCACTTCCTTTAAGTCCCAACTTACTGCTTAGCAAAGTGCCTGGCACATAGTAGGCAAGGTCCCTAATAAGTGTTTATTGATTCATTCATCTTTTCCCATTTTATATTTAAATAAAATTATATATGTACATATACATCTGTGTGTGTATGAGGCAGGAAACTGAGGATGAATTCAAGAGTGGCACTACCTCGTGAGAAGGTGTGAAGGAGCCCTAATGCTCAGAGCAAGCTAAGGAACATGATGAGGGTAAATGATACAAAACACTCAAACATGTGGCAGACAAGAAAGAGGAAGGTCAGAGAAAGTATGTGACAGACACAAAAGGTAGAACTACTCAGCTCTCTTTTATTTCTGTTTCTTTTCTATCAAGTAAAGAAAGACTGATCAATATGCTTTAAGGAGTTGAAATTTCATATAAGTGAGATGGTAAGGGCACACCTATCTGCTCTCAGTGAGTGTCTGAGTCCCTAGGTCTGTAGTGCATGAAAGGACTGGCAGGTTCTTTTAAGATTTCTGAGCAACTGGCTGGTTTTGCCTGAGTGACTTTGTTTTTTCATTTTTATTTTTTTAAACATTATTTTATTTGGCCATTCCTCCCCCGCCCCAGCACCCCTCCCATAGCCCATGCACAATTCCACTGGCTATCACATGTGTCCTTGATTCGAACCCATTTCCATGTTGTTGGTATTTGCATTAGAGTGTTCGTTTAGAGTCTCTCCTCAGTCATATCCCCTCAACCCCTGTAGTCAAGCAGTTGCTTTTCATCGGTGTTTTTACTCCCACAGTTTATCCTCTGCCTGAGTGACTTTGAACAAGCCACTCAAAGCCTCAGTTTCCTCATCTGTAAAATGAGAAAGTCAGATGAGATGATCTGCAAGGTTCCTTTTAGCCCTGGGTTTACAAATCTATGAACTCATCAAAATTATAGTGAGCTGGAAAGGTGCTCCAATATTTAAGATGTTAAATGTCTCCATTTTCAAGAAGAGAGATAGAGAGAAACACACAGAGAAGGACATAGAAAGAGACACACAAAGATAGAACATGTTGATCTTCAAATAATGAGTCATCAGCTTGATTTTAATTACCAAAAAAAAATCTAGAATGAATTATTAAAGGGAAGTTTGTGAACAGTTACGAGGGAAGAATTTAAGAGCCAGTATGGATTTATCAAGAAAAGTTCATGTCAGATTAACCTCATTTCCTTCTTTTCTTTGTTCTTTCCTTCCTTCCTTCCTCCCTCCCTCTCTCTCTTTCTCTTTCTTTCTTTTTTCTTTCTTTTTTCTTTCTTTCTTTCTCTTTCTTCCTTCCTTTCTTCCTTTCTTTCTTTCTTTCTTTCTTTCTTTCTTTCTTTCTTTCTTTCTTTCTTTCTTTCTTTCTTTCTTTCTTTCTTTCTTTCTTTCTTTCTTTCTTTCTTTCTTTCTTTCTTTCTTTCTTCCTTCCTTCCTTCCTTCCTTCCTTCCTGTGTTTCTTTCTTTCTTTCTTTCTTTCTTTCTTTCTTTCTTCCTGTCTTTCTTTCTTTCTTTCTTTTTTCTTTCTTTCTTTCTTTTTCTCTCTTCCTTCCTTCCTTCTTTCCATTCTTTCTTTCTTTCCTCCTTCCTTCCTTCCTTTCTTTTCTTCTTTCTTTCTTTCCTAGATAAGGAAACTGCCATAAAGATAGTTTACCCACATGTTAGAAATTTTATCAGTTATTTAAATAAAAGAACAGACAGTGTGCTTATCAAAATAATATATTAAGCATTGCCAAAAGGGATGGCTAGCATGTTAGAAGACAGAATTAGGATTCAAAAAATTCTCAGCAAGCTGGAATGACAGTACATGTTAATTTCTCTTAATATTCTCATTATAAATGAAACTAGAAGACAAAAGTCACTACAGTTAAATGGAAGAATAGCTCACAAATTATCCTTGATGAGGTAAGGAGAAAAAAATAGGAGTTGGTAAAATTACCTTTATTATACATTTAAAACAAATAAAAAAATGAAATTTCATAATATGCTTGGTCAGCTGATATTGTATTAAACATTTGTGAAAAGATTACCATGAAGTTCATCATGAAAATGTAAAAAACTTTATGAACACAATAAAATTCATCAAATTAAGTTAACATCTAAACATTCAGTTACTTCAATGCATAGATAAGCAAAGAGGAGAATACACTAGAAGGCATGATTCTGGAGAAAGAAATGAGAGAAACCAAACATCTAAGAGATTTTACAATAGCCACATGCCTATATACCATTAATATTTTCTTCAAGAAAAAAGAAAGAAAGTACTAGACATGGAAAGTGCCAAGAAGAATCATAAAATTGGAATTAACTACATTCTGACAGCTAGAAAGCATTTGGCTAGCAAAGTGGAAGTTGTTGCTGTGTAAGTTCCCTTTGTGCAGTTAAGTTATGAACTTGCTAGAGCAAAGATAAAAATCAGTATTAAATTATAAGGAATAAAAAATAAATAAAAGATATTAAGCAATTAAAACAATTCTAGTCTGACCTATTTAAGCAAGACTTTGATGCCAGAAAATGAGAAACAGATAAAGGAGAAGACATGAATATAAGCTGTTGCCATTTCCTAAAGGAGTTTAATGACTATAAAATAACTGCCACAAGATGGAAACCCAAGAAGCCTAGACACTACCTTTGCCAGCAGACACTGGATCTCTTTGCCAACAGAGAAATCTAGAATCCAAGGACAACACTGGTTTACAATATAAACTCATTCATAAAATCTTACAGAAGAAGATGGTGAAAGATTATGAACAGTATCACCTCATAAAACAGCAAAAGCAGTAGATGGAAAGACAAGTGTAGAGACAACTTGTCAAGAAATCCCCCCAAAGCCAGAGCATCCCAAGGGCATGCAAGGATAAAAGTAGGAGGACAATAAACAGACAAAGTGAAAAAATATCTGTAAAGATTATTCTAATAATTTTTTATCAGTCACTGGCAGTGTACCTACCCCATTTGAACTCCAACATCACAGCCCCTGATATACTGCATAAGGATATGGAAATCTCTTTAAAGAAAATAAAAATAAGAGTAGAGACTAAACTAGACTAAGTGGTGCTCTGGAGATGATTCCATATTAAAGGCATTAAAAGACAGAAGTATGAAAGAAGAGAAAATGTCAAATGTTTGAAAAAAGTCATTGGCCTAAGTATTACCAAAAAGAGGTCACCATCAAAATGTCAATAATTGTATACTCATGTGCTTATCTTCCTTTCCCTTCAAAATCTTTATTAGAAGAGTCTAAACATACATTAAAAATAGATTTGATGAAGGCATTAAAAAGTATAAGCAGACTTTGGCAAAGAATATTATATTATCCATCAGATGACATCTTCACAGTAACTCAATTGACTGGAAGGTTCAGAGTAGAAGATCATACTAGCTTATTGTTTGTTGACTGTAAAAAAAAAGGCATTTTATTCTATAGAGCAAAACACAACTGAAAAGGTTCTTCTTCAACAAGGTATTTCATATATAATTATCAAGATCATGTAAGACTCTTTGAAAGATAAAACAACAGAGATAATTTTATTCAATGACTTTCTGATTATTAATATTAAAGGAAGTCAGAAGTGTTTGGTACTGACATAGATGATATCCAGTGTAACGTCCTAATAGAAGTAGAATTCCATATTAATAATAATGATAATAATACCACTTATATAGTGCTTTAAAGTTTTCAAAGCTTTTATATGTTATTTCAACTGCTCTTCACAACAATCCTGTGAGATTGGTGCTATTGTTTATCTCCATTTTACAGGTGAAGAAACTGATACTTAGGGAAGTCAAAAGACTTGCCCTGGGTCACACAGACATCTACTAAGTATGGGAGGCAGGATTTCAACTTAAATCTTCCTGACTCTAAGTCCAGCAACCTACCTGTCAATGGTGAGCTCTCCCAGGAGTTCCTGTGTGCAGATGCTATATTGCAATACTTCCTAAAAGAGGTCTGTAATCACTCAAAAAAATTTATCCTACTAATACAGGAAAAACCAAGGAATGATGAATGTCTATCATCTATACTGTGAATGAATGGGCAGTTCATAAATCTTGTATATTGGAATTTTCATATTGAACAAATACTGTGAATAAACAATGAACTCAGCTCATAATTGAAGAGAAAGATGGAAGGAGGCTAGACTGTCCTTAGAATATTGTGCTATGCTTCTAATGACCCCTACCTTCTCCCTGAAGCAAAAATCATATTTTAATAACAATATTCTTCCAATGATGGTATGTGACTGTGAATTTCACAATCTCTGAAAAACTAAAGTTGCAGATCACACTTAACACAGTTGAGTAAATAAGTGTATGATGGCTATAGGTAGGTATGGTTGAAATATATTACTTAAAAAAAAATACAACCTTCTGTCTTGGAAGCAATACCAGTATCAGTTCCAAGGCAGAATAATAGTAAGGGCTAGGCAACTGTGGTGAAGTGACTTACCCAGGTTCACAGAATTAGGAAGTATCTGAAGCCACATTCGAACCCAGAATCTCCCATCTCTAGACCTGGCTTTTTATCCACTGAACCACCTAGCTACCCCTGCAATGTATTACTAATGAAGCTGTACTGAAGTGATCTTTCTGATTTTTTCTGGGAGATATGTGATAGAAAAGAAGATGAGCTGCTCATATAAATAGAGCAAGGGATAATCAGTGGACAATATGTGTGACACAATGGTGTCCATGTAATGTCAAGACATCTACGGGAAGACACATTGGTTAGACCTACTGTGGAGCATTTATAGGAAAACATGGATAAAGGTTGTAGAGGATGAGAAAACATGGAGAAGCTTCCATCTGTACCTATGGAGGGATTGCCCACACTGATGAGATCTTATCCAAAAGTACTATATATTCTATATATACAAAGTACCACATATGTACATGTAGGTTTACATATATCTTTGCATATTTTAATCTGTCATACAAATACAGAATGAAGGAAACCTGTTTAGGCAGGGAGATAGTAATTCAATGCAGAGGAACTAATGAGATCACTAAGTAAAGTAGTATGGAAGCAGAAGAGGAAAGGGACCAGAACAGAACAGAACAGGACCAGAACAGAGCTACATTGCCATCATAGGTCTTTAGAGGCTATATTTACCCCTTTTTGTTGGGATTTCTAGTTACACCTTACTTGTAACCCAAACATTTAATGCATTTGTATATAAACATTACAATTTCTGGTTCCTTTCTCTGATTTTGTCCTATTGCTATTCTTCCTATATTGCAGCAACTTTCTATTGTATTGAACTCTCTGTCACTGGCCCTCAACAGTTTTCTTCCTCTACTTTCTTTTCATTTTAAAGCCCTTTTGATTAGACTGCAGGCAAATACTTTCTCACCAGCCTTTATTAGATATCTCCCCATCCCTGGCCAGGGGTCCATTTATGCCTTTGAAATCTTTTATACCATTTCTCGTGGGTAAATCATTATACTAACATACTGCTGTCTACTTACATTCACTACGTGCCTTTCCCTGGCCCTTTGGGTCCCCTGAAATTTTGTCTCTTCTGGGACCACGTTGTTCCATGATTCATAGTCATGAAGTATCACCAGAGAGTATTGATGCTAAAAAGATGAGCTTTTGTGGCAGATAACAGCTTAAGATCACAGAAGGTATTATGTGATTTTCCAGAGAAAATGCTGAGGCTCATTTTCTTCCTATTCAATCCTGGACCCACCTTATTGTTAGAGATATTGTAGAAATGATTCCTATTTATTTAAAAATTGGTCTAGATAACCGCTAAGGTCATTTCTAACTCTGAGGTTCTGGGATTCTGTAATCTTTCAAAAGAAATCCCATCAGGCAGAATGCTGTGTTTATTCTGTTCAGAGCAGAAAGCAGGTTTGGTCAGAGTAATTAAAGAGCTATAAGCAGTTCTTGAAAAATAGATGAGGGGATGGAACATTCTGTATTGATACAGTCCTAGCTTTACAGTAACATTTATCCTATCGTATAATTTTCAAGCTTGCAAGAACCTAAAATTATCCAACTCTCTCATCTTGTAGATGAAATAACTGAGGTCTAGAAAGATTGACTTTCTTAAGATCATATAACTAATTAATGCCAGAACTTCGACTAGAACCAAGCTCTCCTGACTCGATTCTGATTCCTCTTTCTTACTAAAAATATTCTACTATCTGTCGAACATTTTTTCTCATGGTTAATTAAATCCTCATGGTAGTTGATGGACAAGAGCATTCTCTTGAGAATGGGGACGCTTTGGGTTCTGTGGGCACTTTGTTCTGTTATTGAGGTGCTCTAAACCCAAGATTCTGGTCTCTTTTCCAAATCTCTCCAATGCTTTAAGGATCTGTGATTTTTTTTTTTTGGCATGAGCCCTCCCTCCATTGATGTAGAGCCCAATGCCCCCTTCACGCCTTAGTAGACAGTCTCCATGAGTTCCTGTGGGTGAAAATAATTTGTGGCCAGTCTTCTAGAGATGGGCTTCTCTGAACTTACTTAGGCTGGTTCTCAGACAACAGAAACGTGCTCCATTGCCAGAACCATGCTAGAAACTATTCCACATTGGTGGGATCTGCCAGAACTAGTGTTCCATTGGCATAGCCTTCTAGAGTCCAGGGTGACCTCCAGACCCTGATCAGGAATCAGAGGAGCACTTAAGTGGTGGATTTACATCCATACTTATTATTCATAATTACTCCTAAGTGCCCTTTCCTGATAGGAGATTGGCTCTTCCTTACATTTTTCAAATGTCTCTGGGGTGAGCCCTGCCCAACTGACATTGCTTAATTTCATAAACTGGCTTGTGTTGGGTACATTCTGTGGTATTTTCCCCACACTAGCCTTTCTTTTGCTACACCATGTCAATAATGTCTTTCATACTGAGCAGACACCCCCTTGGCACTCAAAATCCCTAACAGGCACATTTTTATTGACAAAATAAAAGTTAGTTAATTCTACTTTGGGAAGAGATATTTAATCTGACCTATTTCTTTCTATAGCCTGAGTTCTCTTATCTGTATCAAAAAACTATAGGCACAATCCTTCTGCTTTCTCCTTAGCCGTTTTTTTGGTCCATCTACATAACCTTCCCTCCCCATCTCCCTCTAAGTGTGTCTGTCTTTCTTTTCCTCTTCTGTCTCTTTCTCCCTCTTCGCTGTGTCTCTCCCCTTTTTGTTTTTCCTCTCTTTCTCTCCCTCTTCTCTGTCTCTGCATCCCTTTTCTTTCTTTCCCCATCCTTTTTCTTTCTCTTTCTGTCTCTCTTGATGACATAGTGGATAGAGCCCTGTATTTGGAGTCAGGAAGACCAGAGTTCAAGTTCTCCCTCAGACACTAATTGTGTGACCTTATGTAAGTCACTTAATGTCTCTTAGGCTTGGTTTCCTCATGTATAAAATTGTAATAATAATAGTATCTATCTCATAAGATTGCTGTGAGGATCAGAAGAGAGAACATAGACAAAGCCTTTTGCAAACTTTAAAGCAATATATTAATGCTGGTCTTATTGTATAAATGTTGAGCAATGTGTAGTTTAAGAAGGTTGCCTGGGGCACTCAGATTAAGTGACTTGCTCAGAGACAATATTTGTAAGACACAGGAAGTAAACCCTTTCTAATTGGAATTCAGTCCACTATCTATCCTCCATACTACATAGCCTCAAAAAAAAAAATACCTTCAAGGCATGATTGTTGTTGTTCAACTATATCCTATTCTTCATGATCCCATTTGGGGTTTTCTCAACAAAAATACTAAACTGGCTTCGATTTCCTTCTCCAGCTTTTTTTTACAGATGAAGAACTAAGGTAAACAGGGTAAGGTGACTTACCCAAGGTCACAGAGCTAGTATCTGAGGTCAAATTTGAACTCAGGAAGATGAATCTTCCTGACTCCTAGTCCTGGCACTCCATCCACTGCACCACTTAGTTGTCCTAAATACTGTGACACACACGTATGTATACACACAATATTGGGAAGCACCAGAAAAAAAAAACAACTTAAAAATTTGACTTAATTGAAATTTTTTCTTGGGAATTTTTATTTAAACATAGTTCATTTATGAGCACTTTAACCCTATAACCAATCTTGAAAGGAACCCACCAAATTCTAATAGCTTCCTAGTTCACAGACCCTTATGTTAAAATATGATAGAAAAAAATTCTTTCTGGGATATCCATATCATATATATATCCATATCCACATATATTTATATACAGAAAGAGAGCATGAGAGCGATTGAGAGAGAGAGAGAGAGAGAGAGAGAAAGAGAGAGAGAGAGAGAGAGAGAGATTGAATGTTGTATCTGGCTATGCCAACTGAATACTGACTGGCTCAAATGAGACAGTTGAGCCAATAGACTCAGATTTTATTAGGTTGAGCCAAGGAACATGTTGCTACATTACTTGATAATGGATCAAACCAGCTGTTTATGAGGTAAAGAATCCATATAGAAACAATATACTTTTTCTTCAGCAAAGGCACCTCTGGGTCCTTGAAATCCCAAGATATGGGATATTAATAAACATTTAAATAACTGAGACACTCTTCACTCAGGATGAAGATATTTATTAATACTGAATAGGCAGACATGATTACAAATGTCCTAGTTTTGCTTACTCTCACACATTAACTACAATTCATTTCTGCCCAGGTTGACGTGAACAATTTATATGGTTCTTATTATAACCAGGGCTCCACTGGTGATGAAAACTGGCCAGCCTGGGAAAGGCCAGAATTTGGAGTCCAGGCATCTCTGCAGGTTTGGGCACAGGTTCATTGTTGGTGTGCAGCCAGATTTCGTAGGGACATGATTCTACAAAAAATAGCTACATCACCAAGGATTTAGTTTTTAGATGAAATGACAGACAGAATGTGATTTCTGTTAGCTAATTTCAAGCAGAGCACAATACTCATCGATTAGTCAATTTACTTATTCAACCAAAAAACCAATTTTACAAGTACAGGACAAGAGAGGGTATGATTAGACAACAGATCCTGTGGAACAGAGATTCTGGCATTTTAATGCACTTTAAGTCCAATAGGAGCCAACAATGTAACATGGCAGCCCAAAAATCTGTTACTATCCAAGACTGCATTAAAACTGGTATAGTGGCCAGAATAGGAAAAGTTCATAGCTCCACTCTCTTCTGGGCACCACATTTTAGGAAATATAAAGACAAGATGGAGCTCAGTTAGGAGATATCAACTTGGAATGTACGAGAGCTGGAGAGCATACCATATGATGACTTGGTGAAGGAACTGGGGATGTTTAGCTGAAGAAGAAAATTATAAGGGGACAGTCTTCAAGTACTTGAAGGCATATCATATGGAAGAAGACTTTTTCAAATTGGATGCAGAGAGGATGCATTGTAGAAAGGATTCTTGGTCAAGTATGGGTTGGACCAGAGAGTTTGTGAGGTCTCTTCCAGTTCTGATATATGTACAGAGATAATTTCAATATGTTGTGGAATGTAATAAGGACAGAAGAAATACATAGAATATTCTGAGAAGTTTTGAAGAGGGAAACATCACTTTCATCTGGGAAGATCAGGAAGCTTCATGGATGAGGTGACACTTGAGCTGGGGACCTTGAAGGTAGTAAAGAAGGTTCTTAACAGGTAGGGAAATAGAGGGAATCACAGAATCAAGGAATTTGTGAGATAGATAGGACTTTAGTGGTCATTCAATCTAACCCGTATATGAAGGAATCTCCATTTTAACAGGCCTAATAAGTGGGTACCTCACCTCTATTTGAAGATATCTAAGGAAGGCAAACTATTTCACTTTTGGACAATTTTAACTTTTAGAAAAATTTCCCTGACATTAAGCCAGAATGAGTCATAGTGCAATTTCCTCACTTTTGGTTTTGCTCTCTTGGGTCAAACAGAACAAATCTAGCCCCTCCTCCCCTTGACAGCCCTTTAAATACTTGAATAGGGTTATCATATACTCTCTGAATGTTTCCTTCTGTGGGCTAAACATACCCAGTTCTTTCAACCAATCCTCATTTGTAATGAACTCAACACCCTAATTGCCCCTTTCTGGAAACTATCCAGTTTAATAGTCTAGTCCTTAAACTGAGGTATCCATAATCCAAACAGCTAGGTTGAGAAATAGATTGAGTGCTGGGCAAGAGTTAGAAAGATCTGAGTTCAAATATGGCATCAGACACTTACTACCTTGTGACCCTAGATAAGTCACTTTGCCCTGTTTGCCTCAGTCTCTTCATCTGTCCAATGAGCTGGAGAAGGAAATGATAGATCAATCTAGTATCTTTGCCAAGAAAACCCCACATGGAATCATGAAGAGTCAGATATTACTGAAACAAATGAACAACAATGACACTCATAATTGAAAACAGTGTTTCAGATATGCTTTTACAAGGGCAGAATACTGTGAGATTTATCACTGACCTGCTCTGGAAAATAACTCTTCTTGCAGCCTGAGATTGCATTAGTGTTTTCAGCTTCCATATCACACATCATTCACATTGACTTTACTGCCCAAGCCCCCAGATCCATTTTAGTCTTACCCAAAAGACTAGATGTAGAGGAGAGCAGATAGAAATTGGAAAAACTTTTAGAGAAGTTATAAAGGTTCTTGAAAGCCAAGACTTAGGAGTTTGGATTCTACCCCATAGAAAGAGAACCAGTTACATTACTGAACAGGGTGGTCACAGTTTGGCATTGTGCAGATTCGTTTTTCAGTTGAGGGAAGGATAAATTGAATTTGGAGAAAGGAACACCTGAAGCCTAGGAGCCCAGACACTAGCCAAGGTGAGAGATGATAAGTATGGTGATATCCATGTGAGTGGAAAAGAGGGAATAGATTGGAGAGATATTTCAGAAGTGAAAACAGCAGGACTTGGCAACTGAGTGGATATATCCATGGAAGAAGAAGGAGCCAAAGATATAGTTTCAACCCTGTATAAAAAAAATAGAGAAATTTGGAGGAGAAGTTTAGAAGGAAACAAATTCCAATTTGGACAATCTGAGTCTAGGGTTTCTAGGAGAACCTTTAGGAGAGATGTTCAAGAGGCAGATATAGCACTAACACTCAGGAAAGAGACTGGGGAAGATTCTACAGCTAAGTAGTGCAGTAAATAGAGATTTTGTCTGGAGTTAGGAAGACCTGAGTTCAAATTTGGCTTCAGATACTAACTGGCTGTGTGATCCTGAGCAAGTTGTCTCACTTATGTTTGCCTCAGTGTCCTCATATGTAAAATGGGAAAAATAATATTACCTTCAGTTCTCATCCAATCCAACCCATAGATGAAGGAATCTCCATTCTAACAAGCTTAAGTGGGCATCTTTCCTATATTTGAAGACCTCTAAGAAAGAACTCACAACCTCTCAAGACAAGCTATTCCACATTTGAACAATTTAATTTTTAGGAAACTTTTCCCAAGGTTGTTGTGAAGAAAAATGAGATAATAATTGTAAAGCACTTGACACAGTGCCTCGTACATGGTGAACACTATATGTTAGCTACTATTATTTTTATTAACTATTCTGTATAGAGGTAATAATTAAAGAAATGAGAATTAAGAAGAACACCAAGGAAGAGTATAGCAAAGAGAAAAGAAAAGAGATGAGGACAGAATGGGCAATACTTACATTCAGGGAGTAGGAAAAGGAAAACAAATGGATGGAGACAGGTGTGACTAGAGAAGTAAGAGAAACCCAAGGAGAGAGCAGCATCATGAAAATCAAGTGAAGAGAGAATCTCGAGTAGGTAGACAATAATTTTAGATAAAGATAAATAAAGTGCCATTGTCTAGGATAATCAAGTTGTCATCTCAAAACAAACAATTTAGTAACATGGCACAGAAGCCAAAGAGCAAGAGGTTGCCGTGTTGGGTAGGAAGTGAGAAGGTAAAGCCAGTAATTATAGATTATGTTTTTTCCAGAATTAGCAATGAGGAAGAGAACCAGTATAGAATGGCAGCCCAAGTGGGTGATAGGGTCAAAGGAAAGTACTTTTTTTTTTTTAAAAGGAGCGTGTGCTTAAAAGCATCAAGGAAGAAGCCAGTAGATAGGGGGAGATTAAAAATCAACAGAGGACGATTAATGGAGCAGCCTCTGCAGTCAGATAGAAAGAGTGGTAATCTAAGGCCCAGGAGTAGGAAATACCTTGTGGACAAGAAGACAATGCCAATCCTCTGATACTTGAGCCTAAGGAGTGTATAGGTGAGGACCTATAGAGTTTTAGAAGTGTAGAGAAAGAAAAATGAAGGCACTAATAGAGAATGACCTCTGTCTTCTTAATGTAAGTGTTTTTATCTCTTTAATTCTTGCTTCACAGGTGATGCTATTCTAGCAAATTCAGCTTGCTTGGAAAAATAATCAGTTGCCAAGCTGATAGTCAAGAAGGTACCTTGGTAAAGTACTTTGAAGATATTTGACAGCCTAATCAGTTGATTTCTTGTAGAGGTTTTTGGCACACCATATGCAGAATGCACTTTCCTTAGCCCTTATACACAAATACTTTCATTAGATGCTCAGAAGTCAACATTTCTTGCCTTAAAGATCCATGACACAAGGATTGGATACTTGGTGGCTGCAGAGAACTACCTACACACGGCTTCACTCTTCATCATTGCTGATGGTTTATAGCTAGCACAGGCGGGTATGTAGTCAATGAAAAGCACTACACATTTTGATTTTAACACAGTTTGAAAATGTGTAAAGGATTCCTGAGAAATAACATGGGCAAAACTCCAGCCACTGGCACAAGGGGGAAACAATCTGAGAAATTCTCCTGGGTAAGAAAAGATTTCTACAGAGATGTGCAAATTCGAAGAAGATGTGTTCCTATGGTGTTAAATTTTTTTTGAATTAGCAATAGGAATGTTATTGATGAAATCAGAGATATCAGGAATTGTGTTGAGGAAATTTGTCTTTTTAACTCACTATTCTATGTATTCACCATTCAGCAATTCACTCCAGGTGTTTAGGGTTTTCATGATGCCTTTTGCTTGTCCAGGAGTCAGGAATCCACTCTTGTCTGATTTCCCTTTATTTTAGATTTCCCTCTTCCCACCCACCTTCAACAAATTACCTAGTTGCCCTAGGTAATTAGTTCAATTATTTCAATTTTCAATTCAATTCAATTCAATTAGTTCAAATCATAGTGTCCAAATGAACTATGTCATAGGATACTGAAAGAACTGGCAGATATGATTCCTCAGTCATTAGTGGGGATGCTTGAAAGACTATGGACAACAGGGTAGATTCTGAAGGACAACTATTGTCCAATTTTTAAAAAGAAATAGAAAATAATGACATCTACAAACCATAGGTTGGTAAGTTTGACTTTGATTCCAGACAAAGTCCTAGCATCTTTTATTAAGGAGATGACATAAGCATTTAGAAAGGGAAGCAGTGATCACAAAGTGCCAGCAGGACTTTTCCAAGAAAGGACCATTTTTAATAGAAAATTAGATCAGTGGAACAGAATAAATATACAACAAACAGTTGCAAAAGATTATGATAACCTTGTGTTTGACAAAGGTAAAGATCCAAGTTTTGGGAATAATTCACTAGTTGGTAAAAATTGTTGAGAAAACTGGAAAGTAGTTTAGCAGAAACTAGATATAGACCAAGGTCTTAACACCATTTACCAAGATAAGATCAAAATGGATATGTGACCTAGGGATAAAGGAAGATATTATAAACAAATTACAAGAACAGGGAACATATTATCTATCAGGTTTATGGATAGAAGAATTAAAATTTATAAATAAACAATAGAAAAGCATTTTGAAATGCAAAATAGATAATTTTGAATATATTAAACCAAAAAGGGTTTGTACAAATAAAACTAATGTAGCCAAGATCAGAAGGAAATAAATAATTTTGGAAAAAATTTTATAGACATTTCTTGGAAAGAGGTCTCATATCTAAAATATATAGAGAACTTTGTCAAATATCCAAGTATATGAGCCATTTCGCAGTTGATAAATAGTCAAAAGATATGCACAGACAGTTTTTAGATAAGAAATCAAAGCTATATATAACTATATGAAAAGTGATCTAAATAATTGTTGATTAGAGAAATGCAAATCAAAACAAATCTGAAATATCATCTCACACCTCTCAGATTGGTTAAAATGATAAAAGAGCAAAATGAGGAAGGGATATGAAAAAGCAGGGACATTAATGTATTGTTGGTGGAACTAGGAACTTATGCAACTATTTTGGAGAGCAACCTGGAATTATACTCAAAGAGTTATAAAACTGTGAATACTTTTTAACCCATAAATACTACTTATTGGGTTTATTTCCTAAGGTAATTAAGGAAAACGGAAAAGAAATTATACATTGTGAAATATTTATAGCAGCTCTTTTTGTGATGGCAAAGAACTGGAAACTGAAGCAATGTCCATCAGTTGGGGAATGGCTGGACAAGCTGTGGAACATGTTTGTGATGGAATACCATTGTGCCATTAGAAATGACAAGATGACCACAAAGACTTCTGTGAAGTGATACAAAGTGAAGTGAGCAGAGCCATGAGAACAATGTACACAGTAACAACAATAATATACAATGATCAGCTGTGAATGACTATTTTCAACAAGGCAAGCAGCCAAGACAAGTCCAAGGGACTCATGATGAAAAATGCTATTCATTGCCATAAAAGGGACAGTCCAAATGCAGACTGTAACATACCTTTCTTTACTTCATCTCCTCCATGTATTTTTCTTTGGTGTAAGGAATGTGTGTCTTATTTCACAACATGAAAAACATAGAAATATATGTTATACAATAACATATGAACAGCCGCTATCATATCACTTACCTCATTGGGGAAAGAGGTAAAAAAAAAGAATGAGATCGATTTTTGGACATGACAAATGTGAGAATTTGTTTCTCTTGGATAATCATATTCATTACAATTTATTATACATTTATAACGAATCATAGGTATTATATTATATTGTTGTTACATATTATGTTATATGTAAAAAAATATGTTACAAAAAATTTGTAACAAAAAATATCATTTCCTTTTTTGACAGAGCCACCAGAAAGGCAAGTGCTATAGCCATAGCATACCTAAATTTTGAAGGGGCCTCTGACAAATTCCCTTGTGCTAACTTTGTGGACCAAATGGAGATTATACAGTCTAGTTGATAATGCAAGTGTAGATGGCTTTTGAAGTGTTTGAGTAACCAGATTTAAGAGTCCATGACAACAAGGAGGAGAATCTCTAAAGGAGTTCCCCAAGGACCTGTCCTTGTTTTTAAAAATGGTTTTGATATCTGACTTGAGTGAATGAAAGGATATCACGTACTTATTAACTGATGGTATGCTTGTCAGATTTGCAGGTAACACAAAACTTAAGAGGGAGAAATTGATGACAGAGAAGATTCAAAAATATCTTGACAGGTTAGAACTATGGATCCAACTTTAATTGGAATAAATGTAAAGTTCTACGTAGTTTCAGAAATAAATTTCACAAGTCCAGAATGAGGGACATATCTCTCGACAATATTTCAGGTGAAAAGATCCAAGGGTTTTAATAGACTAAAGGCAACTAGGTGGCATAGTGAATAGAGTACCAGGCCAAGAGTCAGAAAGACCCCAGTTCAAATAAGACCTCAGACATTTACTAGTTGTGTGACTCTTGGCAAATCACTTAACCTTTATATGCCTCATTTTCCTCAGCTGTAAAATGGGGATAGTAATAACACATACCTCCCAGTGTTGTAAGGATCCAATTAAATAGCATTTGAAAACAAACAATACAGTATATGCATAATTAATCTTTTTTTCCTCCCTCTCTCAAAATGAGTCAAGAATATGACATGGCAGCCAAAAAACTTGATCTTAGGCCACATTAGACATGTTGTCCAGAACAAAGAAGTTTATAGTCCTGCTTTATTCTGCTCTGGACATACAATGCCTGGTTACTGTACTCAGTTCCAGGCACCACATTTTAGGAATGATGTAGAGGTGTGTTATGTCTAGGGGAGAGTGACCAAGATGGTAAAGGACCTGAAGGCCAAGCCATAAAAGACATGAAAGAACTGGAAAAGTTTAGTCTGATGAAAAGAAAATTTAGGATTTAAGGTGAGAGGAGATGGGACTTGAATTCTGTGTTTAAGTATCTGAAGAGTTTTCATATGAAAGAGGGATTAACCATGTTCTATGTGGGTACAGAGGGCAGACTTAGTGACAATCAGTGAAAGCTGTGAAGGCAAATTTTAGCATTTTGTAGGAAAAAGCTTACCAAGAATTAAGACAATCCAACAGTGCAAAATCTACTTGAGGAGGTAAGTGTGTACCCTATTCCTTTCCCCCTCCCCCCCTTTCCCATGGTCAATGACCACTTCTTTAACAAGCTGTGGAAGGAATTCTTAATTATGGGTTGAACCACAGGGTCTCTAAATTCTCTCCAGCTCTGGGGTTCTGTAACTCTAAGGTTGGATATTCTGACATAATTGCATGATGGGGAAATTTACTAAAGAGAACAGGGATAAAAGATTCTTCTGTGTAATCAAAGATGAAGGAAATGCTTTAGGATGGGTATGGATAACCCATAATTCAAGGAAGAAGAGAATAAACCAGAGAGTATAATCATGCCCCGCAAGTAAATCACTCTACTTAAGGAAAAGTCCATTTATCTTTCCTTGCCTCAGTTTCCTTTACTGTAATTAGAGGAGGTTGAACTTGAGGTTATTTTAAGTCTCTCTCTGCTCTAAAACTATTAACTTGTCAGTTTATGAAACTCGCAACTGCACATCTCTCCATGTTCCCATCCTTTCTGTAGTACTGGAAGGCTATGCTGTCTAGTCCTGCCCTGTATTTTACCAAGAAATGTCTCCTATTCCTGTTCCTGGACTAGGGTCAGCATCCCACCCATCAAGCTAACTGCCCATGCCACCTTCAAAGAATGATGCCAGATCAGGAACAAGAGCCAGTGGAAAACATGGCAGCCGGAAAGGAGTCTATCCCACAGCTAGTGTGTATTTCAAAAAATGTTGGTTAATGAAATGAGAAAAGCAGATGTGAAATTTAAGTTCCAAACCAGGCCTTTCAAATCATTCCAAATTCCCAAATATGAATAAAAATTGAGAGTTAATGATTAGTATGGTGATTATTTACTCCAGTCAAAGAAGATGAAATAAGTACATGAATAGAAACCTTAAACAAAAAGCTTTGTATCCTTGGAGCATACCATTGTTCTTCACTAGAATAATATTTGAGCCTAAAATACTGTGAGGAAAAGATGGACCAGTAAACAAGCAAGCTTACCATTATGCCCATAAGATTGTTTCTTTTGTTGCAGAGAAGACTAGTTCAACCATTATCCTCATGTGAATAAGCTAAACCAGAAGTTTCTGTTCAACTCTGAGCACCTTTCCCCATTCAGTGTCTCCCTTCACCCTTTGTTCTCCACTATAATTTGAGTTATAATTCAGCCTAAACAGATTTTTATTTTAAATATGGAGGGTGGAGAAATATTTATATTTTACTAATATTGTTTGAACCTAGCTTTAGGTAGATAGAAAATTGTCTAACCCAAAAAGTTTGCTGTAGAAGTCAGGTTGACCTCAGAAATGCTCCAGGAAAGCCCAGTGGTTCTAAAGAATACTTAGATCCTCCCCTATTACTTGTTCATTGTCCACTTAAGTCTTATTTTGAGTTTCACCAAAAGCCTGTGTTTTGGGTTCTCCAAATTAGATTGATTTAACTGCTGATAAACATCCCAAGTTATCCTTCTCTTGGAGACTACCTACTGCCAATGTGAAGCCAATCATGAAAATGTCCTTGTGCTCTTGCCTGAATTTAACCTCACAAAAGCTTGTTGAGGGAGGTACACCTTCTTTACAGTCGCCTCCCTCCCTCCCTCCCAAATAATCTATTAAATTTCTTTCTAAAATTATTTCAGGTTTTTGAAGTTTATTCTCTTCAGTGGTTTAGAACAGAGTTCAAATCCTGCCTCATACGTGCTCTGTGATCTTGGGCAAACCTTAATCTCTATGTGCCTCAGTGTCCTCATTTATGAAATGAAAACAATAGCATCTACTTCACAGGTTGTTTTGAAGATGAAATAGAATAATATTTATTAAAGGTGTTTGAAGAACTTTAAAACTTTATATGAATGTCATAGTTTTTTTTTTCTTACAGTGGTCATTTTTTTAAACTCTTACTTTCCATCTTAGAATCAATACTGTGTATTGATTCAAAGGCAAAAGAGTGGTAAAGGGTAGGCAATGGGGGTTAAAATGACTTTCCCAAGGTAGCCCAGGTAAGAAGTGTCTGAGGCCTGATCTGAACCCAGGACCTCCCATCTGTAGGTTTGGATCTTGATCCACTAAGCCACCTAATTTCCCCCTTGCAGTGTCTTTTTAAAAAAGTATGGTGTTCCCTTGTTCCTTCTTTCTTCTTAAAAAATTCCATTTTTTTTCCAGGAAATGCTTCAAGGTCTATAGAAAATAACTCCATAGTTTGGATTACAAACTAGACATTCTCCATGGAGGTGGCAAATGCCTTTGGTGGGTATATTTCTTATCTTATGTTTCACTTGACATGAATAATGAAATGATCCCAGAACAACATTCTCTCTCTTGTTGCATCTCTCAAGGAATCTGGTATGACTAATACACAAGAGAAATCCCTCAGAGGATCCTGTTGGGAAGTGGCATCATTCTGATTGCATCAAGCCCAGAAAGCTGACCAAGGTTCCTAACTGAGATCCATCATCACTCAACAGTTTGGTATATACCCACACAAGAATGAAGTCAAGTAGATGAAGAATAAGAATGGTTATGGTCCAGATCACAATGATGCAGCTGGAAAGACAAACCAGAGAACAGGAATGAGAAAAGGTGGTGGATTGCATTTGGAAAATTGGACAGGTCTCTACTGATGTTCTATTCCAAACAAGACTCACCATTTTAAAAACATCATCCCATAGTTTTCAAAGAATTAATTTGTGGATCACCTAAAGGAGAAGAAAAGCTGATCCACACACTGCAACACATTACAAATAATGGATTGTGCCCAATTTAATATAACTGGGATTGAAAAGTGGGACACAAGGATAAAGTGAAGGCTGGGGAATGCTGGGGGAAATTGGATAAAGACCTATGGGAATCTTCTGCAGGTTGTCATTCTTTATGCTTCCCTTCCCATTTTTCTGATATCAAATCTGTATGCCAAGTAAAGCAAGTATTATATAATTTTCCAAATGAGGGAAATTGAGAGGTTAAATTATTTTACCCATGGTCACATTGCCAGGATGGGCTTGAAACCCAAGGCCTCCTCTTCTGGTCTCTCCTATGTATTCCTCTGTCTCTTGGAGGGAGATGAGAGATAGGAAAAAGTCTGCAAGTTGGTTGAGAGAGTGTTTGTGTTCCAGCCTGCTGTGTTCACTTCTGCTCTGGGTGTCAGAATAAGTTATCACCAAGTTTTGAAATTATGATGAGCTCTCTGCCAATTCAAAATAACATTTCTTGCACTAGTAGGCGGCCTTTTTTATTTTAATTTCAAATGTTACTTTCGAAATAAAGGCTTATTTTCCCAAGGAATTCCGAAGGTCTTACTTTGGAGCCTTCAAAATGTCAGGTATATGCTAGCTATTCTTGAAAGTTCTTTTGAGATGCAAAGGGTGTCTGGTGAGTTTATCTTTGTTCACAGGAAGGATAGGGTGTACCCATTTATTTCAACAGTACCAGTAAGGTACAAATGGAATGAGCATTTTTCATTATGCTGAGATTTGCTTAGGTCTCATAGTTTTAACAAAGCTAAAGTTTTTGGCCCATTTGAATCCTAGGGGGAATAAGAGAAAATGAAGAAGTTAAAATGAAAAGCAACTACAGGAAAGAAAAAAGCACTCTGATAATAACAGGGAACATCAGCTAGGTCCAAAAAAGAGCTAGGTGCTAATCCCCTCCCTTTAAAGAGGCTTCTAACTGGGGACCCATGTGGAGACTGAATTGATATCTGAAGGAACAAAGTTCCTAAAGAAAGGAAAGAGATACCATTCTTTTTCTTGAATTCATTAGATCTTTACATACCCACTATGAACTTCCAGGGAAACTCACATGAAACTTAGCTTGATTCATGTTTAGCATCTTCCCCAAAAAGGGATCAGGAGAGAAAAATACTCAGGGACAATCAATTATAGGTCAGCTATTTATTTCCTCTATACAAAAGAAATTATAAAAACACAAACAACTTTTTAAAAAGGTACATCGACAAGGATTAATATATAAAAGTAAAATAACTATTATTATACTTTCCTGAGTGGCTAATTCTTTTTTTTTTAATACTCATCTTCTGTCTTAGAATCTATACTGTGTATTGGTTCCAAGGCAGAAGAGAGGTAACGGCTAGGCAGTGGGGGTTAAGTGACTTGCCCAGGGTCACACAGCTGGGAAGTGTCTGAGGCCAGATTCAAACCTAGGACCTGCTGTCTCTAGTTCTGGCTCTCAGTCCATTGAGTCACCTTTCTTCCCCCTGTATGGCTGATTCTTAAAACATCAAAATTTACAGCGTTTCATGAGACTACTGAATAGTCATTTCATCTTCATCTTTGGAACTTTCACTGTCTCCTTTAAGCTTCATACCTTCTGGCAACTCAGGAGAGCTGTTGGGCTCAGGAATCTTCTTCAAAAGTGCTGCAGTAGCTGCAAGGATCACATCTTAAAGTGCCAGGGGCCCAGATTCAGGTCCGGGTTGCTTAGGAAGCAACCTAATTTGTTAAAAAAAATTTGCAATAACAGTTGCAGAGCTGGAGCAGGGAACAGAAAGGGGGGAGTAGAGAGGGCCCCTTACCCACATTTCACAGGTTATTTCATGAGAGAGCCAAACCATTCATTCATCGCTATAAAAGTGAAGGGAGAAAATGAATGATATGAGGTGGATGCCAGTGAAAAAAAGGAGCTAGTTTTGTCAATTGTCACTAAAAAATACCCAAGACTCTTGTATAACTTGCAGCCCATGATTCTTCCCAGGACCACTAAGGTAAATTGGAGAGGACTTCCCTTTTCCCATTCCACATACATCTATATAGGTTTTATGCTGTGATAACATATTGGTTTTATTTATTTTCAAAACATAGATTTTAAAATATATATGATAATATAATACATATTATTTGTTATAAGTATATAATAAATATGTTTATTCAAGAGAAACAAGTTCTCCTATTTTGATGCCTCATCCTTTTTTTCTCCTTTCTCCCACCCTCCCCTCTCCCCTAGAAGGCAGGAAATATAATATAGGCTGTACAATTATTATTATTATACAATATATATTCCCTATTCATCATGTTGTGAAACAAGAGACATATTGCTTGGTTTTATACCATTTTGTGACCTCTTTCCCCCTTGGGCCCCTTCCCCAGTGCCTTAATCCTCTTTTTAATGTTGTAGATGACTAAGACTTCTAAATTCTCTTTGACTCTCATTGATAGGGAATTCACTACCTTATGAGACATTCCATTCCACTTCGAATGCTTTAAGTGGCAGAAAATTCTTCCCTATATTAAACAAAAATCTTTCTCCATATAGCTTCAATCTACTAGTCCTAATTTCCCCTCTGAAACATTATAGATTACTCTTAATCTATCTTTTATGGCATTATCCTTCAAACATTTCAAAGTAAAGAATCGCATACTTAGAATTGGAAAGGGACATGTATTCCAACCATTCCTGAAGGGAACATCCATTGATATACCTAACAAGTGGTCACCAAGTCTCTGCTTGAAGTCCTCCAATAAAGGGGAAACCACTATCTTCAGAGGTATCTATTCTATTTTCTAGAAAGCTCTAATTGTTAGGAAAATTTTTCCTGATATCAAGCCTAGATTTACCCCTGCAAGTTCCTCTTATATCTCTAGGGTCTGCCCCTCTGGGGCAAAATAAAACTGTTTAATTTATCTTCTATATTGGAGCTCTTCCAATAATCATCAGACATAATTATATATATATATATATATCATATATATATGTGTGTGTGTATATATATATATATATATATATATATATATATGACATATCTGGCACTCTGAATCTTCACTAGGGTAACCCATCCCACACTCTCCACCCTGTCTTCATAGATCACAGACTCAAAGCCCTTCATCATCTCAGTTGTCCTTCTTTGGGCATGCCCCGAAGTATCAGTTTCCTTCCTAAACTGGAACACTAAGAACAGAATACATTACTCTAAATGTGGTATAACTGGGGAAGAAAACAGAGGAATGGTTACTTTCCAATTTTTCAAGCTATCCCTCCCTCTCTCTGTCTTTATTTCTATCCCAGTCTCCATCTCTCTGGGTCCCTCTGTCTTTGTCTCTGCCTCCTTCTCTTTTCCCCTCTGTCTCTTTCTTCCTCTCCCTCTTTCTTTCTCTTTGTTTCTCTCTCCCTCTTTCCCTCCTCCCTCTTTTTCTGTGTCTGACTCTCTCCTTCTATCTCCATCTCTCTGGCATTATCTCTGTCGCTATTTCTTTGCTTCTGTCTGTATCTCCCTTCCTCTCCCCCTCCCCACACACACACCATCCCACTTTCCATATTAAATTCTTCCTTATAACAAAGAAAAACAATT
The DNA here is from genome assembly GCF_027887165.1 of Monodelphis domestica. Classification (NCBI taxonomy): domain Eukaryota; kingdom Metazoa; phylum Chordata; class Mammalia; order Didelphimorphia; family Didelphidae; genus Monodelphis; species Monodelphis domestica. The sequence goes on along the minus strand of NC_077229.1, from coordinate 401,102,001 downwards.
TGGCACAGACATCTGACAGACTGAAACTAACAATGTATGCAATATTGTGTCCTAGGAGTCCTCTGACTCCTGTGATATGGGAAGTATATTTCATTATCTCTTCCCCAGGACCTTTGCTGGCTCTTTTTTTTTTTGGTTCATTATTATTTTATTCAGCTCCACACACCCTCTCCCCATACCATAAAAAGCATCATCTGGCAAATAGATATGTATATATAGATTATGTCTTTTGTGTTTCTATTTCTCAGTTCATTCGCTGGAGGTGAACATTTACAAGTTATTCTTCCAGTAGTAAATCTGTAGCTGTATGTAATGTCCCCTTGTTTATATTCATTACATTCATTATCTCATGTGTTCCTTTCCAAGTTTTAAAAAATTAATCTGCTCATCATTTCTTATGGTGTGGTAATATTGCATCACAATCACATAGCACAATTTGTTTAGTCATTCCTCAAATGATGGGCATCCCCTCAATTTCTAGTTCTTTGCCCCCACCAAGAGAACTACTGTAAATATTTTAGAACATACAGGTCCTATTCCTTTTTCACTAATCTCCTTAGGAAACAGGCCCAGCAATAATATTGCTGTGTCTAAGGTTATACACAGCTGCATAACTCCCTGAGCATCATTCAAAATTGCTCTCCAAAATGATTGGATCAGTTCACAGATCCATTAACGGTGTATTAGTGTTGCCACTTTTTTACGTTCCCTCCAATATTTGTCATTTGCCCTTTTGTCATTTTAACCAATCTGATGGGTGTGAGATGATAACTCAGAATTGTTTTGGTTAGCATTTCCCTAATAAGTAGTGATTTGGAGCATTTTTTTCAGGTACTATATGTGGATTTGATTTTTTCATCCAAAAACTGTCTGTTTATATCTTTTGCCCATTTATCAGTTGTGGGGGGTGGCTCTTAGTCTTATAAATTTGACAAAGTTCTCTATATATTTTAGATATGAGATCTCTACCTGAGAGATTGTCTGAAAACTTCCCCCTAATTTTCTGCTTTCTTTCTAATCTTGGTTACATTTGTTTTATTTGAACAAAACCTTTTTTGGTTTAATATATTCAGAATTATCCATTTTGCATTTCACAGTGTGCTCTATCTCTGGTTTACTCATAAATTCCTCTCTTATCAATAAATGTGATAGTTAACATGCTCCCAGTTCTTCCAATTTGCTTAGGATATTTCCTCTTAATTCTAGATCATGTATCTGTTTTGATCTTATCTTTGTAAATGATGTGAGATATTGACATATACCAGTGATGGAAAACCTTTTCGAGACCATGTGCCATGTTCACCCTACCCTCCTTATCCCACACAAGGGAGGGAGAAAGCTCTCCCACTGAGCTGCTGGGCAAAAGGGAGGGTGAAGTGAGGAATGCCCTCAGTGAGTGTAGAGAGAGTAGGGGAGTGGCCTGAACTCTCTGTTCCCCTCCAGCTCTACCACCTGTGAGCTGCCCCCCTGCCCTCCCCCCTCCCCACCACAAACTTGATTGGGCTGCTGGGCAGAGGGGTGGACTGTGTGAAAAATGTCATCAGGCATTGTGGAGAGGGGGAAGGAAGAAGCTCCACCTGAGTCCCTCTGCCTTTTTAGTAATGAATTAGGGTGGGGGGAAGAATGCATGCTCACAGAGAGCACTGTGCATGCCATCTTTGGCACATATGCTATAGGTTCACTGTCACTGGTCTATACCTAGTTTCTGCCAAACTACTTTCCAGCTGTCCCAGAAATTTTTCCCAAATAGTGATTTTAAAAAATCTAGATCTATATTTATTTTTTCAAATACAAGGTTACTATAATCTTTTACTACTATTGTTGCATGTCTATTCTATATCATCTTTCTTTTTATTAGCTAATATGGGATATTTTCTGCTTTACAGTATACTTTAAAAATCTGGTACTGCTAGACCTTCTTCCTTTCCTTTAAAAAATAATCTATTATTTTGCTGTTCTTGATCTTTTCCCTTTCAAATGAATTTTGTCATTTTTTTCTAGCTCAATAAGATAATTTTTTGGTAATTTAATTGGGATAACACTGACTAAGTAGATTAGTTTAGATAGGATTGTCATTTTAATTATATTAGATCTATCCATCCATGAACAATTAATATTTTTCCAATTATTTAGATCAGACTTTATTTGTGACAAAATTGTTTTATGATTATACTTGTGTGGTTCTGAGGTTTGTTTTGGCAGGGCCTTCGCTGGTCTTTAAATCAAACAAAATTTTATTTCTTTTTAGTGAACTTTTCATTTATATTATTGTAGCCAGTGTGTGTGTGTGTGTGTGTGTGTGTGTGTGTGTGTGTGAGTGAGTGAGTGTGGTTCTTATTTTATTCTGAGTCAACTCATAAATATTTCTATGTTTCTCTGAATTTCTCACATTTATAATTTCTTGTAATTGATCAATAATATTCTACTCCAATCATATATTATGTTTTAAGTCACTTTCTGATAAATGGAAACCCATTTTATTTTGAGTTCATGACTTCCACAAAAAGAGTTGCAACAAATATTTTGGTATATATTTCCTAGGGATCCTAGTTTCTGTCTTTGACTTCCTTGGGTATTGGAGCCAACTCAAACCAGCTCTTGAGATCTAATTTTTAAGTTTTCCACTGTGAACATTGGCAGTTGCCAGAAAACAGGGCTTGAATTATTGTTTTGTTGATTTTCTAGACTTAAAAAAATGGAAACTATATTAGTAATGCAAATTAAACTTAAAAGTGTGTCATACATATATGCCCCCCCCCCACAAAAAAAATCTGGTTGCAAAGCATTTACCAGCACCTTCCAATACTCTGTAGTAAGATCACTGGGTTAAAGAATAAGTATAGTTAATTCACTTTTGTTCCATAATTCCAAATTGATATCCAGAATTTTTGGATCACTTCACAATTCCATTAACAGTGTCTTAGCACATTTTGCTCCCACTTGTTATGAATTGCATTTCTGTAAATCCTACAAGAAGAAAATAGCTCAATTATGGCAAGGTTATGAAATTCCAGAAAAGGAGCCTTGTAATTTATTGAGGAGGCTGAAACTAAATAAGAATGACCCTGGTATCTACTTTACTTTTCCTTCAAAATACTGCATTAAATGTATGCCTTTATTACCAGATTTCATTTTGAAATTTGTCTGCATAATATCTAAAACTATTGTGGCCTTTCCTCATATGTATGCAATGTAGAATAAAGGAATGAATAATTTGACAGCTTTGTTTAAATTTTAAGGGAAAAAATACCCCACAATTCTGAGGGACTTATGACAAAAAATGCTCTCCACCTCCAGAGGAGTAGGAATGCAGATAGAAGCATGTGCTTTTTCAGTTGTTTATTTGAGTTTATATTTTGGGGTTACGATTTTGTAAGATTATTAACTCATGAAAATAAATATGGAAATGTTTTGCATGATAATCCGTGTGTAATCCAGAAAAAAATAAAGGGACAGGAGGGAAAAAACCCAACCACATATTAGTGTGCCTGTCTTCCCAGAGCCTCTCTAATACTGAGTGCTCCCTCTTTTAGACATTTCTGATCATTTGTAATGTGTGAGGGGGGAAAAGTTGTATTAATTTGTATTTCTTTTACTATTAGTGATTTGGGGCATCTTTTTATATGGTCCTTTATAGTTTGTTGCTCTTCTTTTGAAAAATGCTTATTATTATGTCCTTTGATATTAGGGAATGGCTGTTATATATTGTTGTGTCAATTCCCTATACATTTTGAGGATATTTAAAGCAAATATTTTCCACTTTACTTTTTCTGATTTTTTTTCTTTGATTTTACTCAAAATTCAAAAACATTTTAATATTCTGTAGACAAAATTATCAGCTGTCCACATTCCTACTGGGTTTTTTGGTCATCATATCACACTCCTGACTGGAAAAGATCTTCTAGTCCCTAAAACTCCTAGTTCTTTTTCAGTCAGCTTGTTCTTTTTTTTTTTAACCCTTACCTTCTCTATTAGAATAAATACTAAATAGTGGTTCCAAGACAGAAGAGAGGTACAGTCTAGGCAATTGGGATTAAGTGACTTGCCCAGGATCACACAGCTAGGAAATGACTGAGGCCGGATTTGAATTTAGGACCTCCCATTTCAAAGCCTGGTTAACTACTAAACCAACTAACTTACCTAGACAATTGCCTTTTAAAAAATTTAATTTTATTTCATTCCTCTTCCATTTGTACTTTTGAGGCTTTTAAAAATTTTTTTCATCAAACTCAACATTTACTCCTATTGAATTTCACCTTAATAGATTTGACCTTATATTCTAGTCAGCATCTTTCTGGATCCTAACTCTGTCATCCAATATGTTAGCCAATTCTTAGATCTGATCTTGTCTAAAAAATTTGATCAACATGATCTCTATATGTTTCATCAAATTAATTCAATGATGGCCTACTTATCTCAAAGATAGTGAATATTACCCTTAAGATTTCTTTTTTTTTTTCAAGGTAAAAAAAAATCTCTAGTTCTTGCAACCCTATTTTCACATAAAATGGTTTTAAATCCCTTTATCTTTTCGATTCCCTCTTTCAATGTATTGTGTCCCTCCTAAAAGTCACTCAGAATGGAACACAGAGAGACAGGATGAATAGAAAGCTGGCTTTGGAATCCTCGATTAAGACCTGGATTAAAATGCTTATTCTGATGTACAATGGCTGGGAGAAGACAGGAAGTCAACCTCTAAGTGTCCCAAGCAGCTCTCTGAGGCTGCAAATAAGAAGTTGCTTACCACCATTGGCAGAGAGATTTTTCCACACTAGGGGTTCTCCACATTAAAAAAATTTATAAATCTGAGTCCCAAAACAGTCTCATTAGGGCAGCACAGTAAGACTATGGACTCTCTTATCTGTGATTTCTTAATTCTCCTAGTGACTTGTAGGATTAAACTAGTTTTTAAGCATACCATTATTCTTGCTCACATTGAAGCTTCTAGTAAAAAAAATTCCCACAGTACCTTTTTCACATGAATGGATATTATTAGTCCATGCCTCTTTGACTGTACCTGAGAAGTGGGATTTTTAAAAAGTCTAATGAAGAACTTAACATTTAAATGTATTAGATTTCATCATAGTTCCGTTCAATCTATTATTCCATTTGTTCAGATCATTGTGTATCTTAGTTCTTTAATCTGATGTATGAGTTGTCCTTTCTTGTTTCACATCAGTGACAAATTTGATGACTATGTTCTCCATGCCCTCATCCAAGTCACCATAAATCCAATGAATGGAAAAGATCTAAGGAGAGAGCCTTGAGTCATGATCCAGATATCCACAATCCAGTGAGTGAGGATAGTCATTAGGGTGCCATGTTTCTGAGGTGGGAAACTTGTTCTAAATGGCTGACAGAACATCAAGGATCAATGACTGGTGAAGCAAGATCCTGACTATGGGATAATGCTTAGCATCAAGAAACAGGAGGTATATAATCTGTCCATCAGGACATCTGTGTTAAATGGAAGGTACTTTGCCAGGCACTGGGGATACAAAGATGGAGATAAAATAGTTTCTGCCCTCGGGGAGCTTACCTTCTATTTGGAAGAAGGAGAAGAGAAAGTATGTGAGGACTCTATAGACACAAAAAGTAAAGTAAGGAGCCAGAAGAAGAAAGACAAAGAGAATCTTGGAAGAGAACATGCTGGGATCAATCACAAAAGAACCTGGAACTAAATCCAGTGGATACAGAAACCAACTGAAGAGCAAACTGACAACTTGATTTGCAGTTTTGTCACTAACCATATACCCTAAAAGTGTTTCTTTTAAACCAAGATTGCAAGTGCTGACCAATGCTCCCTTCTTAAAGGGAAAGGGCTGCCAAATGATGGGACTTGCACAAGAACAGCACACCACTAGTGACCTCTGTTGGTTAACATGGATCTAGCAATTGGGTACAATTGAGAAAACATCAGTATTTCCTGACCCATATGCCCATGTTCTCATCTCTATAAGATCTTAATGATAATTATCCATACCCAAGTCAAGAGCATCCTTGATTAAAAAAAAACAAACATAAGAGGCAGCAGACATTTTTTAGACACTTCCCCTTAGTAAGCCACTATATCTTCAGGATCACACAGTTGATTAAGGGTAGAGGGAATATATAATTCCCCTTTGTTTTCATCATTGGTTGATTACAATAAAGTATTCAACTTGGAAGAACCAAATAGCAAGGAAAAGAGAGGAAGTTCAGGAAAGGGTCCTTGAACAAGAAGACCAGGAAGAAGAGAAGTTAAACTCCTATAGCAAAGCTCTTCTCTTATCCCCCACTGTCAATTCTCTCACCAGCCTTAATGCTGATCATCTCCATTCTAGTCCCAATTAAATTTCTTCCCCCTTCCCTCCTCACTACAAAGCCCCTGCTCTGCAACCTAGCTAACATAATGAATTTCTGAGGCTATGTGGAGTCGGTGTTTGTCTTTAAATTCTTAACCTTTAGTGCAACAGTTTGGTGAAATCTATGGACCTATTCTTAGAATAATATTTTTAAATGCATAAAATACATAGGAATCAAAGGAAACCCAACTATGCTGAAATTTAATTATCTAAAAACGTTTTTTAGAGTTTATATTGCCTGGTTAAGATCCTCTGCTTTGAAGCAAATGTGAATTTCTGCATATCTTTGTGAACTTTTGACTTTCTTTATGGGGTCTCAGCACCAAATAAGAAGTGGTAAGCATAGGAGAGAGACTTTCTAGCCACTTACTTCATCTCCTTCTCAACTGCCTCAGTAAAAAAAAATTCCCAGTGGCCATTGAGTTTGTTTCAGGGAGGTGAGAACATAGGGCAAGTAAGGAAAGTGATTATCTTCATCAGGTCCTGGGAAGTGTGAAAACCTGTCAAAAGTAACAGGTGATGGCAAGGGAAATGAGAGCATGTGGGTTAATCCTTGGGGCTCTAGGAAGAACACTCCAAGGAGAGGTAGTGTTCACTTGGGAGCAGTCCACCACTAAAAAGGAGCTGGGGAGGGCATATGCCTATAGATCACGCCCTTATCTCTTCATCTGCTTGCCCCTTGCATTCCTTGCTCTCATTCAATACCCTCCCCATATCTCTGCCCCATTCTCCCCTCCAGAATCTCTGCTTCAAACGCTATGGAAACTCCTCAATTGCTCCGTTTACTCTCACCTCCTCAAGTCTTAGTGGAATTCCTGATAGCCTATTACTCCAATAGTCCAGCCCATGAAGGAAGTGGGCAGAAAGGAGAAGTCTCAGGTCTTACTATCAGAGTTGTAGTGATGGAAAATCAATCAAAATCAGCCAGTTTACAGACGTTTATTAAACAGTCACTGTGCCAGGGACTAGGTTGGGTCCCAGGGATATAGCGGAAAGATGAGAGTCCTTACCCTCAAGAATCTTCCATTCTAGCAGGGGGGAATGTTACAGTAAAAGGTACTGGAGCACCTGAGAGAGAAATAGACCTGATGAGCCCTTCAGTCCCTTCAAACACCAGGATTCTGTGACTCTCCAGCGCTAGCTACTTGGATTGCCCAGACGCATGAAGTGAGGCAATGAACCCAAGCTGGAAAAAGTGGCCACTAGAGGGAGCTCAGGGAAAGTGAGAGAGAAAAATAAGAACACAAGTTGGTAGAACAGAAAGCCTGTGACCACCCAGATTGAGGTTAGAGCTTGATAGTAGTCCGGTCCCTTGTGGGGGGAGAGGGACTCCCTTCATCTCTTGCACTCATGGAAGCTCTGTCTGGTCCTCCACTCTCTGTTATGGGAGGTGGGAGGAGGTAGAATACCTACAAATACCTTTTCTGTGCTTTGTCACAGACTTATGGTCCTGGACCCACCTCAGTCTGATAGACAGATTGTTCAGTCATTTTCAGTCATGTCTAAAACTCTGTGACCTCATTTGGGGTGTTTTTTTTGGCAAAGATACTGGAGTGGTTTGCCATTCCTTCTCTAGTTCTTTTTACTGAAGCAGAGTTGTGACTTGTCCAGGGTCACACAGCTAATAAGTATTTGATGCTGGATTTGAATTCGGAAAGAAGAGTCTTTCTGACTCCAGGCCTGGCATTCTGTATATTCTATCACCTAGCTGTCTGATATTCAGGGAGCAAGTGCAAGTATTTCAGAGAAATTCCTTGAATCACTCTATCAATCATTTTAAATGTTGCATCATTTCATCAAATACTTATCACAATATTAACTAGTTCAGATGCTATTATTTCTCTGCCCCTTGCTCCCTATATATTGCCTGCTGAATTAATTCCAAACCCCTTAGCCCGGCACTGAAGATCCTCCATGCTCTCAACCCAACATTTCTTTCTCCCTTCTGGTATTCTCCTCAATATACTACTAGATGATCCAGTGAAACTGGACTCTACCCTAGGATGCATCATGTTCTCTTATTTACATGTCTTGGCTCACATTCTCCTCTTTTCTCCATCTGTTTATGTCTTACCCATCTCTCAAGGCTTTTTTCACATGCCACCTCTCTCATGAAGCCTTCCTTGATTTCCACAAACAAGTGAGATCTTTTTTCTCTCTATGTCTCTTTAGCTCTCTATATAGTTCTTATGGCCTCATCAACTGTGTCTTCTTTATTTTTATTCTTCATGTACTTCCTTGCATAAGAATTCTGTATTTATTGTTCAGACATTTTCAGACATGCCCTACTCTTTGTGACCCCATTTGAGGTTTTCTTGGCATAGATGCTGGAGTGGCTTGCTATTTTCTTCTCCAGTTCACTTTACAGATGAAGAAATTGAAGCAAATACGGTGAAGTGACTTGCCCAGAGTCACACAGCTAGGAAGTATGTGAGGCCAGTGAACTCCTGACTCCATGCCTGGCACTCTATGCACTTTTTTTGTCCTTCATTTTGTTTTTATTATAGGGAGTTTGCTTAATTTACAACAAACAGAAAATAAGGCGGGTCTTTTCATTTTAATCCGAACATTGATGTTTTAAAGGTGGTACACGATATTTGTTAAAGAAAGAACATGCAAAATATTTTTTAAAAAGCTTTTATAATAAAGAAAATATAAAATTTAAATCCACCCAGTTGCCCCAGCAATTTTGTATAAGTATTGTTTCTATATATATAAAGAAAGAGAGTAAAGGTATTAGAGTGGATAGAGAAGATCCTCCCTAAGATACTAACTAAACAAGTCACTTAACCTCACTGGTCTGTTTCCTTAGCTGTAAAATGGGAGCTAAAAATTGGGATCTGAGCACTAAACCTTCCAGCACTAAACCTATTATCCTATGATATATGTAAATGCATGCACACTTATAGGTGTGTCTATATATAAACCCCCCACACATATATCTGACATTTGCAGAATGTTTGTTCACAGTGTCTGAGGAAGGATTTGAACCCAAGCTTTCATGACTTAAAGCCAAGTTCTCCTTGTACATCCTAAATACTAAAAACATTTTTGTTGAATGAATTAATTTTGCCCATTGACTTTTAGAAGTGTTGCATTCATAATAAGGAAAAAGACTTGGACAAGAATATTCATAGCTGCACTCTTTGTGGTGGCCCAAAATTGGAAAATGAGGGGATGCCTTTCAATTGGGGAATGGCTGAACAAATTGTGGTATATGATGGTGATGGAATACTACTGTGCTCAAAGAAATAATAAAGTGGAGGAATTCCATGGGGACTGGAACAACCTCCAGGAAGTGATGCAGAGCCAAAGGAGAAGAACCAGGAGAACATTATATACAGAGACTGATACACTGTGGTATAATCGAATGTAATAGACTTCTCCATTAGTGGCAGTGCAATGTCCCAGAACAACTTGCAGGGATCTAAAAAACATTATCCACAAGCAGAGGATAAACTATGGGAGTAAAAACATCAAAGAAAAGCAACTGCTTGACTACAGGGGCTGAGGGGGTATGACTGAGGAGAGACTCTAAATGAACACTCTAATGCAAATACCAACAATACGGAAATGGGTTCGAATGAAGAACACATGTGATACCCAGTGGAATCATGCGTCGGCTATGGGAGGGGTGGTGGGAGGGGGAGAGGGAAAGAAAATGATTTTTGTTTCCAATGAATAATGTTTGGAAATGACCAAATAAAATAATGTTAAAAAAAAAAAAGAGGTGTTGCATTCATGAACTCAAATCTATTTGGGGGTATTCTTTGGTCTGTTTTTATCTGATTTCTATTTACTGCTTACTTTGACTAAGGAGTTTGTTAGCTCTTTTTGTATTGCTTTTTAAAAAATCTTTTCCTATATTTTTCTTTTCCCCATTACATGTAGATACAATTTTTAATAATTGTTTTTATTAGATATTCTTAATTATCTTTGTAACTAGCAGTTTGGTGGGAGGGAGCATAAACTAAATATTACCCTCCTCTTGAAAATGATCAGGATTTATACCAGGGATGCAGGGCTGGTTCAATATTAGGAAAACCATCCACCTAATTGACCACATCAACAAACAAACTAACAAGAATCATATGATTATCTCAATAGACGCAGAAAAAGCCTTTGATAAAATACAACACCCATTCCTATTAAAAACACTAGAAAGCATAGGAATAGAAGGGTCGTTCCTAAAAATAATAAACAGTATATATCTAAAACCATCAGCCAATATCATCTGCAATGAGGATAAACTAGATGCATTCCCAATAAGATCAGGAGTGAAACAAGGATGCCCATTATCACCTCTACTATTTGACATTGTACTAGAAACACTAGCAGTAGCAATTAGAGAAGAAAAAGAAATTGAAGGCATCAAAATAGGCAAGGAGGAGACCAAATTATCACTCTTTGCAGATGACATGATGGTCTACTTAAAGAATCCTAGAGATTCAACCAAAAAGCTAATTGAAATAATCAACAACTTTAGCAAAGTTGCAGGATACAAAATAAACCCACATAAGTCATCAGCTTTTCTATATATCTCCAACACAACTCAGCAGCAAAAACTAGAAAGAGAAATCCCATTCAAAATCACCTTAGACAAAATAAAATACCTAGGAATCTATCTCCCGAGACTAACACAGGAACTATATGAACACAACTATAAAACACTCTCCACACAACTAAAACTAGACTTGAACAATTGGAAAAACATTAACTGCTCATGGATAGGACGAGCCAATATAATAAAAATGACCATCCTACCCAAACTTATTTATCTATTTAGTGCCATGCCCATTGAACTCCCAAAATATTTCTTTACTGATTTAGAAAAAAAACATAACAAAATTCATTTGGAATAACAAAAGATCAAGGATATCCAGGGAAATAATGAAAAAAAAATACATATGATGGGGGCCTTGCCGTCCCAGACCTTAAACTATATTACAAAGCAGCAGTCATCAAAACAATTTGGTACTGGCTAAGAAACAGAAAGGAAGATCAGTGGAATAGACTGGGGGAAAATGACCTCAGCAAGACAGTATACGATAAACCCAAAGATCCCAGCTTTTGGGACAAAAATCAAGTATTCGATAAAAACTGCTGGGAAAATTGGAAGACAGTATGGGAGAGATTAGGAATAGATCAACACCTCACACCCTACACCAAGATAAATTCAAAATGGGTGAGTGACTTAAACATAAAGAAGGAAACCATAAGTAAATTGGGTAAACACAGAATAGTATACATATCAGACCTTTGGGAGGGGAAAGGCTTTAAAACCAAGCAAGACATAGAAAGAATCACAAAATGTAAAATAAATAATTTTGACTACATCAAATTAAAAAGCTTTTGTACAAACAAAACCAATGTAACTAAAATCAGAAGGGAAACAACAAATTGGGAAAAAATCTTCATAGAAACCTCTGACAAAGGTTTAATTACTCAAATTTATAGAGCTAAATCAATTGTACAAAAAATCAAGCCATTCTCCAATTGATAAATGGGCAAGGGACATGGATAGGCAGTTCTCAGATAAAGAAATCAAAACTATTAACAAGCACATGAAGAAGTGTTCTAAATCTCTTATAATCAGAGAGATGCAAATCAAAACAACTCTGAGGTATCACCTCACACCAAGCAGACTGGCTAGCATGATAGCAAAGGAAAGTAATGAATGCTGGAGGGGATGTGGAAAAGTAGGGACATTAATCCATTGCTGGTGGAGTTGTGAACTGATCCAACCATTCTGAGGGCAATTTGGAACTATGCCCAAAGGGCGACAAAAGAATATCTACCCTTTGATCCAGCCATAGCACTGCTGGGTCTGTACCCCAAAGAGATAATGGACAAAAAGGCTTGTACAAAAATATTCATAGCTGCGCTCTTTGTGGTGGCCAAAAACTGGAAAACGAGGGGATGCCCATCAATTGGGGAATGGCTGAACAAATTGTGGTATATGTTGGTGATGGAGTACTATTGTGCGAAAAGGAATAATAAAGTGGAGGAATTCCATGGAGACTGGAACAACCTCCAGGATGCAGAGCGAGAGGAGCAGAACCAGGAGAACATTGTAGATAAAGACTAATACACTGTGGTATAATCGAACGTAATGGACTTCTCCATTAATGGCGGTGTAATGTCCCTGAACAATCTGCAGAGATCTAGGAGAAAAAACACTATTCATAAGCAAAGGATAAACTTATGGGAGTGGAAACACCGAGGAAAAGCAACTGCCTGACTACAGCGGTTGAGGGGACATGACAGAGGAGAGACTCTAAATGAAACTCTAATGCAAATATTGACAACATGGAAATGAGTTCAAATCAAGAACACATGTGACACCCATTGGAATCACGCGTCTGCTACGGGGGTTTAAGGGGAGGAAAAGAAAATGATCTTTGTCTTTAATGAATAATGCTTGGAAATGATCAAATAAAATATTATTTAAAAAAAAAGAAAAGATAATGATCAGGGAAAGTGGCATTTAGCCTGGGTTCTAAAGTATTGTATCTCCAGATTACCAACAGTTGAGATGTGTGGATTGGATAAATAGCATTCTAGCCCACTAGTCCTTTTGGATATAGGTCCTGGAAAGACCAGAACAAGCGCCCAGCAAGGACCCTCCTCCTGCTCTGCACAAAGGCAGAAGCTGCAGTCTCCCGTGGAGAGAGAAGAGAGGCCCCAGGGGTGTTGTGTATGGGCTGAGCTATCTTTATTCAGGGTATTCCAAGTCTTAGTGGGCTTTTAAGCTCTAATAGCTTAAAATATACAACATTTTATCTTTTAAAACTCCTCTAAGACTTTTGGGAAAGCCTGCATTCAAACACCAACTACACACATACCTTACCCAAATTACATACAGGAAATACAAGGCAATTTGAGGAAGTGGTAATAGCTGAAATGATCAGGAGAGGATTCATGGCTGGCAGAGCACTGAAGGAAATTATGGATTCTACAAGGAGATAAAGCTAAGGTGAGGATAATTCTAAGGTGAGGAACGAGTGCTCTCTCCAGTGATAGAGGACAGCTTGTAAAAAGCAAAACTGAGAGAAAAGGGAAGGGAGAGATAGAATGGGGTAGATTATATAACATAAAGAGGTGTGGAAAATCATTCTAGAGGGGAAAGAGAAAGAGAGAGAGAGAGAGAGAGAGAGAGAGAGAGAGAGAGAGAGAGAGAGAGAGAGAGAGAGAGAGAGAGAGAGAGAGAGAGGATAAATATGGTGATGGGCAATGCTTAAACTTTACTCTCATTGTAACTGGCTTAAAGAGGGAAAACAATACTCTGGGGAATATAACTATATCTTACCCTTCAGAGAAGTGGAAGGGGAATAAGAACCATGGGAAAATACTTTAATAAAAATAAAACTAAAAAAAAGGCAACAGCAAAGAGGCCAATTTAGTGGCACCATAGGGTGTGTGAAGGGGAGTGATATGCTTTGTTGTTGAGTCATTTCACTCTTCCTGACCCATTTGGCATTTTCTTGCCAAAGATACTGGAGTGGTTCACCATTTCCTTCTCCAGCTTATTTTACAGATGAAAAAACTGAAACAAATAGGGTTACGTGACTTGCCCAGGGTCACAATGTTAGTATGTGTCTACGGCTGGATTTGAACTCATGAAGAGGAGTCTTCCTGACTCTAAGACCAGTGCTCTATCTCACCACATAGGTCATATCCAGTAATGTGGAGTCTAAACTCAGTGATATATCTATCATACCACCTAGTTGTCCAGGAATATGGAGTCTAAGCCTAGTGCTCTACCCACTGTACCACCTAGCTGTCCAGTGATATGGAGTCCAAGCCCAGCACTCTATCCACTATATCATCTAGCTGTCCAGTAATATGCTAGTAAGCCTGAAAAGATAGAATGGAACGAGAACTCATGGATCCCAAATGCCAAAGGAAGCCATTGGAGCTTTTTGAAGAAGGATGAAGGAAGGGACATAGTGAGATCTGAGCTTTAGGATATCCCTTTAGTAGGTGAGTGAAGGACAGGTTAGAATGGGAAGAGGCTTGAGACAGGGAGCCCCAATCGGAGGCTATTGCCCTAACCCAGATCCCAGAAGATGAGAGCCTGAATTTCCCTGGGGGCTGTGTGAGGGAAGAGAAGGGGATGAGTAGGAGAGCTTTTAAGTCCTGTCTCATCCGATCTTTTCCAAAGTACAGAGCAAGACCGACGTTATTGCCCTTATATGTACTATAGAATGTTGTTACTCATTAAGAAACTTGATCTGGAGAGATTAAACACTAAATCTAGCTGCATGACACAGCTGAGAAGTGACACTTGTAACCAGAACCCAGATTTCCTGTCTCCCCTCTCTAACACACAACTTCATTCCAAGGAATAGCCTCTCCCTGTCCTGGTCCACAGCTGTGTCAGTACATCTAGGCAAGGAAGTGGCTTGGCTTAGCAGGCCATGGCCATAAAAGGATATCGGATTGGGGACCTCTCCAGCCCTCTGGATTCATTGCCTCCTGGCTTTGACTTCCCCAGGGCATTCTGTTTCCTCTCTTGGGTTTCAGCTTAAACCTCTCCCTTCCTCCCCAGGTGTGTTACTCTTCCCCCCCATTTGGCCACTTGCCTCCATCCAGTCTGAATGCATGGCTGGGGCTTTTGTGTAGACAATTCAATGAAGCAGGAGCATAGTTCTCCTGCTCAAGGGGCAGAGAGAGGCTGGCACAAGCTCAGGGCAGTCCTGGAATCCCCACTTTGCTGAAACCCAGCTCTGTGCCCAAATTCCCCAATCTGTCGTTGCCTCATCACACTTTCCTACCAAGTCACTTAAAATAATCTTGATATTACGCAGACCTTGGAATTTTTAAAAATGAATTTTTATGGGAAAGTGTAAAATATAAAGGATTAAATTCTTTAAAATGTCAAAGGAAATGGCTCTGTGTTATTTGCAAGTTTAATTTTCACTTTTTTGAGTAGTTTGAAGGTTTTTCCTCTTAATATATTCACTTTCCCATCTTTGCTACATTTTCTTAATTCAACAAACATTTATTAAAGTAACAGCAATGTAGGAGGCAATGTTCTCAATCGATGTAATCAAGACCCGTGGTTTCCTTTGGGAGCAGATATCCCAGAATGGAAACTCCCTCCACCAATTGAGATTTCAATCCATCTATGATCTGTGTTCTCAGAAGCAGAGGGAAATGAAATGATTTTGCTTTGTGCTCCATTCATTACTGCTACATATGAAGAATATGTGACCTTCCTACAAGATTTTGATATAATGGATCATAAGAAAGAACTCTCTTAGGAAAAGATCCAGACATTGAGAGAAAAAAAGCAGGCTTCAAAAGTGTAGACCAATCCCTACAAAAGGAAAGGAGATATAGACCTGAATGATAGAAAAAAAAATAAGACAGGGCCAGAGAGCAGAAAAATTCTCAAAGTGTGATCCAGAGAACCTTGGGGGTCCCCTTTCAGGGAATTGGTTCATGAGGCCAAAGTTATTTTCATAATAATACTAAGATTTCTAATATGGCAAATATTGATAGCTACAACCCATATAAACAAAAGCTCTTTGGGGATTCTCAAGAATCTAAAGGGGCCTTGAGCCCCAAAACTGAGAGCCTCTGTTTTAAGAGAGTAAGATAAAGCTTACAGAAGGCAAGCTGAACCTAGGAAAAAGAAGAGATGCTAACAGGAAAGAGAAGTTAGTAAGATAGAAATGCTCCCAAATTCAAAATTCATGTAATTATAAATTTTGCAGCCCTTAACCTATTTTTACTATCTAAAGCTTTGTTTTACTTCCCAAATCTTGATTTTATGGAGTCAGCAAAGATTTTTTTATGTTGTTAAGATGAGTATATAACCTGATTCTCTAGTTATATATATATATATGGCAGCTAGATGTTGCAATGGATAGGCTACTAGGCCTGGGTTTAGGGAGACCTGAGTTCAAATCTAACCTCAGACATTTACTAGTTGTGTGGCCCTGAGCAAGTCTACTTAACCTTTTTGTGCCACAGTTTTCTCAATTGCAAAATTGTTGTTAAGTTGATTAGTCATGTCCAACTCTTAGTGAGCCCATTCAGTGTTTTCTTGACAAAAATACTGGAGTGACTTGCTATTTCCTTCTCTATCTCATTTTACAGATAAGGAAACTGAGGCAAATAGGGTTAAGTGACTTGCCAGGGTCACATAGCTAGTATTTGAGGTCAAATTTGAACTTGGGAAGATGAATCTTCTTGACTCCACCACCATAGTCTTCCATGAATCCCTTTAAATCTCTATAACATACTGTGGCACTCTTCTTAAACCTTTCCATGTGCACATGAATTTCCTATAACATGTCTACTTGCTTTTGGAGATAATAGCAAATCTCTCCAGCTGTTTCCCTTGTAGTTGTGGGGTACCTGACACCACAAATATGGCATTACTGTCTTTGTTTTTCCAAGTGATTGCCAGGAGAGAAAACACTTTTACAAAATGCTGAAGGCTTATGGGGCTTTTCCAATAAGACACATTAATATTTTCACTGGTACAATGGTGAGGATGACTATGATCTGTTCTTTTAGAAGCAGAATAAATATCAGTAAGATCACAGATACTTGGACACACAGAACAGGAGTGTGATTTTCATATGTCAACAAGTAAAACAAACCCTTACATTTAATTTCTGTTAAGGCACTCTACCTGATTCATCATAGCTACAAGACCTCATGAACAAGTCTCTGAGCTTCAGACAACTCCTTGTGACTTATCTGCTAAGCTGAAGATAGGTTATGATCTATACTGGTACTCCACTGACAACAATCATGGTTTATAACACTTTAATGTTTTATTCCAGGATAGAAAAAACAAGACCACAGATTTAGAGAAGAAAGGACACTTGGAAGTCAGGAATGGTGGCATAGCATAATGGATAGGGTACTTGGGGTCAAGAACACCTGGGTCCCAATCCTGCCTCATAATTTTTAACCATGCAACCCTGAACAAGTCACTTCTCTTTCCTAGGTCTTAGGTCCTCAACATGTAAAATGTCAGTGTTGAAGTAGATGACTTTTGAGGTTGGCTCTGGCTCAAGAGTCATTTAATTCTTAACAAATGGTTGGGTTTCCATTGCAGCATCTTTGTCCCTAGCTAGTGTGTGGCATAGTACCTGGCACATAGTAAGTGTTTAATAAATGACGTCTACCACTGGTGGTGGTGGTGTTCATCCTTCATTTTCAAAGAAAACCAATGACATCACAGTGATGGAGTAATGAGTGAGGAATTTGATCTGTGAGACATGGTTGCCTAGAATTGTCAGTCACATCTCTCTTCCAGAATCATCAATAAGTGGTAAGACAGAAGTCAAGATACCTGGTGCTGGCCCAGGATTCAGAGGATAGCCTTGGCTTCTTAGATGTTTGGCCATGTTCTGAGCACTCAACAGCCCCTGCTTCAGCTGCCTGCATGGCCTTTGGAATAACATTGTTCTCTTCCACCCATTCTGCCTGGAGAAGTCTTAACATGCTTGAGGTAGCTATTCCCCTAACTCACTAACGATTTTGTGGCCCATGTGTTACGTTCAACATGGTTTAGCTCTTCTGTTAAAATGGTTCAATAGAGCAAGCTCACTGTGTACAATATAGCTTCTTGGAACCACAGATGAGAGTTGAGTGAGAGGTGAATGCCAAAGGTGGATGAGGGGACCTGGAAAGGGCTTGGCAAACCTCCCACCAGAGGTGCTGGTGCTCCCTGAACACCCTATATGTCCCCTATCACTAGTATATTTATATTATAGGTAGACAAATTAATTCATTACAAATGTCTGAATAATTTTGAGTAAAAAAATCCAGTTGAACTCTTCCAGCTCTGACTCTACCTTCGTATCTAATTTCAACTCAATAAATCAAGGACTAATTCCTGCTAAGCTGCTGTTTTTTTGTATTATCCTAGGTGTGAAAGGGCACCCAAAGTCAGGAAACAGGCTTGTCCTGGAGTGGGCTGAACCACTTGGCTATTGCAGGAAATACCATTTGTGAAAGAGGTTCAGTTAATCAGTGAAAGTTGAACATGATAGACAACTCTTTCCCTATATGACTCTTTGTCTTCCCCATAGAAACATGCATTAAGATTCTGTTGTATTATGTGATGGTCATAATATTTTGGACATAATTGGGAGAGCAGGTATTAAGTATATATAGTAGGTCAGCTAGGTGGCTCAGTGGCTAGAGAGTCATGCTTAGAGAAGTCCTGGTTTTAAATCTGGCCTCTTAGCAATGTGGCCCTGGGCAAGTCACTTAACCCTCACTAGCTATTGTGAAGATAGAATTAACTCTCCCCTTGTCTATTTTTGCTAATCAAACCAAGAACTTAAAGTACCCCTACTTACCATTAAATATAAGAGTTAACAAGTCACTTCCTAGAGTAAGCTCACACCTCCAAAGGCCACTGCCCACCCCCTTTGGGCAGTGTTAGGCAAATTGAAAGGTTGTGATTGGTTTCTATGAAGAGAAGAAGAGACAGGAAGTGACATGGGAAAGGGGGTATAAAAGGAGATCAACATGGTCTGGGAGAGCATTCCTTTCCTGGCATTTGGAGTGAGTGACTGAGATTCCTTTCCTGGTGTTTGGAGTGAGTGGCTAAGATTCCTGCCTTGGCTTTGAAGGAGGCTGCACCAGTGGACTTCTGGCTAAAGGCTCCACACAGAGATCAGACTTGGGGAAGCCCCTTCTGGGGGCTGAGCCAGATCTCACTGGAGAAGGACTAGTAGGCTTATTAAGGCTCTGTCTTTTTTCTACATTTCCACTTTCATTTTTTCTACCTTTTTGTAAATAAAAGCTGCTAAAAGTCATTTTGACTTAAATTATAGTAGTTTAAAAATCAGTGACCACAGTATTACTTTATAACTCTCTTATTTAATATAAAATTTAAACCTTACACTATCCCTTAATACTTTTTTGCCTTAGAAACAATAATTAGTATTGATTCTAAGATTAGGGGTAAGGGTTTTTATTTTATAGTGTATATAACATATATCTCTATATATATACTATGCAAGTATATAATATATATATATATATTATAAGTGCCATGCATTTTGCTAAGGACTTTGTAAATATAATCTCATTTGAGATAGTGGCTTCCAGTATCAAATCTTCTGTACTAAATTAGTGTTTAATAATATCTTACACGTCTGTTATGTCTTATAATTTACAAAGCATTATAAAGCATTGGTAGTTCTTCCCCAAAATGTGAGGCAAGTAGGACCAGTGTTTCTTCTTCAATATTTTAAAACCCTGATATAGGGCAGGCCTTCTACTGACATAGTTCATAGCCTAGCTATGCCTCCATTGATGGCCTTCTCATGGTTGAGATGCTATCATGGTTGAGAAAATCCATCACGTAGTGGCCAGCCTCCTTGCACTTAGTGGGGCTGGTCCTTGGATGACAGACCCAGGATCCAGACCTGGTCCTAGTAGTTGAAGGCTTTTGAGCTTGACAATAGCCACCAGATCTATATTCCTCTGGTGGGGTCTTTGAGAACTTAAGTTCATCTCCACACCACCATGAGAGAGATATCAAAAAAGAGTTTTAGTGGATGTATTTTACAAATGAATAAATTGAGTCTTGGAGCAGCTAGGTGGTACAGTGGCTAGAGTGCTGGGTCTGGAGTTAGGAAGACTCATCTTCCTGAGTTCAAATATGGCCTCAGACACTTACTGGTTGTATGACCCTAGACAGGTCACTTCACTCTGCTTGCCTCAGTTCCTCATCTGTAAAATGAGCTGGAGAAGGAAATGGCAAACCACTCCAGTATCTTTGTCAAGAAAAATCTCAAATGGGGTCATGATTGAACAACAAATTGAATCTCAGAGAGCTGAAATTACTTAACCAAAGTCTCATCATTTACATAATTTATAAAATGCCTTAAATTTGGCAGAATACTTAATATACATTATCTAATTTGGATCTCACAACTGTGAGGCAAGCAATCAATCAATGCATCAATATGCATTAATTAATCACCTATTATGTACCAGTCCCTCTGCTAGATGCTGGAGATCTGAAGATAAAAGTGAAACAATAGCAGCCCCTAAAGAGTTAACATTCTATCAGTCTATTCATATATAGGTGCATTCAGAATTAATATGAAATAGATACAAAGTGATGGAGAGTGGAAGATTCTAGGAGTAATTTTGGAGAGAGTAGTTTTTGGTTGGATGATGAGATCAGAAGTCAGATTGCAGAGTTAAAAAGAGGGTGAGAGAAAAGAAAATGAGGGTACCTATTATGGATAGCCTTTTCAAAGCACTTAGCTGCAAAAAAAAAGTGGAGAGACATGGATTGATAGTTAGCGAAGATCATAGGATCAAATGGGGGACTCTGAGGATAGAGGAGACATGGACATGTCTGTAGGCAGTAGGGCACAGGGAGAAATTGAAGATAAATGCAAGGGTAAGAATGATAAAGAAGACAATCTACCAGAAGACACTGGATAGAATGATATTGCTCAAACATGTAGAGAGCTTTGCCTTGGCAAGGAAAAGTGCTACCTCTTCATGTAAAATGTAACATGAGCTCAGTTTTGACAGAACCCAGGGCTTCTAAGGTAGAAGTGAAGAGAGTGTAATTGCAGGCACTGGAGAAGGCTAGAGACAAGCAATAGGAAGCTGCTGCTTATGAAGAGGCACAAGAAGACCCAGAGGGTATAAAAGTGAGTAATATGTAATAAGCTAGAGTTCTAAAAGTGTTCTTTTCCCTGTTTTACATGTGAAGAAAGAGAGAGATTAAGGAACTTGCCCAGGGTCAGTCACAGAGTTAGCAAGTTAGTGAGGGACAGGATGTGAATAAAGGTCTTCCTGAATCCAAGTATGGCACTCCACATACTATATCACACTGCTTGTCTCTAATAATTGGGAAAACAGAAATTTGAACCCAGGTCTCTTGACTACAAATCAAACTACCATTCTGATTGCATCATACTGTTATTCTTGCCTAGTTTGTGCTCCTAAAAAGTGAGGTATTTGGCCTCTCTGTGTTTTCGTCTTCAAAAACACTATGGAAATCTTGATAGGAATAAAGATCAATTAGAAATGGGGTTAGGATGCTAGTCTTGTCTGTGATCATTGATTTTGACTTTAGGTTTAATCTTTCTGCTCTAGCAGTTACTATCTTTAGATAGACCTGAGAAAGCACTAATACAGGGATGAACCTAAAGGACCATTGAGCATATATGTAGTGGGGGTGAGTGTAAGCACCAGGATCATCCAGTATGAGAAGCCTGAATCCTCACAAAGACAACTGATTATGGGAATGCCTATGAATTGCTGTGATTTTCAGGCATTGTGATTTTTTTTAGCTGGGGGGAGAGAAAATAAAACGCATCCTTTTGTGTTACTCTCTCCACATTAATTCCTTGTTAAATAAATGAACATTCATAAAGTCTTTAGTCATTTTGTCTCTTTGACAAGGCAGGAGCTGCCCTTCCTTGTCCTGAGTACTACTAAGTTGAATATATCTCAACAATGGAGTTCATGAATAATTTGTTGTTGTTCAGTCATGTCCAATTCTTTGTGACCCCATTTGGCAAAGATACTGGAGTAGCTTGCCATTTCCTCCTCTGGCTCATTTTACAGATGAGGAAATAGAGGCAAATAAGGTTAAGTGACTTGCCCAGGGTCATGCAGCTAGTATCTGAAGCCAGATTTGAACTCAGATCTTCCTGACTACAGGCTTTGTGCTCTATCCACTGTGCCACCTACTTGCCCTTCATGAATAATTATTGTCCAGTTAATGAGACAAATACCTATCATATACCCTTGGACTTGACCTTTAAAAGAAACAGTATATACAGACAGAGACACAGAACCAGAGGTAAAATGGTCAAAGAAAAGTTAATTGGAAAAAATACAGAGTCTAGTTTCTCTAGGAAACCATGTTAATTAGGGAACCAAAAGAGAGAACCGCAGGGCCCCAGAGATGACAGCTGACAGTGACAGCAAGGAAGTGGTGAGAAAGCCCTTGGCCAAGCCAATAAGATGCAGCCCATTCAGCTTTTGGGCAGCTCAAATGGTTATGATTGTTTTCCTGAAGTCAAACTTAAATTGTTCTCTTTGCAAGTTTTGCATTTCTGGATCTGCTACCTGGGATCAAACAGAGGAAGTCAGTCCCTCTTTCATATAATAGCCCTTCAGATATTTGAAGACAGTCACCTTGTCATGCATGAGTCTTCTCCAGGATTAACATTTCCAGTGCCTTCAATCAGTCCTTATACCACATGGACTCAGTGTCCTTCACATCCTGGTCACTTTCTCCAGATGCTCTTCAATTTACCTGTAATCCTTCAATTGTGGACCCTAAAGAGAAACCTATATTCTTCAGGACACCTGATCCTGAAAAATCTTTGCTTGGGTGATGATCCTTGTTCCAGGGACTCCTTCATGTTCTGCTGCTACCTCTGTTTTCTTTAAAAAATTTTTTTTGAGCTAAATAAAGTTTATGGGCCATTCATTCATCTTTATAGAGCATAGGTCTTCTGTCCATCACTCTTTCTATCTCTGTCTGTCCCTGTCCCTCTCCGTCTCTGTTCCTCTCTGCCCCTTCACCCCAAGCCTCTATATATTTGTCTTTCCTTCTGTCTCTATCTGTCATACACACACACACACACACACACACACACACACACACACACAAGTATTTATTAAACACCTACTTTGTGCTAGGTATTATGCTAAGCACTGGAAATAAAAAGGGCAAAAGGCAGTCCATGCTCTCAAGGAACTCATAGTCTAATGGGTCACAATATGCAAGCACTCTATACAAACAAGATGTATACAAGGAAAATGGTAGATAAGCTCAGAGAAAGGGCATTAAGGAGAATTGGGGAAAGTTTCTTGTAGATAAAGGACATGTCTATAGTGGGGAAGCAGCCATTAGATTAAAGATGAAAGAGATTAAAGATGAAGGAGAGAGTAGGAACAATAGAGGAGATAACCTGCTGGCATGGACAGAATGATATCATTTGGACATAGAGAGGGATTTGCTTTGTTAAGAAGAACTACCTCATCTTGTGAGATGGACTGAAGGAGCAGACAGTGAGGAAAGTGATGGAAGGCATCTAAGTCCTAAGAGGAAAGGAGGAGAGAAGAGTTCTTAGGGAATGGGCCAAATTATTTTTTCAGTAAAATATGAGGCAAAATTTTCAGGGGAGAGGATGGGGTAGTAGAGCTATGGAAGAAAAAAATTAAGAAAAAAATCTGTGAGGAGAGGAACAGTGATTCAATTAAGGGTGTAAATAAATTAACAAATTTGTAATGGACCAAGTCAACACAGTTTCATTATTTTCTCCAGCTTTATTCAATAACACATAAGTAGGATTAATGATGGGACAAAACCAAGGCTGAGGCAAGTCAAGATCTTGGCAAGGTCTTCATGGGGTAGAGGATTCCAGAGAAGAATGTAGAGCTGAACTGACTCACCAAGGGTTTTTCTTATCTTTCTGTCCAGCTATCTCTCTCTGAGATCATGTAGACCTGCCCTTCACCAACCCTTGAATTCTCTCCTTTTCCACCTCTCCTCCTGGAAACCCACAGCTCCTTTTAAGGCTCAATTCAACTGATGTTCCTTTTTCATTGCCTCTATTTCTGGAACAGAGAGGTTGGGGGATTTGGGGAGGCAGAGGGGGCAGAAAGAAACAGGATCCTTATCCTATATGCATCTTCCATCTGCATTTCTCAGCTCTAATTATCTCTGAACTCAGTCAGTTGTCTGACCTCAAAATGTAGGTCCAATGGGTAGCCTTACTATAGATATGAATAACTGGTGTCATATGTGTGTATGTATATTATATATCTCACATGTATGCATATTGTTATGATAGGATTTGGGGTGAGGAAAGAACAAGAGGGAACATAAAAATTCAGATTTATTGTTTGGGAAGGGTAGGAAGGAAAATGGGATTAGGAATAAATTTATACTTAATTTAAAAGCCAATATCTATTAATTTCCTAAACTATGTTACTAAGCTAAGCATTAACTTTCTAATATCCAAGTCTCACACCAGGAGTCCAATCAAGTATCACACTAGGAGTCCAATCAAATAGGGCCAGGATCTTAAGTTGGTAGATGTCCAAGTAGGTCCAGAGATCTTCTTACTGATGCTGCCAGCAGCCAGATGCAGAAAACCTCCTTCCTGTGTTGATCACAGGGAAAATCTTCTTCTTCAAGCCTTAGGTCCTTCTAGGAGAGCAGACTCTGAGAAGAAGCAACCATTGGGCATAGAATTTTCCCAGATCCCAAGGCTCAGGCGTCCATGTGACCCTTAGTCACATGCTCCTGTCAATCATTCTCTAAGGTTTGCATCTCTCAGTTTTTGCAACAGTTTTTGCAAACCTTTCATCCTTTATCACAGTATACATATTATATACACATACCATGTGTATGTATACATAACATAGAGAAAGTACAGAATCTAATGAATTACATGTCTTCTATTAAGCTATTTCTTAAGGAAAATATGATCAAGGGAAAATAAAAATAACCATTATGTTCTAAAATATTTACAGCAGCTCTCTTTATGGTAGCAAAGAAATGGAAACTGAGGGAACACTCATCAATTGGGGAATGGCTAAACAAATTGTAGTGTATGATTATGATGGAATACTATTGTGTCATAATAAACAATAAGCAGGTTAATTTTAAAAAATGGAAAGACCTCAGGAAATTATGAAGAGTGAAATGAGCAGAGCACACAGAACATTATATGTAGCAACAGAAATATTTTTAAAGCATTTTTAAAAACAGAAATATTGTTTGAAGAATGACTTATAGATGTCCACCTCCGGAGAAAGAACTGACAAATAGGAACAAGCAAGATATATATGTACATATATATTTGTGAAATGATGTTTTCTCTAATGGGGAAGAGGGAGTTATTTTAATGTAACAAACAAATAAGTAAATTTAAATTAAAAAAAAGAAAAACAACATTAATACACTACTTTGTTACTAATTACCCATTTTTACATATACTTAGTTACCTAGACATTTTAATTCAACAAATATGTGTTAGGCTTCTACTACATACTGTGACTTTGTAGCAACTGAGGATACAAAGATGAAAAGGGAGGCATTCCCTGGAAATACACAGTGCTGAGTTGGCAAAGTGTTTCTCTTCAGTAGTGGCCTTTCTCTTACAGGTCTAAACGGAAAAGAAGGGAATTAAAAGAATTTCTGCTAGACCTCTCTCCCTTCCCCCTTCTCTGTACAAAGCTGTTTCCCCTCTTGTGATTATTTCCTCCTAACAGAACATGGTTACCTGGGTGACCACTGTCAGTCATGCACTC
Source organism: Monodelphis domestica (assembly GCF_027887165.1). NCBI lineage: Eukaryota > Metazoa > Chordata > Mammalia > Didelphimorphia > Didelphidae > Monodelphis > Monodelphis domestica. Next base: position 401,076,370 of record NC_077229.1, on the reverse strand, counting down.
ACCTAACTCTTCCGCCCATTCATTCTTACCATTTAGCAGATGATGAAAGGGCTAGCAGCAGCTGGCCCCTGAAGCTTTACTCAGGCTGCCTGCCTTGGCTTCAAAAAGCTCTGACTTTTGCAGGGGATGTAGGGGTGGGGGGAGTATTTCTGAACCCTCGAGGAAATAGGATGCTAGATTTCTACAGGCACTAGAGAAATGGTAGCTATTATTATTAGCCTTACGCACTTTGGGGTCTGCTTGCCCTTGGAGGAGATAGCACTGAAAGAATTTAAAGAAGACCAGGCTATTCACAGGGTTCTAAAGGTTTTTCTGTGTCCATTTGTGATTCATTCTTGGTTTAGACGAAGTTGCTTATGAGATTGTCAGGGGTCTGTCTGAGTGTGGGGAGAAGAGATGGATCCAAATTGTAGTGACTTATCTTAGAATTGGGGGGGGGGGTCAGAAAAGAAGAGGTTCTCCTTCTGGGCCACTGGAAAAGAGTTTTTTGATTGGAAAGAGACCATTTGGAAGAAAAATTAGGATGAAAAATACAAAAGGATTGCCATGATACAAGAATATTTTTATAGACCTTTAAGATGAACAAAGTTCTTTCCTCTAGAAGGCCCTATGAAGTAGGGGGAAAGGGAACAAATATTTATTCATCACCTACAATGTTCCAGGCACTATATTAAGCCCTTAAATATTATCTCATTTGATCATCACAACAACTCAGACATGAGTGCTGTTAAAATCCCCATTTTATAGTTGAGGAAACTGAAGTAGGCTGCAATTAAATGGCTTGCCCAGCTAGTAAGTGTCTGAGGCCAAATTTGAACTCTATTCTAGCTGCCTCTAAGCAGGTATACAAATATTATCATATCCATTATAAAGATGAGAAAAAAAGAGTTGACATATAAGTTGACCAGCCCAAAGACAAATACAATAGTAAGCAGTTAGGTTCAGAGCCCAGACACCTAGAACCTCAGTTCAGGGCCTCTTCCACAACACCACTTGGACTCATGCACTTATGTTGTGATCATCATGATTATTTAAGGGACAAATTATCCTCAGATCTCCACTCCAATCCATTCTCCACCCAGCCACCAAGATGATTTTTCTAAGGCACAAGTCAACAGTGATACCTACCCCAGTCTCTGCTCAGTGAGTGTCAAGGGCTCCCTATTACTTCTAGGATTGAATATAAAGTTTTCTGTTTGCCTTTTAAAATTCTTTGTAGCCTGGCCTCTTCCAACCTTTCCAGCCTTCTTACACTTTAGAGTATAAACTCTAAGATCCAGGTACACTGACCTACTGGTTATTCCATTTCTTCCATGCCTGTTCTGTGTGTATCTAATGTGCACCAATATATCTAAAATAGATTTATGCATTGTCTTTCCCATGAGAATGTAATCCCCTTGAAAGCAAAGACAATGTATTTGCCTTTCTTTGCATTTCCAACACTTAGCTTAATGCATGGCATAATGGAGGCACCTAATAAGAGCTTGTTAACTGCTTGATGGCTCACTCAATAAACTGAGCAAGAGTCAGGGATCAGTGAGCCTGTGTTTCAGGGTAGGGTCTATAATAGCCCCTCTCTTCCTCATGGGGGTGAGTCTCTGGAGCTCTCCATTCTAGCCGTTCACAGTCTTGGGGTTATCTGTTTGGTTTCAGTCAAGTACTTTCAAGTCTGAGCTGTTAAGGAGGGATCTCAGCCCATAGAAGCCCAACATGGAAATCTAGTGATAGGGTGGGACACCTGCTCTGGAAAGAATATGAATTGTGTGTGTGTCTTGGTGGACAGACTTCTCTACTGTGTCCCAAGATGGCGGGCAAGTACCTAACCACAGTTCTGACTAGTGGCTCAGTAGACAGAGCCGAGCCTAGAGACAGGAGATCCTGGGTTCAAATCTGGCCTCAGACACTTCATAATCTGGGCAAGTCACTTAACCTCAATTGTCCAGCCCTTACTGCTCTTCTGCCTTTCATCTAGTACTTACTATCTATTCTAAGATGAAAGATAGGGTTATTGGGTTTTTTTTTAAGTGGGGGAGGGGATTCTCAGTTGTTGTTGTTTTTTCTGTTAGAACTATGTGTATCTTTTTTTTTAAAATATATTTTATTTGGTCATTTCCAAGCATTATTCATTAAAGACATAGATCATTTTCTTTTCCTCCCCCCCCACCCCCCATAGCCGACGCGTAAGTCCACTGGGCATTAGATGTTTTCTTGATTTGAACCCATTGCTTTGTTGATAGTATTTGCATTAGAGTGTTCATTTAGAGTCTGTCCTCTGTCATGTCCCCTCAACCTCTGTATTCAGGCAGTTGCTTTTTCTCGGTGTTTCCACTCCCATAGTTTATCCTTTGCTTATGAATGGTGTTTTTTTCTCCTGGATCCCTGTAAGTTGTTCAGGGACATTACACCGCCACTAATGGAGAAGTCCATTACGTTCGATTATACCACAGTGTATTAGTCTCTGTGTACAATGTTCTCCTGGTTCTGCTCCTCTCGCTCTGCATCACTTCCTGGAGGTTGTTCCAGTCTCCATGGAACTTCTCCACTTTATTATTCCTTTTAGCACAATAGTACTCCATCACCAACATATACCACAGTTTGTTCAGCCATTCCCCAATTGATGGGCATCCCCTCATTTTCCAGTTTTGGGCCACCACAAAGAGCGCAGCTATGAATATTTTTGTACAAGTCTTTGTGTCCATTATCTCTTTGGGGTACAGACCCAGCAGTGCTATGGCTGGGTCAAAGGGTAGATATTCTTTTAGCACCCTTTGGGCATAGTTCCAAATTGCCCTCCAGAATGGTTGGATCAGTTCACAGCTCCACCAGCAATGAATTAATGTCCCTATTTTGCCACATCCCCTCCAGCATTCATTACTTTCCTTTGCTGTTATGTTAGCCAATCTGCTAGGTGTGAGGTGATACCTCAGAGTTGTTTTGATTTGCATCTCTCTGATTATAAGAGATGTAGAACACTTCTTCATGTGCTTGTTAATAGTTTTGATTTCTTTATCTGAGAACTGCCTATCCATTTCCCTTGCCCATTTATCAATTGGAGAATGGCTTGATTTTTTGTACAATTGATGTAGCTCATTATAAATATGAGTAATTAAACCTTTGTCAGAGGTTTCTATGAAGATTTTTTCCCAATTTGTTGTTTCCCTTCTGATTTTAGTTATATTGGTTTTGTTTGTACAAAAGCTTTTTAGTTTGATGTAGTCAAAATTATTTATTTTACATTTTGTGATTCTTTCTATATCTTGCTTGGTTTTAAAGCCTTTCCCCTCCCAAAGGTCTGACATGTATACTATTCTGTGTTTACCCAATTTACTTATGGTTTCCTTCTTTATGTTTAAGTCACTCACCCATTTTGAATTTATCTTGGTGTAGGGTGTGAGGTGTTGATCTATTCCTAGTCTCTCCCACACTGTCTTCCAATTTTCCCAGCAGTTTTTATCGAATAGTGGATTTTTGTCCCAAAAGCTGGGATCTTTGGGTTTATCGTATACTGTCTTGCTGAGGTCGCTTTCCCCCAGTCTATTCCACTGATCTTCCTTTCTGTTTCTTAGCCAGTACCAAATTGTTTTGATGACTGCTGCTTTGTAATATAGTTTTAGGTCAGGGACTGCAAGGCCCCCATCATATGTGTTTTTTTTCATTATTTCCCTGGATATCCTTGATCTTTTGTTCTTCCAAATGAACTTTGTTATGGTTTTTTCTAAATCAGTGAAGAAGTATTTTGGTAGTTCAATGGGTATGGCACTAAATAGATAAATAAGTTTGGGTAGGATGGTCATTTTTATTATATTGGCTCGTCCTATCCATGAGCAGTTAATGTTTTTCCATTTGTTCAAGTCTAGTTTTAGTTGTGTGGCGAGTGTTTTGTAGTTGTGTTCATATAGTTCCTGTGTTTGTCTTGGGAGGTAGATTCCTAGGTATTTTATTTTGTCTAAGGTGATTTTGAATGGGATTTCTCTTTCTAGTTCTTGCTGCTGAGCTGTGTTGGAGATATATAGAAAAGCTGATGATTTATGTGGGTTTATTTTGTATCCTGCAACTTTGCTAAAGTTGTTGATTATTTCAATTAGCTTTTTGGTTGAATCTCTAGGATTCTTTAAGTAGACCATCATGTCATCCGCAAAGAGTGATAACTTGGTCTCCTCCTTGCCTATTTTGATGCCTTCAATTCCTTTATCTTCTCTGATTGCTACTGCTAGTGTTTCTAGTACAATGTCAAATAGTAGAGGTGATAATGGGCATCCTTGTTTCACTCCTGATCTTATTGGGAATGCATCTAGTTTATCCCCATTGCAGATGATATTAGCTGTTGGTTTTAGATATATACTGTTTATCATTTTTAGGAATGACCCTTCTATTCCTATGCTTTCTAGTGTTTTTAATAGGAATGGGTGTTGTATTTTATCAAAGGCTTTTTCTGCATCTATTGAAATAATCATGTGATTCTTGCTAGTTTGCTTGTTGATGTGGTCAATTATGTGGATGGTTTTCCTAATGTTGAACCAGCCCTGCATCCCTGGTATGAATCCTACTTGATCATGGTGAATGATCCTTCTGATCACTTGCTGGAGTCTTTTTGCTAGTATCCTATTTAAGATTTTTGCATCTATATTCATTAGGGAGATTGGCCTATAGTTTTCTTTCTCTGTTTTTGACCTGCCTGGTTTTGGAATCAGTACCATGTTTGTGTCGTAAAAGGAGTTTGGTAGAACTCCCTCTTTGCTTATTGTGTCAAATAGTTTGTATAGTATTGGGATTAACTGTTCTCTGAATGTTTGATAGAATTCACAGGTGAATCCATCAGGCCCTGGGGACTTTTTCTTAGGAAGTTCTTTGATGGCTTGTTGGATTTCAATTTCTGATATGGGATTATTTAGGAATTCTATTTCCTCTTCTGTTAGTCTAGGCAGTTTGTATTTTTGTATATATTCATCCATTTCTCCTAAATTGGTGTATTTATTGCCATATAATTGGGCAAAGTAATTTCTAATGATTGCCTTAATTTCCTCCTCATTGGAGGTGCTGTCCCCCTTTTCATCTTTAATGCTGTGAATTTGCTTTTCTTCCTTCCTTTTTTTAACTAGATTGACCAGTACCTTGTCTATTTTGTTTGTTTTTTCAAAGTACCAGCTTCTTGTCTCATTTATTAAATCAATAGTTCTATCACTTTCGATTTTATTAATTTCTCCCTTAATTTTTAGGATTTCTAATTTGGTTTTCTGCTGGGGGTTTTTAATTTGATCGCTTTCCAGTTTTTTCATTTGCATTTCCAATTGATTGATCTCTGCTTTCCCTTGTTTGTTAATATAAGCATTCAGGGATATGAATTTACCTCTGATTACCGCTTTGGCTGCATCCCAAAAGGTTTGAAAGGATGTTTCGCCATTGTCATTTTCCTCGATGAAATTATTAATTGTTTCTATGATTTCTTCTTTAACTAAACGGTTTTGGAGTATCATATTGTTTAATTTCCAATTGGTTTTAGATTTGGTTTTCCATGTACCATTACTAATCATTATTTTTATTGCCTTGTGATCTGAGAAGGCTGCATTCATTATTTCTGCTTTTCTGCATTTGTGTGCTATGTTTCTGTGACCTAATGTATGGTCAATTTTTGTGAATGTGCCATGTGGTGCTGAGAAGAAGGTGTATTCCTTTTTATCCCTATTTATTTTTCTCCATATGTCTATTAATTCTAATTTTTCTAAGATTTCATTCACTTCTTTTACCTCTTTCTTATTTATTTTTTGATTTGATTTATCTAAATTTGATAATGGTTGGTTTAAGTCTCCCACTAGTATGGTTTTATTGTCTATTTCTTCCTTCAATTCTCCTAGTTTCTCCATTAGAAATTTGGGTGCTATATTATTTGGTGCATACATATTGATTAATGATATTTCCTCATTGTCTATAGTTCCTTTTAACAAAATATAATTACCTTCCCTATCCCTTTTGATCAGGTCTATTTTTGCATTGGCTTTATCAGATATCATGATTACCACTCCTGCCTTCTTTCTATCAGTTGAAGCCCAGAAGGTCTTACTCCATCCTTTAATTCTGACCTTGTGGGTGTCAACCCGCCTCATGTGTGTTTCTTGAAGACAACATATGGTAGGGTTTTGGATTCTAATCCATTCTGCTATTCGTCTACGTTTTATGGGTGAGTTCATCCCATTCACGTTCAAAGTTATGATTGTCATTTGTGGACTCCCTGGCATTTTGATTGCCTTCCCTAATTCTAACCTTTTCTTCTTCGGCTCTACCTTTTAGTCCAGTGATTTACTTTGAAACAGTCCCCCTTGTCCCCTCCCTTGATGTTTCCCTTTTTAGTCCCTCCCTTTTTGTTCCCTCCCCCTCCCCCCTCTCTTTCCCTCCCTTTTTGTTCTCCCTCTCCCCCTCCCCCCCTTGGTTTTCCCTTCTCCTTACCCTTGTTGGGTAAGATAGAATTCAAGATCCCAATGGATCTGGATGTTTTTCCCTCTCAGAGCTGATTTCCCTGAGATTGAGGTTTAAGTAACCCCCCCCCCTCTTCCTCTCCTTCTTATAGGAGTTTTCTTCCCCTCCCCTTCCCATGTGAATCTTTGTGTGAGAATGATTATTCTATTTGATCTTTCTTTACCCCCTATTTATACATTACATTTTCCCCACATGTTAGTATACATAGGTTGATATAAATGTAGTCCTTATAGAAGAGAGTTTGAGTAAAAGAAGAAGATAACATTTTCCCCTTTCCTTAATATTTACCTTTTCAGGTATTCCTTGCTCTTTGATTTTCGGTATCAAACTTTCCACAGAGCTCTGGTCTTTTCTTTGCAAAAAGTTGGAAGTCTTCTATTTTGTTGAATGCCCATACTTTCCCTTGGAAGTATATAGTCAGTTTTGCTGGGTAGCTGATTCTTGGTTGGAGACCCAGCTCTCTTGCCTTTCTGAAGATCATGTTCCATGCCTTACGATCATTCAGAGTAGAACTTGCAAGGTCTTGGGTGACCCTGATTGGCATTCCTTTATATCTAAATTGTCTTTTTCTGGCTTCATGTAGGATTTTTCTTTTGTTTGATAGCTTTGGAATTTGGCAATTACATTCCTGGGAGTTGTCTTTTGGGGGTTTAGTGTAGAAGGTGTTCTGTGAGCTCTGTCAGTGGCTGTATTGCCCCCTTGTTCTAGAATCTCTGGGCAATTTTCTTTGATTATATCTTGTATCACCATGTCCAGTTTGGTGTTTATTTCTGGCTTTTCTGGGAGTCCAATTATTCTTAAATTATCCCTTCTCCCCCTATTTTCCAGATCTATCACCTTGTCGGTGAGATATTTTATGTTCTCTTCTAATTTCTTGGTATTTTGGCTTTGCTTTATTAATTCTTGCTCTTTTACACGATCGTTGTCTTCCAGCTGCCTGATTCTGGCCTTTAAAGCCTGGTTTTCTTTTACAGTTTGGTCAAACTGGTTTTGTAGATGCGTGAATTTCTTTTGCATTATTTCCAACTTTTCCTCCCAGAAGGCTTCCATCTTTTTGGTCATTTCTGATTCAAATTCTTCATAGGTTTGTGGAGAGTTTCCATTTCCTTTGGAAGGTTTTGGAGCATTTTCTTTTATATTATCTTCTGTCTGCTCTGTATTTTGTATTTTGGCTCCATAGAATGTGTCCAAAGTCGCCCCTTTCTTCTTATTTTTCTTGGTATTTTGGGGCTTCTGTGGTTCTGTGGAGTTTGCCATTTCTGAATGTGGAGGATTAGTTTTTCTTGTCTCTGTCTGGTGTTCAGAGGCTTTAGTCCTGGGCAGATGGTTCTATGAGCTTTCCCTGGGTTAAACTGAATATGCCTCACTGGAACTGGAATGGAAGGGTCGGACCACGAGGCCACACTCTCCCCCCGGCTCGCTTTCCGGAAGTTGCCTTCAGAATCGCTGGCCGTGAGGCTGTTTCGTTGGCCTGCGGGGGGATGGGCTGCAGCTTTCCCAAGCTCCGGGCAAGGACTTTCACTGAGACTTGGATAGCAGGATCCAGCCCGTGAGGCTGTCTTGCCCGCCCTGAGGGTTGCTGTTGTTTCGACCAGCTCTCTGCAGCGGAAGCCCCAGGCAGTAACTTTCACCGGGACTGTAGAAGGCCCTGAGGGTTCTGCTCTCTGAGCCCTGCCGGGCGGCTTCCGGGAGCCTTGGACTCTGGGCTCCTACCCCTGAGGTCTGAGTGATCTCGGGTTCTGGCTTTTAAGGGGAGCCGTACCTTTTGATCCGGGTCTAGGTCCAGGAGGAGGGTTCCCAGGGTCTGTGCTGTTGATCGTTTTGAATTTCGGCGCCTTAGGAGCTTATCGTTTGAGATCGGTCGGGAAGGGTTTTCAGGAGATCTGAGCTTTAGCTTTCTCTAAGCCGCCATCTTAACCGGAACAGAACTATGTGTATCTTAATAAACATAGTTTCTCAAGGAATATTCACCCAGGTAGGATTGCCCGATTATGTGTTTGGTCTTTGTTCCACTCTGCAGTCAGATAGGCAAAGAAACCAGAGACACTGCACTTTACCAACCTCACAGTCACGCTTCTAACATAAATTCTTCTTTTTCCCAAAAACTTATATGATTCATGTTTTCTCTCTCCTTTCTTCCCTCCTCCCTCACAGAGTTGACAAGCAAGTCAATCTGGGTTGTACCCAACATATATTCTTCTAAAAAAAAATCTAACAGATAGTAGGGGCTGTCCTGAATTGTCTTAGAATCTAAGATCCTATAATGCCTCATATCCTTGTATCTCTAAATAAGGGAAAGAGAATGCGATGTGGGAAGACAGAGAAATGGTTTAATATAACTTTTGGTACTTAAAGTGATTAAATTTCATATGGCATATTTTTGAGGTGCTTGGATACAACAGTTTGCAGGCTGAGTAGCCACACATAATTCCTTACAAAAAAAAGATGTGGTTCTTTTTTGTCTCTGAGCCTGTCCTTTGAGCTCCTTCTGAGTCTCATCTGAGTGCTGAATGAAGTGTTTTAGGCATGTTTAATTGACTGTTGACTGCAGGGATGACTGATAGTACAGTTGTCAGTGGCTGGCAGAAAGAGAATATACTAAAATTGGTATAGAGGATTTGGGGAAGTGAATGGGTACAGGTGTGGACTCCAGGAAGCATCAGGCCCTGACTCCACAAAGCAGTGATAGTAATTAACCATCGGGGTAGTAAGGGTGATCTTCAGCTGCAAAGACTATTTAGGTTAGCCAGTATCATTGACTACTCCCTAAACATCTTCATGCCTCCGAGCTTTAGCTATAACCCAGAACTCCATCTCTCAGCTTGGGAGTCTGGTTTTATGATGCGTGAGTACTTACTATATCTAATCCCAGCCTATATTCATCATGCTGCTGCTTCTCTACCATCTTCATGCCATGGCCTTATTCCTACTTTTTCTACCTTTCCATCCCTAGCTCTTTAAACTTTAACCAAATCAATTCTATCATTCCTAGAAAGGACATCTCAACCAGCTGTCCCATGACTCCAAATGCTATTGTTATGATTTCCCTGAATGAAACATTTTTCCTTAAATACCACTTTCCTACATGCATTGTCTTTATCTATTAAAATGAAAACTCCTTAAGCAAGCATCAGAACAGATGCCAGGAAACTTGTCTGAGAGGCAACATAGTGCTGTGAATCTTAAAACTGTTCAGACTGTACCTTAGAAGATTTGGTTAAGTTTTTCCCCTATTGTAACAATGGAGGTTCTTGATCAGTAATGAGAACTTTTAAAATTACTCCACCCTACTCAGACAGTGCCTTAAGGGAAGATAAAGTTGCAAACTCCTGATTGAACAATGAAAAGTCCCTAACTCATACTTATAGTAAAGCTAGATCCTTAAGCTAGGTCTATTTTAGATCTAATACAAAAGGATTCTAAGTACCTATAAAGGTTAAATTAGTACCTAAAAGGTCAAGCAACTTAGAAAAGGCAAGCTTAACAAAAGAGGTGTGAAGTACTCAGAGGATTTAATCTAACCAGAGAAGGTGAGAACAAAAGAAGATGAGAACTAAGAATGGGCAGTCCTGGGAAAAAGCTTCTACTGT